>NC_044398.1:76111953-76444096 GCF_006542625.1 Nomascus leucogenys | reverse complement strand
ACAAAAAAAGAAAATGTTGGTGAAACAGATTGACTCAAACCAAAAGACAGCATGGAGCAATAGTGTAAGATAAGGGCTAAGGACTGGTGTCAGCTAAAAGGGTTGAAGGATTTCAGAAGGATTTAGGTCGAAAGAAGGCCTGGTGGGGAGGTCGTGCACTGCATAACATTTCAGTCAATGCAGACTGCATAGACGATGGTGGTACCAGAAGATTATAATGGAACTTAAACACTCCTATTGCCTAGTGACATTGTAGCCAGCCAGTGTAACAGTGCAACTCATTACTCATGTGTTTGTGGTGATGCTGATGTAAACCAACCTACTGCGCTGCTGGTTGTACAAAAAGACACCACGTACAATTCTGTATAGTACATAATACTTGACAATGATTATAAATGACAATGTTACTGGTTTATGTATTTACTATACTATACTTTTTACCATTATTTTAGAGTATACTCATTCTACTTTATTTGTTTAAAGCTAACTGTAAAACAGCCTCAGGCCGGTCCCTCAGGAGGTATTCCAGAAGAAGGCATTGTTATCATAGGAGATAACAGGTTCATGCGTGTTATTGCCCCTGAAGACCCAGTGAGACAAGATGTGGAGGTGGAAGACGGTGACCCTGATGCTTCTGACCCTGCGGAGGCCTAGGCAAATATGTGCGTTTGTGTTTTTGTTTTTAACAAAAAAGATTAGAAAGCTAAAAAATTTGACTTTAAAAATAGAAGAAAAAGTTTATAAGATAAGGATATAAAGAATGAAAATATTTTGGAGCAGCTGTGCAATGTTTATGTTTTAAGATAAGTGTTATTACAAAAAAGCCAAGTTAAAAAAGAACGAGGAAAAAAGTGTATAAAGTGAAAAACATGATGGTAAGCTATGGTTAATTTATTATTGAAGAAAGAAAAATTGTTTTAGAAATTTATTGTAGCCTAAGTATACATAAAGTCTACAATAGTGTACAGTAATGTCCTAGGCCTTCCCATTCGCTTGCCACTCACTCACTCACCCACCCAGAGCAACTTTCAGTCCTGCAAGCTCCATTCCTGGTAAGTGCCTTGTACAGTCATGTCATTTTTTATATTTTATACAGTATTTTTACTGTGCCTTTTCTGTGTTTAGATACACAAATACTTACCATTGTGTTACAGTTGCCTGCAGTGTTCAGTACAGTAACATGCTATACCGGTTTGTAGTCTAGGAGCAATAGGCTATACCACATGGCCTAGGTGTGTAGCAGGCTATACCACCTAGATTTGTGTAAGTATACTCTATGATGTTCATACAACAACGAAATTGCCTAGCAACACATTTCTCAGAACATAATCCCCATCATTAAATGATGCATGACTGTACATGGTAGGTTTTCTTTTTCTTCTTTTTTTCTGGCAATAAGGAAAGAAAGGATGTACCTGGTAGGTTTTCTAGCATGCTAGAGTTTTGGTTGGACTTTGAAGACTGGGTAGACTTTGAGCCAGTGGGGAGGAAGAGGGAAAGCAGTGGTGTGCTGGAGCTGGCTCACACTGTCTCCTGAGAGCTGATTGTTACATTCTCAGAAATATTGTGAGGCAGTTGTTAAATGTGGCGGCTACTGAAAATTAAATTATAGAAATTTACAATGAATAAATTCTATCTTAAACGGCAGCAAATACGCAGCCATAAAAAAAGAATGAGTTCATGTCCTTTGCAGGGACATGGATGAAGCTGGAAACCATCAATCTCAGCAAACTAACACAAGAACAGAAAACCAAACACCACATGTTCTCACTCATAAGTGGGAGTTGAACAATGAAAACACATGGACACAGGGAAGGGAACACCACACATCCGGGCCTGTCGGGGGTGGGGGGCAAGGGGAGGGAGGGTATTAGGACAAATACATAACGCATGCAGGGCTTAAAACCCAGATGACAGGTTGATGGGTGCAGCAAACCACCATGGCACATGTATACCTGTGTAACAAACCTGCACATTCAGCACATGTATCCCAGAACTTAAAGTAAAAATTTTTAAAAAGGCAGTACTCAGAACTCATCACTTCCTAACTATTTTACTATATTTTACTGTTATCTCTGTTCTCGAGATTATTTACATCGGTTGCATCTCCACAGTGGAAATACTACATAAGAGTGCGTCTCCGTGCATCTCTTCCTAACTTTATAGCAGGAGTATTGACACAACAGAAATCTGCAAACCCCACAAAGCATGGCTTGATTTGTTGTTTTGTTGATTGTTTAGAGGTGAGAAAGTGATAGAAAAATATTAACCATGCAGAAGAAACCTAAAAATATTTCATATCTGTAGTTGTTATATTGCAAATGATCCCAAAAAAGGAAGAAATCTTCTAGTGCTTAAAAAATTATTATCTGATTCAGCAAAGAAGTCCCTCACATCGTTGATAAACAGTCAAGTTCTGATGTGCTCATTAATGTAAATTAAAATGTCAACCAACATTCATGTCAAAGCTACATTGAGAAAGCCAGCTATTAAACATTAACCACGCCGGGCGCGGTGGCTCACGCTTGTAATCCCAGCACTTTGGGAGGCCGAGGCGGGCGGATCACGAGGTCAGGAGATCGAGACCACGGTGAAACCCCGTCTCTACTAAAAATACAAAAAATTAGCCAGGCGTGGTGGTGGGCGCCTGTAGTCCCAGCTACTCGGAGAGGCTGAGGCAGGAGAATGGTGTCAACCCGGGAGGCGGAGCTTGCAGTGAGCCGAGATTGCGCCACTGCACTCCAGCCTGGGCGACAGAGCGAGACTCCGTCTCAAAAAAAAAATAAAAATAAAAAAAATAAACATTAACCAGCACAGCACTGGAGAAGGGCCACATCAGAAGGAAATTACAGCGTGCAAAACGGCAGAAACTGAAGTGCTGCTGTTGGAGCACAGTGTAGTGTGGTGGGAATGACATGGGCTTTAGTCGTGGATTTAAATCCCAGCTCTGCTCATTACTAGCTATGAAAACTTTGGCAAGCTGCATAACATTACTGAACCTCAGTTTTCTCACATGTAAGATAGACAATAAAGCCAACCATATGTGTTGTTATGACAACTAGAAAGAATACAGTATTTGGTGCCTAGAACAGTGCATGGTGTATATCACACACCCAATATTGATACTAATTATCACAGGGAAGTAGCCTAAAACCCATAGAAAATAGGCTGGCTGAGCAGTAGGTTTATTTGTGGGATGGGTGGAAGCCTTGAGTCCTGAATCTCCAGGCAAGGAATTTGGAATTTATTTTGTAAACACTGGTGAGTCACTAAAGGTTCTGAGCAGGGCACTGATGTGGGTGAAATGGTGTCAAGGAAGATGTGGATGGCTGTAGTTTGTGATGCAATCCTTTCTTTCTATATGTGGACATCTAGTGTAGTGTTTAATGACAAGTGTATTTATGTATGTAACAGTGTCCTAGAGATATATAGGCAGGTCTCAAAATGCCTTCTGAATCAAAGAAAGATTATGTCATATTTAATATAATTTTGGTGTTAAGTGTATCTCAGCATATTCTAATTCCTTAGAAATGTATAATTTATACTTGGTAGCTAGAGTAACACCTAAGTAAGCAAGACACCAGATTCATTCTACTTAGTTTTCTGCCCATCACTCTACTTTCTTAAAATCTCTTAACCCTATCTGCCATTGACCTTCCCCATTGCTTTGCCTTAGATTTGTGATTCATGACATTGGCCCCAGATTGGAATTACCTAGGGAACGTCAATAAAAATACACCAGTGTGTGGGCCCAGCCTCCAGGGATTGTTTAATTGGTCTGAGGTGGGGCTTGAACACTGGGACGTTTTTAAAGCTCCTGGGGGTTCTTCCATGCATCCAAGTCTTAGTTCATGCTCTCATTGCTGTGTGCCTGAATCATTGCCTGAGTCATCTGCCCGCACCCCTGCCTCCAAGTTTGATTTCTTCAAATCCCTTTTTTATGCTGCTTTCAGAACGATCTTTGAAAAACACTAATCTTATCATGCCACTCTTGCCTTAAAGCCTGTCAGTAAGTAGCTCTGCAGTATCTAATAAAACCCAATTTCATTACCACCAGCCTTCTTCTTTAACAACATACACACACAAAATAACCCTCTAAAAAGTCCCAGAAATAAAGAGAATCATGGCGAATCCATGGCATAAAATTTGACCAAAGAGTGATCTAGCCCCAGAAAGATGTTGCAGATTCGTATGTTTGAAGACATTTTCTAAAAACCCTATTCAAATATATACCCCCACAGAACTGCCTTGCAACATCGCATGCAAGTAAGATCCTTGGAAGAGAAACGAGCCCAGGTGTAAGACGCAGCACTCAACACCTGCAGCTCCCTGCAAAACATGGGAAGACAAAGGAAACTGACAGCCCAACAAGACCAGCAGAGGTGGCTCTGTTCAGCTTCTGACTCCCAGCAGATTCCCTGATTTCCCCAAAACTGCACATGCTGAAGTCCTACCCCTAGTACCTCAATGTGTAACATTCTTTTGGAGAGAGGGTCTTTACAGAGGTAATCAAGTTAAAATAAGGTCATTAGGGTAGGCCCTAACCCAATGTGACTGGTGTCCCTATAAAGAGGGGAAATTTGGACCCAGACATGCACATAGAGACAGCACTGTAGGAAGAGTGTTCTGTATAAAGAGGGTAGGAGGCAGAGATTGGGGTGATGCTTCTATAAGCCAAGGAACACCAAAGATTGCCAGCAAACCACAGGAAGCTAAGAAAGAGGCATGGAACAGATTCTTCCTCGCAGGCCTCAGAAGAAACCAACACTGCTGACACCTTGATCTTGGACTTCCAGCCTACAGGCAAAAAATTTCTGTTGTTTCAGCTGCTGATTTGTGGTACTTTGTAACAGCAGCCCTAGCAAATTCATACACCCCCAAGTTCTCTTCTTGCTCTGGCCTCTGCCCAGCTCTCTGGTCACACCCCATCGCCCAGCCCCGTGTCCACCACGTCAATCTACTCCAAGCTCCCCCAGTGTGCTGTGTCCTTTCATTCTGCTCCCTCCACCCAGAATGCCCACTCCCAGCCCCCCACGCTGGTGCCAATGAATCCTTGAAGGTTCCCTCCATTTCCTTAGTCACTACTCCTTACTTCCTCCCAGTCAAACTCTCATAGAATTAACCATTCCTCTTTGGATATACCACTACTATCACTTGAACCCAGCATCTCTTCACATCCTCTCAGCCCCATCCCTCACTGCAGCCACTGCTACAGCAACTCATCTCAGACCACTCGATCAGTTTCACACAGGTGTAGTTGACCCGCACTTCCACTCAGCCCTCTCTGCTTATCTCTCACTTCCTGCTCCATGCCTTCTCTGATACCAAGACTGGCACATCAACAGAAACCCCCTGGACACACACACAGGGCCACCAGAAGAACTGGAGGGAGGTAACTAATCCCTCTGGGCCCCTTGTGGATTAAGTTTCCCCCTTTGTCCCCTGTGCAGACCCTGCTGAGGCACATTTCACAAAACTCCATGGACGTTTCAGCTGCTCAAACACCGGTGGCCTGAGCACCAGCCAGCTCCAAAAAGCATCCTTGTGTATTGGTTCTCCCTCCTTTCCTGAGTCTCTTTCTGGAATCATTTCCAAATAAACCATCTATGTGTATATTTTCTAGGGTTCCATTTTCAGAGAAATGCAACCTAAAACATTGTGTTTATTTTGTATTATATTGGGTTAAACCATGTGAAATTGCCAATATTTGACCATTTTTGACCTACAAAGATGACAATTTCATATAATCCAATGAATGCTTGTTTATATTTATGTCTTTTCAAACAGAAGGGAAGCCTCTTGAGGTCAGGAGCAGCACCTTACTCATTTCTGCATCCCCAGCATCAACCACTGTGGCTGGCACGTAGAGGTCTCTCAATAAATTTTGGATGATATGTCGTGATCTTCTCAGTGTAGATATGGAAAAGGCTAAGGAAAGGATTCTTCTGTAAGTGATATCTGGAAAATAAAGTTAAATCCTTACCTCACATTTTACACTAAAACAAAGTCAAGATGAGTTAAATATTTAAATGTAAAAGAGAAGCAGTGTTTGAACGTACAGAGAAAATAGTTTATAGCCTGGTGGGAGAGGCAGTTATACAAACCAAAGTTTCACTCTGGAGCAGGAAGGGCTTCACTAACAGAAGTGTGGGGGATTAGAAGAGCATCTCAGTCAGGACTGGGGGCTCCAAAGGCTGCCAGGGGAAGGAAATTTAAGCTGAGTTCTTAAAGACAAGTAGAAAGTAGCCAGGAGAAGGGCTGGTGAAAAGCATGTGCCAGGCAGAGGGGAGAGTCTGTGCAAAGGCCTGGAGGTGGGAAAGTCAGATGGGAAAAAATGATAGGAACGGTCTTGAGGCTCTCACGTAGATGTCAACTACATCTACATGGGGATTATCATATCCTGGCTTTGGGGGAAGTTATGTCAAATCTCACACAAATGGCAGCTGCATTCTTTTGGGACAGGTGCACAGAGGTGGACTTGGAGTCCAACATTGCCGTCTTGCAGGTGGATAGGGATCTCTGTGGGCGGGCCACATGGTCGCTGCCTCCCTGGGGCTAATGCAGCCCTAGTCTGCATGCCAGCACCAGCCTTGACAACTGCATGTGAAAACAGCCCTGGCCCACTCAGGAAGGGCCATCCAGATGCCAGAATTGCATCCTACACCAAATCTACATTTAGAACACTGTCCATTCTCTCTCAATGGCTTGTGAGAAAGCTGCTTTGCAAGTTACCCCACCATGGCCCAGGAGCTCTTTGAATTGCCACAAGATAGCATGGAGGGTGTCAGGCTATAGCCAGGTCAGAGAAGAGGGACCCAACACAGGGCCAGGAATAAACTAGACTCCTCTGCTTTTCAGTCTAGAGTTAAGTTAATTGTGTATTATGGGTGCAATGTTTTGTGGTGTGTGACAATTGAAATATTTATCCATACACAAAGTCTAATGCTTATGTCCTGTTTACCCTAATGACTTTTTCTACGTAATAAAAATATGATTCTTTTCCATTCAAGTTGATAACAGAACTTTATAAATTTTCCTCTTCCAAGAATCAGGCAAATGGAATCAAAATACTTCATAATAAACATGCAGTATTTTTCACAGCATGGTTACTTTAAAATCCACTTAAAGGAATAAGGTAGGTATTTTGCCATGAAATCCTTTAAAACCAGAGAGAATGAAGTAACAAAACACCATGATAGTATAAAGAGAACAAACCGGTATATTCCATGCCCCCTTCAGTGGCAATCCTGACTGAACATGAGTACTGATAAGAGACTTTATTGTAGGCTCATCACTTGTCATAAATAATTATGAGGAAAACTCCCGTGGCTTTAGAAAATTTGTCACTGGCGGGTAGGCATAAAAATGCCAACATTTTCAAAATAATCTATTTTAAAACACCTGTCTTTGGTCACCTCTCTACTCTTTTCAGACATCTGATGGGATAAATTGTTGGAAGATGATCAAATAATACCATCAGTAACATGCTCAAAGAATTTTTATAGCCATCTATTTTCTGAGTTACCACTGTATTTTATTTATGGCTCATGTCAAAAAAAATGCCTTAGGGCTTTTTCTCCTCAAGTCTATAGCAGTTTATTTCCCCAAAATTGTGCCCATGTTTTACAGCAAGATCCACAGCAATAAAGCAAGAAATCAGAAAAATCAGCATTTGATATCAGCAGTTCAGCATTCTCTGCTACCTGGGACAATCCAGAGGCGATCACACAAAGGGTCTCCATGACCTTGCAGCAGCTGCAAATCACTGTGATCTGAATGAGAATAGTCTCCTCTTCAATAATACATTACAGACTTAGTACATTTAGGTGCCCTCAAGGTTTCTCAGTGGGAACCCAAATTATTTCAGCACAAACCTCATTTTTCTTATCATACAACTTCCATCGACACATTTATGATCTCTTTAAAGCACACAATAGAGGGCATACCCATGCATCATCCCCACATTTATCCACAAGTGCTCGGATAGATACATAAGCCAATAAATTCTAAATGACCAAATAAAAGAGCTAACTAAAATTCTCATCCAGGGGTGAATGCATGGCTGCTCACATTCAAGAGCTGTCCTAATAGAAACTAAGTGGAAAACCACACAAAAGAAGCTAGCGGAGGTCAGCCGTAAAGGTCAGAGAGATGAAGGGGCTGCTATAGCAGACGGCACCAAAGGAGACTGACCGAGGCCTTTGGCATTAGCAGAGAATGAGTCCCCAGACCATCAGGGGTCCCCATGTTCAAGCGAGTTTCTATAGGAGAATTTCCCCAATAAAAAGCAATAAAATACAAATAGAAATGCAGTGTGCACCCTTCAGACCCAGATAAAGAACAACAAAGGCATGCTGAAATGTCAGTGCTCATTGCTGGGAGTCCTGCTGGGGACCTAGCAAGACCTCAGCACTCCCATCCTGTCCAGCACACACACACCCCATCCCCAACTTCCTCCTGAGCCCAATGATTCACACACAGCAGGAACAATTCAAACTTGTCCCTCAGCAAGATTACAAATTACCAGACCCCATGGTTCTAAAACTAATGGCTGATAGGTATACAGTACCCACTGGATACCAGGTGCTGTACGAAGTGCTGTCTATATATTTATTTCATTCAGCTCAACTGAATGAGAAGAATACTATTGTTACCCCACAGACACACTTCCAGATGAGATGCTTAAGTTTACTGAATTAGACACTTTGGCAAGTATCTGACCAATTCACAATCATCTTCAATCACCTGAACTCCCCGATCTTTGCCCCACAATCCAGAAATGGAACTTCCCAAGAAACATGCTTTTACCACCTGGTGCTGTCGAATGTGCCATTCAAAAGCCCAAATTTGAACTGACAGCAAGAGAGACTGAAAGTTGGTTGCTAAGTCTTAGCAGCAGAGACTGGAAAGAGGTATAGAGAGCTCCCGCTGCCAACATCAGACAGCCCTTGCAGCCCATGAGAGATCTTCCAGCAAGCTCTTTTTCCAAAGCTAGACTTCTGTTCCTTGCTATGACCTCAGTGACTCTGATGGCAGAAGGCAAGGGGGAGCATCGCCCACTCCAGGAATGAGGAAGAGCCCCATGCCACAAGGTAGACCTTACCCACTCCAGCCTTGGCAATTCCATTTGCAGGAGCCAAGGGGGGCCGCAGGACTCAGAGTGCTCTGGCAAGACCTCTTTGCCCTTCCTCCTCCTGTTGCTCACACCCTGACTACACCC
The DNA here is from genome assembly GCF_006542625.1 of Nomascus leucogenys. Classification (NCBI taxonomy): domain Eukaryota; kingdom Metazoa; phylum Chordata; class Mammalia; order Primates; family Hylobatidae; genus Nomascus; species Nomascus leucogenys. The sequence continues at coordinate 76,434,876 of NC_044398.1, read as the reverse complement.
TCTGCCTTGTCACCATCAGATCCTTTATCTCTGCTACATCAGCCACCATAAGAAGCCCAGGACTCCAAAGCATCTCTATGTCTTTTCTGACCCCTGTTTCCCACAACTATCCACCCATAGCTTCTGACATTCTTCCACCGTGCCTGCTGGATCACACAACGAGTCCTCAAGAAAATCACCCGTTGGCCAGGCACGATGGCTCGTGCCTGTACTCCCAGAACTTTGGGAGGTTGAGGCCGGCGGATTGCCTGAGGTCAGGAGTTTGAGACCAGCCTGGCCAACATAGTGAAACCCCGTCTCTACTAAACATACAAAAATTGGCCGGCGTGGTGGCGGGTGCCTATAGTCCCAGCTACTCAGGAGGCTGAGACAGGAGAATCACTCGAACCCGGGAGGCAGAGGTTGCAGTGAACCCAGATTGCACCACTACACTTCAGCCTGGGCAACAAAGTGAGACTCTATCTCCAAAAAAAAAAAAAAGAAAGAAAAGAAAGTCACCTCTCTTCTCAGCCACCTCTGGGCTCATTTCCTTCACCTCTTGCTCTAACTGAAGCCTGAGGATGCTGCTTCTCCTGCAGCTGATTTAAGTGCTGGACATTTTCTCTCTCATGCCTTTTCAACCACTGTTCAGGGATAGGATAGCTGTCCTCTGCCCTTCACTGCCATTTCTAGATCCCTTTTCTTCCCTAAGCCCCTTCCCCTGGGCTGCATGTCCTATGTCATCGCACTGTTCCCATCCACTGGCCCTCTATGGCAGTCATCTACTGAGCCCCCCACCCAACATTACTGCCCTAATTCTTGTAGGAGTTTTGAGTCTGGCTGACTGCCACTTTCTTCAGCAGTACTTGTATCAAAATTCTTGGTGATTTTAATACCCATGTGGATGATCTTTTTCAGGTCCTTAAGATCTACCTCAGCCACTCACTCCCACGGTCACACCCTTACCATTCATTACCAATAAAGCACCCCTCCATAATGTCAATTTCCAGCATCCCAACTCATAAATCCAACTGTCCACTTAATATTCCCATTTGTCTAATGGCCGTCTCAAACTGAGCACATCCAAAATCAAACTTTTTATCTTTCCCCAAAACCTGCCCCAACTGCTGTCTCATTCTTCCACAGGTATGAACCAAAAACCTTTATACTTCTTACACCCCACATCTAGCCTGTCAAGCAATCCTGTTGGATCTACCTTCAAAATATAGCCAGAATCCAACCACATCTTTCCAATTCACCACAACCATCCTGGTCTGAACCCCCATAATCTCTAACCTGAATTTTTCAGTCACCTTCTGCCTGGTCACGCCTTCTACTCTTGCCCACTCTCCCCACACCCAGTGTCTTCTCAACACAGTGCCAGAAGTGGACCATTTAAAACATTTAAAATTAGGCCAGGCACGATGGCTCATGCCTGTAATCCCAGCACTTTGGGAGGCCAAGGTGGGTGGATCACTTGAGGTCAGGAGTTCAAGGCCAGCCTGGCCAACATGGTGAACCCCATCTCTATTAAAAATAACAAAAATTAGCCAGGCTTGGTGGCAGGCACCTGTAGTCCCAGCTGCTCAGGAGGCTGAGGCAGGAGAATCGCTTGAACCTGGGAGGCAGAGATTGCAGTGAACTCAGATCGAGCCGCTGCACTCCAGCCTGGGCAACAGAGTGAGAATCTGTCTCAAAAAGCAAACAAACAAACAACAACAACAGCAAAAAAAACCAAACATTTAAAATTAAATCAGGTTAAGTCCCTCTTTCTTCAAAAGGCTCTCCACTGGCTTTCCATCACATTAAAAGTAAAAGCCAACATCTTTACAATAACAGCAGATGCTGGTTTGATGGCCCCAGCACTGATCACTCAGGCCTCCTCTCCTGCTAGACCCCCTTCATTTAACCTGTTCCAGGCCCTCTGGCCTGCTTGCTGTTCCTTCTGTGTGCTGGATACACTTCTGCCTCAGGGTCTTGTCCTTTTTGACACCTCTACCTGGAATGTTCTTTCTTCCATATTTCCACTACTTTCCTCTTTTCCCTCCTTCCAGTTTTCAATCAAAAATCTCACTCTCACTGGGGCTTCCCTGACCACCCTACCTAAAACTGCAGCCCCACAACCACCCTCTCCCTGCCCTGAAATTTCCTGTCCTCCTTTCTTGCTTTCTTTTTCATCATGACACTTACTGTCATCTTTCTACGACAAACTTTTACTTCTTTTTTGAGTGTCTGCCTCCACCTGGTGGAAGGACAACTCCATGAGGTTGTGGATTTTACCTGTTTTGTTCACTGCTATGTCTTCAACACGTAGAACAGTGTCTGCCACACAGTAGGTATTCAGTAAGTATTTTTAATTTAAGGTGTGAATAAATGAGAACAAATCAATTTAGGCAGATTAAGCAATTTCTCAAAGCTTATGGAGTTAGTAACTGGCAGTGCTCAGAGCTGATTTATCCAAGGCTGAGCTGCCCTCTACACGACTGGACTTCCCTGCCTCACATCATCACATGCTGGGGAAAGTTTACAAAACTAGAAGCAATCAGAAACGTTAAATCATTGAATGATGAGTTTGTTGTTCCCTTATTGGATAGAAAAGGGATAAAAAGGAATCCACTTGGAATTGTTTAAACCAAGACCAACTTTGGAAAAAGCTCGATAGTAAATATCACATGCTTTGCAGGCCATTTGTTCAACAACCACTCAATGCTGCGGCTGCAGCACAAAAGCCGTGACACACAATACTTAAACGAATAGCCATGGCTGTGTTCCAATAAAACTATATTTACAAAAAGCAGGTGACTGGCTGGATTTGACCCCATGGGTCGTAATTTGCTGACACTTGGTTTAAATCTGTAAAAATGTGATGAGGCTGCATGTGTAGCTGTGTTCCAAATCTTAGGCAATTATAGGAAACAGTGATAGAAAGTAAGGAGCACCAACTTTGATTTTGCCCAGTTCTGGGATCAAGATTTGGATCAAATCAAATCAACGCCATTTGATTACGCCAACCAGCCTCCTCCAATACACACTTGGCTTCCATGGTCCAGTGAGACTCAAAGAAGAACAACTATTTCCCTCTCACTCACTGCCCAGACTTGTCTCTAAGCCCTTTTTCTGCTACAGAGATGATCTAGCACATAGGATCTCATAAAACTCTGCAGGATACAAATCAAAAGGTTAGCTTTTCCTGTAAAAGACAAAGCAAGAGTGGAAAATGGAAGTTACAAACAATAAGGCTTTTCACTAAATAGGTAGGCTGTTTTTCTCTATTAAGCAATGAAGATGTGCTTCTTCATAACTCCTCTGAAAGGATTAATGCCATCCCGCAGAGTAATGGAGTGATGTTGACTGGTCTCCAAAACACAGTGTTCAGAATTGGATGTTTGAACAAAAATCAACTTAAAAATAGAGCAAGATGCAGTAAAAGAATTCCCAAGTGAGTAAGCAGGTGTAAATCTTCCATAAATTTCCCTGATGGCAGGGAAAAAAAAAAAAAAAACCCAACTCTTATCCACACTCCCACCTGTGGAGTATTTACCTGGTATTTACATGCCAGGAGCCATTCTAAACAATGTACAGGATCCCCTAAGCCATTTTCTCAACAACACTCTGTGGTGGGTACTGTTTTCTTTTTTATGCAGATGGGAAAACTGAAGCTCAGACATGTTAACTAACTTGCACAAGGCCATACAGCTAGTAACATGGGCAGGCCGGTTTAAGCCTGTAGGCTTAATCATTTGTCTATACTGCCTTCCAATCTTATGGACTAATGGGATATCTCCCTTGAGGAAGAAACAGAAAACACAGTGAGGGAAGAAAGATCCAATTGCCTCTGAAAATATTGGTGGGGGGCACGTTGCTTTTGTGCAAAGGTAGCAATCGCCCCATAGGCCAGTGGGTGTGGTGTGTTTCAGGATATGTGAAGGAGGCCCAGATGGCTCATGTATTGTTTTGTTAAAGGGGGAAGCAGTCACTCCCATCATTGGAAGGAAAAACAAAGGTATGCCTCAGCTCCAGACCAGTTCATCACGGCTGCCAGCTGCAGACACTTCATTTGGTCATGACCCGAGTGTTAGTGCTGACTGCTATGACGTGTGAAAGGGCCCCAGGTCATCAGCCCAGAATGCCAGCACAAGGAGACTTTCTGCTTCTCCATCCTGCTATCTATGAGACTCATTCTTCACTGCCACAATGACAGATTACCTTGTGTCACACTGGGGGAAAGCACGCACGCACACACACACACGCACAAACAGGTGATGCTTCAAAGAAGCTCAGCTTCACATGAAAAGCATGAGGTGATATAAATTAAAGAACTCGGCTTACATATGTAATTTAAAATGGGAAAAGGGAGCTGGTTTTTATTATTAAACCAAAAGATGATTTAAAATATGTTAGAGAGTTGGTAACTTCACCATAGAATCATTTTTTGTATATGCTAACCCTCAGAACTGTAAGTCAGAGATAATTCACTGGAAAAAAAAATCAATGCCGTTCATGTATAAAATGCAGAAAACACCCAAGCCCATAGAAGTTCAAGAGAAACAGAAGGACAGTGGAAGGGCAAGTGAAAATATGGTTGGGAAGAAAAGCCAGCTCGGTGTTTAAAACTGGCCTCAAAGCAGATAGAATATAGCATCATAGCCACAAATTGACTTAAATGTCATAAGACAAAAACAGCTACGGAAACTGGAACTATGAGCTGATTTATGAATGGTCATAATAATAAAAAATAATAATTTATTGAAGATCTACTATGTGCCAGACAAGATAGATATTATTTCCATTTTACAGGTGGGGAAACAAATGTAAAGAGATTGAATAACTTACATCACGTGCCACAGATGATAAATGGCAGAGCCTGAATTCAAACCAGGGGGCAGCTGACTCTAAAACCCATAATTGTTTTAGACTATGTGGGAAATGGCTACATTTTTTAAGACTACAAATTGGGAAGTGGCACCCAATTTGAGGGATGTCCAGAGGACCTGGAGCAAACACTCTCAGTGACCTGTCCAACATCTGTTCTCCCTTTCCTCCTTCCTGTCCAAACCTCAATTCTGTTAGATATTTAATCATCTAATTTTCATTCCCAAAGGGAATCCTGATTGATCTAAGATGATTCTTAATTAGTATTCTCTAATTATTGGTCTAAGGGTGAGTCCATGACCTTAGATGACCCAGTTACACTGAAGGGAGGAGCATACATTCCATGACTGGGAGAAACACTTCACTTTTCACTGGATAGGACAAGGAAGCCTGTTGCCCTTTGACCACGGGCAGCCACAGTGTGATGGTGAAAAGAACCGCCTAAAGACAAAGGCAACAGCACAAGGATGGCATTGTGATAGAAAGAAAAAAAAAACAAAGCAAACATGTTTGTGGAAAAAACTGTTGAGCTGCTAAAGGATGTCATTATTTTTAAATAATTTGAGGCAGAGTTTCTGTCACTGGCATATGAAAGCATCCTAATTAATACTGGCTTCATGCCCACATTATCTTCTTAAATTGCCCATCAATTCCATGCTGTGCAAGTAGAGATTTATTCCTTTGAATATTTGTGTTTCCTAATAGATGATGATGGGTAAATAACTATATAACTTTGGAGAGGGAACTATTTTTCTTATCATTGCACCAAAAAAAAAAAAGACTTAAAAGAAACATGTTAATACATTTAACAACATAAAAAGTTGAAATGATCTTTTTGTGATTGGTAAGCATGATAACCGGGTTTTCACACTCATGTGTGAAATGTGCCTCCTTCAAGGCTTGTTACCATGTAGGCACATTACCCAACTGATGTGGAAAAAAAAGTTAAAACTTTTTGCATATAAAAAGTTGATAAATAAAATGTAAAAGGAAATAAAAAACTAGAGAACATTTTTTCTGTATACAATACAAAGAGTTAATATTCTTTTTACCTAAAAAGCTCTACAAATAGATGAATTCTCCAAGAGGAAAATGTATAAAGGATATGAAGAAGCAAAGAACACTAAATAGATTTTTAAATGTTCTATCTTACTAGTAATCAAAGGAATACAGATTAAAATATGATACCATGTTCATTTACCAAATGTTAATGTTTCTTCTTTAATAAGAATGTGCTGGCTATCAGCTGGGTGCCTCAGCACTCCTCAGTCTCCATCAGGCTAACCTCAGCCTGTTACCATGGCAGCAGCAGGAAGTACACAAGGCCTCTTGAGGCCCGGTCTTAGAACTGGCACACTGTCACTTCCAATGCATCTTATCAGCCAAAACAAGTCAAAGATCAGCAAAGATTGGAGGGAACTAACACTGCCTCTTGATGGGAGGAGTTTCAAATTATATTGCAAAAGTTGTGGTTACAGGGAAAGGTGGAGAATTAGGGCCAATTTTCAATCAGTTACAAGTATATACTAATTATCTCAATTACATTTTTATCAGAAATTTATGTATATCTGACTACATATCATCTAGATATAGCTATATACACACATATATATGTGATGTACATGGATATACAGATAAGTAGACCATCTGTTGAAATCTATTCCAAATTAAACAAACACTACACAAAAGAGAATAAACAAAAGGCCAATAAGTCTATGAAAAGATGCTCAATAGCACTAGTTGCCATGAAAATGTGAATTAAAACCAAATGAAACACTACTACCTTCCCACTGGAATGGCTAAAACTAAAAAAAAAAAAAAAAAGACACTGCCACATACTGGCGATGAGGTATGTAGTTATTAGGACTCGTACACTGCTGGTAGGACAGTAACTTGGTAGAACCACTCTGGAACTTGTCCATATTTACCCAATTGAATATATGTTCACTCTATGACCTAGCAATCCTGCTCCTACATGCATCAGAGGACACGTTTAAGAATATTCACAGGAAGTTTTTTGTTTTTTTTTGAGACAGAGTCTCACTCTGTCACCCAGGCTGGAGTGCAGTGGCATGATCTCGGCTCACTGCAACCTCCGCCTCCCAGGTTCAAGCGAATTCTCCTGCCTCAGCCTCCTAAGTAGCAGGGATTACAGGCATCCACCTCCACGTCCAACTAATTTTTGTATTTTTAGTAGAGACAGGGTTTTGCCATGTTGGCCAGTCTGGTCTTGAACTCCTGGCCCCAAGTGATCTGCCCACCTCATCCTCCCAAAGTGCCGGGATGACAGGTGTGAGTCATTGTGGCCCAAATCAATTTAAATGTTCATCAACAATAGAATGGATAAATATAGATGTTCCTCGACTTTCAATGTTATGTCCCAATTAAACCATCATAAGTTGAAAATATTGTAGTCAAAAATGCATTTAATACACCTAACCTTACTGAACACTGTAGCTTAGCCTATCCCCTACCTAACACAAAACCTATGTTATAATAACGTTGAATAACTTATGTAATTTATTGAATACTGTACTGAAAGCAAAAAACAGAATAGTTGTATGGGTACCCAAAGTATGGTTTCTACTGAACACACATTGCTTTCATGCTGTCATAAAGTGGAAAAACCATTAAGCCAAACCATCTGAGGTTGGGGACTGTCTGTAAATTATGAAGTTTTCCCACAAAATGGAATATTATACAGCAACAAAAAGAGCAAATACAGCTGCTAGCAACAACCTTGATAACTCTCTAACAGACATCAGTTTGAGCAAAAAAAAAAAAAAAAAAAAAAATCCAAAAAAGCACAGTTGAGCCTTGAACAACAAGGGCTTGAACTGCACAGGTCCACTTAGACTCAGACTCTCTTCAGCCTCTGCCACCCATCAGACAGCAAGGCCAACCCCTCCTCCTCCTCCTTCTCAACCTGCTCAATGTGAAGATGATAAGGATGAAGACTTTTATGATGATACTCTTCCTCGTAATGAAAATAGTTACTATATTTTCTCTTCTTTATGATTTCTTTATCAATTTCTTTTCTCTAGATTACTTTATTGTAAGAATACAGTATACAATATATATATACAAAAATATGCTTATTGGCTGCTTGTGTTATCAGTAAGACTTCAGACCAATAGTAGGCTATTGGTAAAGTTTTCGGAAAGTCAAAAGTTATAAATGGATTTTCAACTATGTGGAGGGTCACTGTCCCTAACGCCTGAGCTATTCAAGGGTCAACTGTATATATTTATGATTCCAGTGCTATAAAGTTCACACACTGGTAAAACTAATCTGTGCTTATAGGAATCAAAATAGTAGTCACCTTTGGCAACAGGCCAGGCGATCCAGACATGGCACAAGGAAGGCATCTAGGGTGCTGCTAACATACCAGTCTTCATCTGGATTGTGGTTTTACTTTGCAAAAATTCAAGCTGTACACTTAAAATTTGGGCTCTGAGCTGTGTATATGTTATACTTAGTAGTATTTACAATAATAATGTTTGTAATATAATAGTAAGAATTAGATTTTTTTAAGTGTCTCCTGTTAAAATGCAAACACCTTTCAGGGAGAGTCCTCATTTTAACCCATCACAGAGCTCTCCTGAGTGGGGACCGGTTGAGCATGAGCTGGGAGCCAGATAAGAGCCTGCAGGGCTGGCCAGGACTCAGAGACCATCCTCTGTCGGGGTGACAGGGGACAGGCTCTAAAGACACTCATGGGAAGACAGTAAGCACTGCCAGTTGGCAGTCACAGCAGAGGGCCCCAGAGAATACGTATGCAAAGGGCGGGTCCTCACTGATGGCAAAACCAGGCTCAGTGTTCTTGGATTTAGACAGCTCTGTTTCTACTCCAGCTCCTTCCTACTCTGCTCCTGTCCTCTAATGGGAATGAGGCTAGGCTTTCAAGATCTTCCTGGCCCTTTTAAATTACCCACACACAGCAGAGAAGAGACCACAATACTAGTTTCTAGTGAGAGTTGTTGCAGAAATGTCATGAGACGTGACAGCAAGTTTAAAGGGACCTAGAAGGTGTCCAGCTGAAACAGCTCTTTCTTATAGCTCTCTGTTATTTTCCCTCTCCTTTTTAACTCCATTTTCTCCATCTAATCCCTCATTGTCAACACGTTTTGAATTTTTGCAATGATAAAAAAGAGATCCATGTTCCCTAGCCTTGAGGCCACCTAATGGATATTTGGGACAAGCTGCTAGAGTACAAGGAAGGAGGATATAAATAAAAAGAACTCATTCAAGAGGACTCTGCATTAAGGCAGACTATTAATATAAATCATTGCATTTCTATAACAGCGGGGGGGATTTACCATTTCATTTATCCAGACTTTGCTCAAGAATTTTTAAGTGTGCCACAGTTTGCCCCACAGGCGTCTGAAAGCACATGTGTTTTTAACTAATGTAATGTTTGAGTACGTCTGGCCCCCTATCAAGGTTGATAATAAATGTGATTTACAAAAATGTAGCAAAGTAGGTCACTGCTATCTGCAAACATGGCTCACAATAATCAAAGGAACATAGGAAGAAAAAGATGGGAACACAGGAAGAAAATTTCCAAGATGGGAAATTAAATAGTGTGCCTTTTCTGGACAGACAGAATCCACTGCAAAAGCACAACACTGATTTGCTTTTCAGCCACCACACCTACTCTTCTTGTAGCCACGTGTGACTAAGCCCTAGGGCAATGGAAATAAAATCAGAAACCATTTGGTAAGTAGACTCTTGGGAGATTATATTGACCTGTGTGTCCCTCATGGTGTCCCACCATGTTAAGCCAACCAGTGCCCCAGCTAAATCCTAACCCAAATAGGCAGAGGAGCATACAAATAAGCCAAAGCCATAGTCCATTCCCAAGTACCTCCCTGGCAGTCCCACCCACCTCCTGACCCAGTATCATGACCACCCATATAACAAAGGAAGGAGTATTATCAGGATACCCTGCTCCCCACCTATAACCCTCAGAGATCTTATGTTTCCAATAGGCAGCATGATCAACTTTCTTAGCACCCAGAGCTAACTGCAAATATTCTGCATTCTAGGTTTTATATACCAGTGAAAGGAAAATATGTATTCTTCTTTTATCCAACTATTGCTATGTTTATCAAGGGCTATAACTGGACCCAAATCCTAGACGGAGCAGGTTCATTTAATAAGGTTGTTCTAATGCAACAGCTGGACACGAAAAGAAAATGAAAGAAAGAAAAGCCACTGTGCAGATAACTGAGGAATCCAATCCTGATCTCATTTTCATAAAATTATGAAGTCCCAACAGTACACAGCAGTTACAAACTCTGCTTCACGAATCTTCATTCATTCACCCAATCAAAGTGTCCTGACCATTAGCTGTGAGCTAGAAACTGCTGGGGGCGGGGAAAGCAGTGATTATTCATAAGATGTAATCCTTGGCCTTAAGAAACCTTGAGAAGTAGGAATATCTGTGTGTGTACACATGCTCAGAAATAGGTCACTACAACTGAGTGTACAAGTGCTATGGCTGGGGATATAAGGCCTCTAACAAGTATAGCAAGCTGACTCAGGCCACCCACAGATCAGGTCCTAATCCCTGCAACCTGTAAATGTTACCTTATAAGGAAAAGGGGTCTTTGTAGATGTGATTAAGCTAAGGATATTGGCATGAGGAGATTATCCTGATGGGCCCTAAATCCAATCATAAGTGTCCTTATATGAGAGAGAAAGAGGGAGATTTGATACAGACACACAGTAGAAGCGGCCATGAGAAGACAGAGGCAGAGATCAGAGTGATGCAGCCACAAACCAAGGAACGCCGGCAGCCACCAGAAGCTGAAACAGTCAAGAAAGGGATTCTCCTCCAGAACCTTCTGAGGGTGTGCGGCCTGAACTACATTCTGACTTTGGACTCTGGCCTTCAATCCTGTGACCAAATTCATTCCTGTGTTTTAAGCCATCGAGTTTGTGGTCATTTGTAACAGTGGCCACAGGAAACTAATACACCAAAAGTTGGGAAAGACTTTCCAGGGGGGAAAACAAAAATGCCTGAGCTGCACTGTAGAAGGTGTGGAGATGGAAAGTGACAAGTCAGTGGTTGGTTGTGGCTAGTGTAGAAAGTGCAAGAAGGCACCACTTCTCAGCCTTTTAGCTAAGACCAAGTGTAGTATATGTTCCTATCAGTTTAAAACGCAAGAAAGAGATAAGACCAGTCGTGGGCTACATTATGGGGCTACATTATACATTGTCAGTTATTTGTTTTGTTTGACATTTATTCATAGTGAATGAGAAACGGAGCTATTGCAAGGTATTCAGCCATTTACAATTTAGATTTACATTTCAGAAAGGTCTCTCTACCTGTCCTGTAGAGACCTTTACCACCTCCACCCCCATATCCAGTCTATTGGGAAATCCTATGGACTCTATATTCCAAATACATTCAAATTCCTGCTTCTTTCCCTGTAGCCACTGTTACCATTCTGATCCAAGCCATGGTCATCTCTTCCGTTTGGCTCTCTGCTTTTCTTCTTGTCTGTCTGCAGCCTACTCTCAACACAGCAGTCAGCATGTCACTTAAATCAGGTCATGTCACTCCTCTCTTTCCCATTTCACTCAGAGCAAGAGCCAAAGCCCTAGAATGTCCCTTCCCGTGCTCCACTGCCTCACACCCCGGGCCTGACCTCCCTCCCTCACCCTGAGGCAGACACAGTGCCTCCTCCCTGCTACTCCCTGAACACACCAACCCAGTCCTGCCTCAGGCCTTTCACACACTGTTTTCTTTGTTTGGAATGATTTGTCTCTTTGATATTCCTTACCTCCTTCAAGTCTTTGCCTAAATGTCACTGTCTTGATGAGGCCTACCCTAACACACACTGTATTTTAAACTGCAACCTCCCTCTTACCCTGATTTTCCTCTTTTCTTCCATATCTTCTAACATGTCCAATATAGTTTGGATGTTTGTCCCCTCCAAACCTCAAGCTGAAATGTAATCCCCATTGTTGGAGGGGGGCTTGCGGGGATGGGTTTGGGTCATGGGGGCAGATCCTTCATGAACAGCTTGGTGCTGAGTTCTCCCTCTGAGTTCATGCAACATCTGGTTGTTTAAAAAGTGTGACACCTCCCCCCACTCTTGCGCCCACTCTCACCATGTGGTGCCTGCTTCCCCTTCACCTTCCACCATGATTGGAAGCTCCCTGAGGCCCTCATCAAGAGCAGATGCCAGCACTATGCTTTCTGTACAGCCTGCAGAACCGTGAGCCAAAATAAACCACTGTTTTTTATAAATTATCCCAAACTTAGGTATTCTTTTATAGCAAGAACGGACTAATACCTAAATTTACTTTTTGTGTTTATTATTTAATATCCATCTCCCCCTCTAAAATGTAAGCTCCATGGAGAAAGGAATCTTTGTTTTGTTCACAGCCATAACTTAGGTGCTGACACATAGCAGGTGCTGAAAAAATATTTGTTGAATAATTAAGTGAACAATGAATAGGAACGGGATGGAGCAGAAGTGACCCTGGAGACTGGGAAGCCAGATGAGCTCAGAGAACTGCTTAGTGTTCTGACTCTAAAATGATGTAATCAATGGCAAGCCTTTAAATGTCAACTTGAAAGGATGACAAAAAAAAATATGTGGTTCTGAAAGTAAACTAATAAGCCAACAATGATTTGCTGGACTATATTATGTCAATGTTCAAATAGATTTTGGTAAACATTCTGAACATTGGGCTTAAAAGTCATTTAACAAATATGGATTAAGCTATTATGACAGTGAAGGACATTCAAACATCAAATCTCAAAAACTTTACAGTTTGATAAGAGAAATAAGGTATCTAGAAGATTGTCACATATTTTAGAAGGGTTTTGTAAGTAGGTTGTTATAAGAATATTTGTAAGAATGCAGCAACTATAAACAAGCAATGCTGACCAAGTCATTCTCACATATGGTATTGTTTGAGTATAAATTAAAGCAGCATTTTTGAAAAGCATTTTGGTAATACACATTAATAGCCTTAAAAAATTTTATTCCACAATCTAAAGAGAAAAAAATGCATAGGAAAAAAACTGAGAAAAAATACACCAAAATGTTAACAATGATTCTTTCTAAAGAATAAATCACCAAATTCCAGTGACTTAACCCAACAGTTTCATGTGACAGTGAAACCCAGGGGTCCTAGTCAGCAGGGGGCGCTCATCCATGCAGTGATTAAGGGATCCAGACTCCTTCCACCTCCTGGTTCCTCACATCCCCTAGAGGCTAATTATCAATTGCCTCCTTCCAGCAGACAGAAAAACATCTTGAGGAAAGTACACTAGTAACTTCAAAGTCTTGGCTTGAAAGTGACCCGTTCACACATCATTGGTCACATGTAGATGCAGTGGGTGAGAGGTAGGGACTGCAAAATCTATCCCCAGACTAATTATGGAAAAAGGAACAAGACGTTTGGTGGACAGTAAAGTGAGCCTTCTCTGCCACAGGGGGATATTCTTCTCCTTTATATGTAACTTTATTTTCTAAACATTCTGTAATGAACAAGTACTGCTTTAATAATGAGGGAAAAATCATACTTTATATATACATATATATATGTCTGCAAAAAGAAAAGAGTTAATAATCTTTGATCCAGTAAATTCATTCTTTAAATTTATAATACATAAATAATTAGATTGTAGGGGGTGGCTGGTAAAATGGCCAAATAGGAACAGCTTTGGTCCACAGCTCCCAGCAAGATGAGTGCAGCAGGGAGGTGATTTCTGCCATTTCCAGTTGAGGTACCCGGTTCATCTCATTGGGACTGGCTAGACAGTGGGTGCAGCCCATGGACAGTGAGCCGAAGCAGGGTGGGGCATCGCCTGACCCAGGAAGCGCAAGGGGTCAGGGAACTCCCTCCCCTAGCCAAGGGAAGTCCTGAGGGATTGTGCCATGAGGGACTGTGCAGTCCGGCCCAGATACTATGCTTGGACTGTGCATTCCAGCCCAGATACTATGCTTTTCCCATGGTCTTCACAACCTGCTGACCAGGAGATTCCCTTGGGTGCCTATACCACCAGGGCCCTGGGTTTCAAGCACAAAACTGGGTGGCTATTGCACAGACACCAAGCTAGCTGCCGGAGTTTTTTTTCATACCCCAGTAGTGCCTGGAACACCAGTGAGACAGAACCGTTCACTCCCCTGGAAAGGGGGTACTGACGCTAGGGAGCCAAGTGATCTTGCTCAGAGGATCACACTCCCGTGCAGACCAGCAAGCTATGATCCACTGGCTTGAAGTCTCGCTGCCAGCACAGCAGCCTGAAGTCAACCTGGGACACTCAAGCTTGGTGGGGGGAAGGGCATTACTGAGGCTTGAGTAGGCAGTTTTCCCCTCACAGTGTAAGCAAAGCCACTGAGAAGTTCAAACTGGGCAGAGCCCACTGCAGCTCTGCAAAGCTGCTGTAGCCAGACTGCATCTCTAGATTCTTCCTCTCTGGGCAGGGCATTTCTGAAAGAAAGACAGCAGCCCCAGTCAGGGACTGTGGGCACAGCTTTAGCAGCCTTAAACATTCCTGCCTGCTGGCTCTGAAGAGAGCAGCAGATCTCCCAGCACAGCACTTGAGTTCTGCTAAGGGACAGACTGTCTCCTCAAGTGGGTACCTGACGCGTGTGCCTCCTCATGGGGAGGCACCTCCCAGCAGGGATCGACAGACACCTCACACAGGAGAGCTCCAGCTGGCACCTGGTGAGTGCCCCTCTGGGATGAAGCTTCCAGAGGAAAGAACAGGCAGCAATCCTTTCTGTTCTGCAGCCTCTGCTGGTGATACTCAGGCAAACAGAGTCTGGAGTGGACCTCCAGCAAACTCGAGCAGACCTGCAGCAGAGGGGCCTGAAGGGGCCTGAATGTTAGAAAGAAAACTAACAAACAAAAAGGAATAGTATCAACATTAATAAAAAGGATGTCCACACAAAAACCCCATCCAAAGGTCACCAACATCAGACCAAAGGTCAACAAATCCATGAAGATGAAGAAAAACCAGTGCAAAAAGGCTGGAAATTCCACAATCAGTACACCTCTTCCCCTCCAAAGGACCACAAGTCCTCGCCAGCAAGGGAACAAAACTGGACGGAGAATGAGTTTGACAAGTTGACAGAAGTAGGCTTCAGAAGGTGGATAATAACAAACTCCTCTGAGCTAAAGGAGCATGTTCTAACCCAATGCAAGGAAGCTAAGAACCTTGAAAAAAGATTAGATGAATTGCTAACTAGAATAACCAGTTTAGAGAAGAACATAAATGACCTGATGGAGCTGAAAAAAACAGCACCAGAACTTCGGGAAGCATGCACAAGTATCAATAGCCGAATCAATCAAACGGAAGAAAGGATATCAGAGATTGAAGATCAACTTAATGAAATAATGCATGAAGTCAAGATTAGAGAAAAAATAATAAACAGGAAAGAACAAAACCTCCAAGAAATATGGGACTATGTGAAAAGACCAAACCTACATTTGATTGGTGTACCTGAAAATGACGGGGAGAATGGAACCAAGTTGGAAAATACTCTTCAGGATATTGTCCAGGAGAACTTCCCCAATCTGTTTGAATGTTGGCAAGACAAGCCAACATTCAAATTCTGGAAATACAGAGAACACCACAAAGATACTCCTCGACAAGACCAAGACACATAATCATCAGATTCACCAAGGTTGAAATGAACAAAAAAATGTTAAGGGCAGCCAGAGAGAAAAGTCGTGTTACCCACAAAGTGAAGCCCATCAGACTAAGCACAGATCTCTTAGCAGAAACCCTAAAAGCCAGAAGAGCGTGAGGGCCAATATTCAACATTCTTAAAGAAAAGAATTTGCAACCCTGAATTTCATATCCAGCCAAACTGAGCTTCATAAGCGAAGGAGAAATAAAATCATTTACAGACAAGCAAATGCTGAGAGATTCTGTCACCACCAGGCCTGTCTTACAAGACCTCCTGAAGGAAGCACTAAATACGGAAAGGAAAAACCAGTACCAGCCACTGCAAAAACATACCAAATTGTAACGACCATCAATACTATAAGAAACTGTATCAACTAACGGGCAAAATAACCAGCTAGCATCATAATGACAGGATCAAATTCACATATAACAATACTAACCTTAAATGCAAACAGGCTAAATGCCCCAATTAAAAGACACAGACTGGCAAATTGGATAAAAAGTCAAGACCCATCGGTGTGCTGTATTCAGGAAACCGATCTCAAGTGCAAAGACACACATAGGCTCAAAATAAAGGGATGGAGGAATATTTACCAAAAAAATGGAAAGCAAAAAAAAGCAGGGGTTGCAATCCTTGTCTCTGATAAAACAGACTTTAAACCAACAAAGATCAAAAGAGACAAACAAGGCCATTACATAATGGTAAAGGGATCAATGCAACAAGAAGAGCTAACTATCCTAAATATATATGCACCCAATACAGGAGCACCCAGATTCATAAAGCAAGTTCTTACAGACCTACAAAGAGAACTAGACTCCCACACAATAATAGTGGGAGACTTTAACACCCCATTGTCAATATTAGGCAGATCAACGAGATAGAAAATTAACAAGGATATTCAGGACTTGAAGTCAGCTCTGGAACAAGAGGACCTAATAGATATCTATAGAACTCTTCACCCCAAATCAACAGAATATACATTCTTCTCAGCACCACATCGCACTTATTCTAAAATTGACCACATAATTGGAAGTAAAACACTCCTCAGCAAATGCAAAAGAATGGAAATCATAACAGTCTCTCAGACCACAGTGCAATCAAATTAGAAATCAGGATTAAGAAACTCACTCAAGGCTGGGCGTGGTGGCTCACGCCTGTAATCCCAGCACTTTGGGAGGCTGAGGCGGGAGGATCATGAGGTCAGGAGATCGAGACTATCCTGGCTAACACAGTGAAACCCCGTCTCTACTAAAAATACAAAAAATTAGCCGGGCGAGATGGCAGGCGCCTGTAGTCACAGCTACTTGTGAGGCTGAGGCAGGAGAATGGCATGAACCCCGGGGGGCGGAGCCTGCAGTGAGCCGAGATCGCGCCACTGCACTCCAGCCTGGGCGACAGCGAGACTGTCTCAAAAAAAAAAAAAAAAAAGAAAAAAGAAACTCACTCAAAACCGCTCAACTACATGGAAACTGAGCAAGCTGCTCCTGAATGACTCCTGGGTAAATAACTAAATTAAGGCAGAAATAAATAAGTTCTTTGAAACCAAGGAGAACAAAGACACAATGAACCAGAATCTCTGGGACACAACTAAAGCAGCGTTTAGAGGGAAACTTATAGCACTAAATGTCCACAGGAGAAAGTGGGAAAGATCTAAAAGCAACACCCTAACATCACAATTAAAAGAACTAGAGAAGCAAGAGCAAACAAATTCAAATGCTAGCAGAAGACAAGAAATAACTAAGCTCAGAGCAGAACTGAAGAAGACATAGACATGAAAAACATTTCAAAAAATCTATGAATCCAGGGGATGGTTTTTTGAAAAGATTAACAAAATAGATAGACCACTAGCCAGACTGTTAAGAAAAAATGAGAGAAGAATCAAATAGATACAACAAAAAATGATAAAGGGGATATTGCCACTGATCCCACAGAAATACAAACTATCATCAGAGAATACTATAAATACCTCTACACAAATAAACTAGAAAATCTAGAAGAAATGGATAAATTCCTAGTCACATACACACCCCCAAGCCTAAACCAGGAAGAAGTCAAATTCCTGAATAGACCAATAACAAGTTCTGAAATTGAGGCAGTAATTAATAGCCTATCAACCAAAAAAAGGCCAGGACCAGACAGATTCACAGCCAAATTCTACCAGAGGTACGAAGAGAAGGTGGTACCATTCCTTCTGAAACTATTCCAATCAACAGAAAAAGAGGGACTCCTCCCTAACTCATTTTACGAGGCCAACATCATCCTGATACCAAAACCTGGCAGGGACACAACAAAAAAAAGAAAATTTCAGGCCAATATCCCTGATAAACATCAATGCGAAAATCCTCCATAATGGCAAACCGAATCCAGCAGCACATCAAAAAGCTTATCCACCATGATCAAGTCAGCTTCATCCCTGGGATGCAAGGCTGGTTCAACACATGCAAATCAATAAACATAATCCATCATATAAACAGAACCAATGACAACAACCACATGATTATCTTGACAGATACAGAAAAGGCCTTCAATAAAATTCAACACCCCTTCATGATAAAAACTCTCAATAAACTAGGTATTGATGGACCATATCTCAAAATAATAAGAGCTATTTATGACAAACCCACAGCCAATATCATACCAAATAGGCAAAAACCGGAAGCATTCCCTTTGAAAACTGGCATAAGACAAGGATGCCCTCTCTCACCACTCCTATTCAACATAGTGTTGGAAGTTCTGGCCAGGGCAATCAGGCAAGAGAAAGAAATAAAGGGTGTTCAAATAGGAAGAGAGGAAGTCAAATTGTCTCTGTTTGCAGATGACATGATTGTATATTTAGAAAACCTCATTGTCTCAGCCCGAAATCTCCTTAAGCTGATAAGCAACTTCAGCAAAGTCTCAGAATACAAAATCAATGTGCAAAAATGACAAGAATTCCTATACACCAATAATAGAGGGCCAAATCATGAGTGAACTCCCATTCACAATTGCTATAAAGAGAATAAAATACCTAGGAATACAACTCACAAGGGATGTGAGAGACCTCTTCAAGAACTACAAACCACTGCTCAAGGAAATAAGAGAGGACACAAACAAACGGAAAAACATTCCATGCTCATGGATAGGAAGAATCAGTATCATGAAAATGGCCATACTGCCAAGGTAATTTATAGATTCAACACCATCCCCATCAAGCTACCACTGACTTTCTTCACAGAATTAGAAAAACTGCTTAAATTTCATATGGAACCCAAAAAGAGCCTGTATAGCCAAGACAATCCTAAGCCAAAAGAACAAAGCTGGAGGCATCATGCTACCTGGCTTCAAACTATACTACAAGGCTACAGTAACCAAAACAGCATGGTACTGGTACCAAAATAGATATATAGACCACTGGAACAGAACAGAGGCCTCAGAAATAACACCACACACCTACAAGCACCTGATCTTTGACAAACTGGACAAAAACAAGCAATGGGGAATGGATTCCCTGTTTAATAAATGGTGTTGGGAAAACTGGCTAGCCATATGCAGAAAACTGAAACTGGACCCCTTCCTTAAACCTTATACAAAAATTAACTCAAGATGGACTAAAGACTTAAATATAAGACCTAAAACCATAAAAACCCTAGAAGAAAACCTAGGCAATACCATTCAGGACATAGGCATGGGCAAAGACTTCATGACTAAAACACCACGGCAACAAAAGCCAAAATAGACAAATGGGATATAATTAAACTAAAGAGCTTCTACACAGCAAAAGAAACTATCATCAGAGTGAACAGGCAACCTACAGAATGGGAGAAAATATTTGCAATCTATCCATCTGACAAAGGGCTAATACCCAGAATCTACAAGGAACTTTTTACAATCTATCCATCTGACAAAGGGCTAATATCCAGAATCTACAAGGAACTTAAACAAATCTACAAGAAAAAAACAAACAACTTCATCAAAAAGTGGGCAAAGGATATAAACAGACACTTCTCAAATGAAGACATCTATGCAGCCAATAGACACATGAAAAAATGCTCATCATGACTGGTCATCAGAGAAATGCAAATCAAAACCACAATGAGATACCATCTCACACCAGTTAGAATGGCAATCATTAAAAAGTCAGGAAACAATAGATGCTGGAGAAGATGTGGAGAAACAGGAACGCTTTTACACTGTTGGTGGGACTGTAAACTAGTTCAACCATTGTGGAAGACAGTGTGGCGATCCCTCAAGGATCTAGAACTAGAAATACCATTTGACCCAGCAATCCCATTACTGGGTATATACCCAAAGGATTATAAATCATGCTACTATAAAGACACACGCACATGTGTATTTATTGCAGCACTCTTCACAATAGCAAAGACTTGGAACCAACCCAAATCCCCATCAATGATAGACTGGATAAAGAAAATGTGGCACATATACACCATGGAATACTATGTAGCCATAAAAAAAAGATGAGTTCATGTCCTTCGCAGGGACATGGATGAAGCTGGAAACCATTGTTCTCAGCAAACTAACACAGGAACAGAAAACCAAACACCGCATGTTCTCACTCATAAGTGGGAGTTGAACAATGAGAACACATGGACACAGAGAAGAGAACATCACACACCAGGGCCTGTCAGGAGGTGGGTGGCTAGGGGAGGGATAGCATTAGGAGAAATACCTAATGTAGATGACGGGTTGATGTGTGCAGCAAACTACCATGGCACGTGTATACCTATGTAACAAACCTGCACGTTCCGCGCATGTATCCCAGAACTTAAAGTATAATTTTAAAAAAGGAAAAAATAAATAAATAATAGAATGCTACTAGCCCCTGCAAGCAAGCTGCCTGCTCACTTCTAGTCATTAACCCCTCCCTCTCTTCCTTCTAGTCATTAACCCCTCAGAGTAACTACTATTCTGATTACCAATGGCATAGATTAGTTCTGCCTGGTTTTTTTTACTGTATATAAACTGTCTCATTAAGTATAAAAAAATTAGATTGTGGAAAAAGGCATGCCAGATAGATGATTGATGGCTGATTGACAGTGATAGAGTCATACATTCATAACAGAATTATGTAAAGTGGCACAAAAAAATTCCAATAATAACAAAATGCTCCATCCACATTGTGAAATATTATTCAATCAAAAAATAATTTTCCATAGTAGTCCCCCCTTACCAGGAGTTTCACTTTCTGCAGTTTTGGTTACCCATGGTCAACCTCAGTCCAAAAATATTACGTGGAAAATTCCAGAAATATACAACTAATAACTTTTAAGTTGCATACCATTCTGAACAGCATGATGGAATCTCTCAGTGTCCCACTTGGTCCTGCCTGGGACATGAGTCATCCCTTAGTTCAGCGTCTCCACACTGTCTACACTACACGCCCGTGAGTCTTTTAGTAGCCAGCTAGGTTATCAGATCGACTGCTGACATATCACAGTGCTCGTGTTCAAGAAACCCTTATTTTACCTCGTAATGGCCCAAACTCCAATCGTAGTGATGCTGGCAGTTTGGATATGCTAAAGAGAGGCATAAAGTGTTTCCCTTAAGTAAAGGGGTGAAGTTTCCTGACTTAATAAGGAAAAATAAAAACTGCATGCTGAGATTGCTAAGATCTACAGTAAAACAAAACAAAACAAAACAAAACAAAGTCTCCTATTAGTGAGACTGTGAAGAAGGAAAAAGAAATTTGTGTAAGTTCTACTGTCGAACTTCAAACTGTGAAAGTTATAGCCATCATGTGTGGTAAGTGCTTAGCTAAAATGGAAATTCAGTACTGTCCAAGATTTCAGGCATCCACTGGGGATATTGGACCATATTTCCTGCAGATAAGTGGGGACTACTATATATACAAAATAGTAACTAAGTGGAATTTTAAAATGGCCTATACTAATCTCTTAGATTAGAATATATTTTAAAAGAGTGTATACTGGACAAAAGACTCCAGAATAATAATTGGCATAAGTGCAGGGATACAGTAATATTCTAAATAGGTACAATCTTTTCAAGGATGATTTGGCAATAAGTATATGATGTCTTTGTCCCAGCAATTATATGTTAGGATTTTTCCTAAGAATAAAAGTAGGCATGCATAAAAAGATTCACTTCTGTAAATGCTAAAATTAAATTCTCCCTTCTAACACGAAAAACTATAAGCAACTTAAATGTACAATTTCCGGTTATTTAAATATACAATTGACCCTTGAACAACATGGGGGTTAGGGGCACCAACCCTCCACACAGTCAAAAATCTATGTATAACTTTGACTCCCCCCACACATAACCACCAATAGCCTCCTGTTGGCCAGAAGCCTCACCAATAACACAGTCAATTAACACATATTTTGCATGTCATATGTATTATATTCTGTATTCTTACAACAACATAGGCTAGAGAAAAGAAAATGTGATTTAAAAAGTCATAGGAAGAGAAAATGTATTTGCTATTCATTAAGTGAAAGTGGATCACCACAAAGGTCTTCATCCTCATCGTCTTCACATTGAGTAAGCTGAGCAGGAAGAAATGATGAGATTGGTCCCAGGGGTGGCAGAGGCAGAAGAAAATCCACATAAAAGTGGATCCATGTAGTTCAAACCTGTGTTGTTCAAGAGTCAAATGTATTCTAATACATGTATGTAACAGAAGACAGTGCAGCCTTTTAAAATGTCCTGTAGATTATTCAAAAGTATGGAAAATATTAGGTTGGTGCAAAAACTGCAATTACTTTTGCACCAACCTAATACAATTTATCAAGCTCAAAAAAAGAGCAACTTTCAGAGTAGTATGCACAGTTATTTAAACATGTAAAGTGTTTAGAAGCCTGGAAGGGTATACATCAAAATTTTAAGAGTTATTTCTGCGTAGTGGACTACATATTTGTTTTATTGTTTATGATTTTCTCCTTTGCTAACATTTCAATGACAAATATACATTGAAATCAGATTTAAAATATTTTATTCGTATTTTAATAATATTTTGGAAAATTCTCACAATGATATTGAAAGAAGTAAATGACTAAACTGTACATAGGGTGTGATTTCAACAGTGAGTGTGTGTGTCCAGAATATACAGTGCACAAAAAGACTCCAAAATATTGGCAATGTGGATTTCTGGGTAGTGGGGTTCTAGTTCTAGGGGAAATGACATAAGCAAGACCCCTCTGGCTCTCCCCCACTGAATATAGTTATAAAACCTGAACAGAATGCAACTTAGGAACTCTGAAAAACAGAAAAGGACTGGGGAGGAGGATCAGCTCTCAAAGCACCACCAAACCAGTGGAGAGCTTACCATTTTTTTTAAACTCCAGAATAGCCTTGCTTGGCCTTGGTGGGGTGGGAAGGGTGAAGGGGTAGAGAGAGGAGGAGTGGGCATCACTGCAGAGTTCCAAGTTTCAGGAACAGTAAACAGGTGTCCTGGTAGACCGTGGTGGCAAAGGGGGCCCCAGACACCTAAAACTGTTAGGGAGGGGAACCTTCTTCTCTGATCAGAGGAGCAACAGTCCCAAAAGGTGGGGCAAATCCCCATTGCTCTTTTCTCTCTGTCCTCCCAGCACTTGGCCCTGAATGCAGATGCAGTTGTGGGCGTGAACAACAGAGCAGGGTCAATAAAACCCAGCTTTCTGGGGGGAATACAAAAAAGGAGATCCCCAGGAAACTGGAAAGTACTGAAGAAATCACACAGAGAAAGGAGTGTGGAAAATCAATCCCATAAAATTGTTGATGAACTCTTGGGCTCATGGTCAAGCTGTGCATGCATGGATCTGCTCCTAACTAGCCAAGAAATGACTTTGAGAGCTGAATCAAAGGGTTAAGTCAGCAACCAGGTGTCAGACAGGACACTAGGTGGCACACATGTAGGACAGATCTGAATAGCACTGCAAAGTTTTGGAAAAGCACCTGCCACCAAAACCACAATCCACAAAAGACTGGTGAAGAACTTTCTGCTTGATCTTTTTTCTCTTTGTTGCTCAAATTGTATAATTTCTATTGATCTAGCTTTACATTCACTGACTCTCCTCTGTCATCTCCACTCTGCTCTGAAGCCCCTTTAGTGAAGGGGCTTAAATTTAAAATTTCAGTTACTGCATTTTTTGTTTGAAATTCTCCATTGGCTCTTCTATCTTCTGTTCCTTTGCTGACACTTCCTATCTTTCCGTTCATTTCAAGGATGTTCACCCTTACTTGGTGAACTATTTCAATTGACTTTTAATATACATCTTAATTGATGATACCTAATTTGGCACCAGTGCAGGGATCTGCAAATCCCAAAGAAAATATATCCGTATACACCTCAGAGTTTTAACAATACTTAAATTTTCACAATAGTCAAAATGTTCAACATTAGGCCAGGCACAGTGGCTCATGCCTGTAATTCTCAACACTTTGAGAGGCCAAGGTAGGAGGACTGCTTGGGACCTAAAGTTTGAGACCACCCTGGGCATCATAGGGAGACAGGGAGACTCTATCTCAACAAAAAAAAGAAATTGTAATTAGCCAGGTGTAGTAGCTCACACCTGTGGTCTTAGCTACTTGGCAGGTTGAGGCAGGAGGGCAGCTTGAGCCCAGGACTTTGAGTCTGCAGTGAACTATGGACAACAGAGCAAGACTCTGCCTCAAAAAAAAAAAAAACTTCAATATTAAATTCAAAAATACTTGGAATATGAAGAACTAGGAATATCTCAATTTCCATTAAAAATGACAAGCAACAGATGCTAACACAGAGATAACACAGATGTTGGAATTATCTGATAAAGACCATAAAGCAGCTATTATCAAAGTCCTCCACCAAGTAAGGGTGAACATTCTTGAAATGAACAGAAAGATAGGAAATGTCAGCAAAGGAACAGAAGATAGAAAGAAGAGCCAATGGAAAATTTCAAAATATACAGTAACTGAAATTTTAAATTTAAGCCCCTTCACTAAAGGTGTTTAAAAGCAGAGTGGAGACAACAGAGGAGAGTCAGTGAATGTAAAGCTACATCAATAGAAATTATACAATTTGAGCAAAAAAGAGAAAAAAGATCAAAAAGAATGAGTCCCTGGGTTGATTCACAGACCTGTGGAACAACATCAAAAGGTCTAACATTCATGTCATCAGACTTTTGTAAGGAGAGGGAAGAGTGTGGTGTAAAACAAATATTTGAAGAAATAATTGCTGAAAATGTCCTGAATTTGGTGAAAGACACAAACCTACTGATACAAAAAGCTCAGCAACCCTATCAGGAAAAACCCAGAGAAATCTCACCCAGACACATCATAATCAAACTATTGAAAACTAAAGACAAAGAAAACATCTTGAAAGCTCTGAGAGAAAAATGATACACTACTTATAGGGAACAATTTGAATAAATGCAGATTTCTCTGCATAAGATAAGAATTGAGAGCAGGGAGAATGTTCTCCAGACGAGAGCCAGACCTGTGACCAAAAGGCCTATTCTCACCTTCACCTATAGAAGCCCAGCTTTTTTTTTTTTTTTTTTGAAATGGAGTCTCGCTCTGTCGCCAAGCTGGAGTGCAATGGCAAGATCTCAGCTCACTGCAACCTCCGCCTCCCAGGTTCAAATGATTCTCCTCCCTCAGCCTCCTAAGTAGCAAGGACTATAGGCACGCACCACCACGCCCAGCTAATTTTTGTATTTTTAGTAGAGACGGGGTTTCACCTTGTTGGCCAGGATGGTGTCAATCTCTTGACCTCGTGATCTGCCCACCTCAGCCTCCCAAAGTGCTGGGATTAGCCACCACACCCAGCCCTAGAAGCCCAACTTTATGCATCCTTCCTTTCTTCCAAATCCACAAATCCTTCATGAAGCCTTTCTCTCCTTCTTCCATGGCACCCCCTTAGTATTTGGTTTATAACTCTCTGAGTTATAAACAGTAACTGGTAATATTAATAATAATAACAGCAATCATATACTATCTTTTTTCTACCAGATACTGTGCTTTACAAGTATTATTTCTAATTCTTACAAAAACCTGCAAGGTAGATAATATTATTCCTTCCTTGACAAAAGAGGAAACAGACTCAGTGCGTGACAGTGGTTTTTACATTGGTCTTATTGACAATAATTAGACGTACTAAGTTCTGCAAACTTCTATGTACCCTGAAGCATCTTCTTGGTTCACAGAATCCAAGCTGGAATAACCTTAGCAATGTGCTCCCACTTTAATCCTTGAATGCTACAATGGACAATATTGGGTTGGGTTGGATTATCTGAAAATTGAGTTCAATCCATAAGCTCAAAAGAAGTACAGGCTTGGCCGGGCACAGTGGCTCATGCCTGTAATCCCAGCACTTTGGGAGGCTGAGACTGACAGATCACTTGAGGCCAGAAGTTTGAGACCAGCCTGGCCAACATGGCAAAAACCTGTCTCTCATATAAGTACAAAAAAATTAGCCAGGCATGGTGGCACACGCCTGTAATCCCGGCTCCTCGGGAGGCTGAGGCAGGAGAATCACTTGAACCTGGGAGGTGGAGGCTGCAGTGAGCCGAGATCACACCATTGTACTCCAGCCTGGGTGACAGAGCAAGACTCTGTCTCAAAAAAAAAATACAGGCTAGTAAAATTTTTGTGAACTGGCAGGTCTTGGCTATGGCTCTTAAGCCTCCTCTTAGACGCCAAATAACATGCAAGAAAAGGCTCAAATAGTTGGAAGGACTTTTGTGCAAAAACTGCAGAGCCACTCTTGAGTCTCACTGAGATCAGAATGAAACAATTTATGTTTCTGGGCATCAGTACCTTCGACTGACCTCGCTGCTGAATACTTATTGTGATTTTTGTGCTGCAGCACATTCCAAGTTCAAAGTAAGATGGATCTGCCTTAGTAATACATGCTGGAGAAAAATCAATTTCTATGATAAATGGTGTGGATCCTGTCTTGTCTTGGGGGCACTGTTAGCACTGCAGTCTGAGCACGGTGTGTTCATTCCTGAGAGACCACAGCTCTCTGTGCA
This sequence comes from Nomascus leucogenys, assembly GCF_006542625.1. Lineage (NCBI taxonomy): Eukaryota > Metazoa > Chordata > Mammalia > Primates > Hylobatidae > Nomascus > Nomascus leucogenys. Next base: position 76,408,412 of record NC_044398.1, on the reverse strand, counting down.
CCATGAAGCACTTGCTATGTCAGAATATTTTAGGCTAAAGCTGCAATGTGCAGGGAAGGAAACCATGGCTAACCATTTGATCATATCTGAGGGAACTCTTCGTGGGCCTTGAAGGAAAGGTGGAATTTGCACTTGTATGCATGGGATTGGAGGCAGTGGGGCACAGAGAGCATTCCAAGCTGAGAAGGCAAGGGCAGGAAAGGGAGCCACGTGGTAGGAGCAGAGTGTGGAGCACAGAGTCTGCCATCAACAGAAAGAGACAGGAACGCAGGTTGGAGCAACTGATAGGGCCTGAATTAGGACTCTTTCAACGGAAGTAAGTGATGCCCAATTCAAATTAGGTGAATTCCAAAATAAAAAGGGAATTCATTGTCTCTTATAACCAGGCCATCCAGGGATGCTGCAGGCCTCGGGCATTTTGGATCCTAGTGCAAAAAATGTCCTCAATTTCTCTCTCTCTCTTTCCTCAGCTGTGCTCACCAACAGGTGTCGGCCTCACTCTCCCCAGCTGCAGGCCAACTTCCTCCAGGTAGCCCAGTAGGTCTGGGGTGGCTGGAAGGCCTCAGTCATCGCCCCTGGCATGTCACACCCCAGCTGGGATTTTGCCCTGAGGGCACTGGGAAGCCGCTGAAAGATTTTCTTCAGAGGAGTGGCATGAGCAGCCTGCAGTTGTGAAAGACCATTGTGTACAATGGTTAGACATAGGGAGGGAGAAAGGCTCCAGGAAGAATCGGAATGAGAACTGATGAGGACCTGAACTGCAGCAGGAGGGGAAAGAGTGACGTCTCACGTGTGAGTAACGTTCACAAACAGCAGGACTTGGTGGCAGTCGGGGCATGACTTCGGGCTACTGGCTGCAGTTTTCTGGCCTGAGCTGCTGCCTGATGGCAAAATTGTTCACTGAGAGATGGACTGTGGGAGAAGGAGCACTTCCTTCACGTCAAGTCTACTGAGAAAGCACTGCCGTCCTTATCATTAGAAACCAGCGTTGATGTTTCCCCTGCCTATTGGATTAACTGCATCCACTGGTGTCACACCCACTGACACTAGGGAGGCCAGTTTGGAGGCAACATGGCCCAGGGTCAGCCCCAGCCTTCAGCCACCCCCGAGCCTCTGAAAAATACCTACCTTCCCCTCACCAGCGCACTCCTTGCTGCCTTAGTGAAGGGAGGAGCCTCCTGGAGGAACACCGTGGAGGCAGTGGGTTCCTTGGACTCACCAAATAAATCCATTCGGAACTTCCCGGCTAGCCGAGCTCTCTTCCTTGGTGCTCTGCTCAGCGCGCTCTGCCTTCCTCCTCGTTAACTGTGGGCCCAAGTTGTGTCCGCAGCTATGAAAGCAACCGGGCACCAGTGAGGATGGGCCCAGGTGTCTTCGCTGGGAGGGCTTCCATGTGCATAAATTCTCACCTTCCCACCCTTCTATTCTTCCCAACACCAGTTCCAAGCCCTCAATATCCACTTCCACACTCGGCCCCTGGAGCCTGCTGAACCTACTATTTAGGGCCTTGCCATTTTTTCTCTGTGTTCAGTATTTCCTCTGCACTGAGCTGTGCTTCAGTCTGACTGTGGTTTTGGTCTGGAGACACACCTTGGTGGGGGAAGATCTTGAAGAAGACAGATGCTGTGTGGCGAGGTCTTGTCTTTGTGTGGGGCAGGCTTCCTCAGGTGACTGTGGTCCAGGAGGATCTGAGCCAGAACAAAGAGGCCTCTGTTACCGAAAGACTTCCGCTCTGCAATTCCAGACTTCAGTTCCATCTTAAGAGTGCTAAAGAATGCTCTGGAACATAAGCCAGGATTTGCCAGCATCTCCACCTGCCTCTGACTCACCATTTTACCTCCATGTTCTTGCCCTCCCAACCTTCATGTCCCTCCTCCCCACCTGCCTCACCCTCCTCCCCCAGCTGAGCGAGGATCAACAGACCTGGTTCCCCGCCACTTCTCCCCTGAGCTTGATCTGGAAAATAAGGACTCACAGTCCTGCTTAGGACACATAGCGGGGGAAGTTGGGCTCGATGGAGCCAGACAGCATACTCAGTCATTTTAACAACTTGTTATTTTTGAGGCCCCAAGCTCCAGAAATGAATTTGGAAAGAAAATGAAAAAAATAACAAGACAGACAGCAGGAATTCAAACTCCACTAACAAAGGCCGTCAGCTGAAACCAATTTGGACAGCTCAGCTCAGCCTTGGCTCATGAACTTCGCTTTACCTCAGAAAAGCCCTTCAGCACAGAACATGTGCACACACACACTCACTCATTCTTACAAAAGGCAGGACTGGGTTTCAGAGCTATGCAACAAGACAGAAGCAAAAGAAGCTTGCTTCCTTTTATTTAAGTGATAATCTCTGGGGTTTTGACTTCAGTAACTGTGATATTGTGATTTATAAGAAGAAATAACATATTTTGGTCTTCTTCCAGTTTCAGGGCACAGAACTCCTAAAACCTTTGGAATTTCCCAAGTTATAAGTATCTTTTTATATGCTAGCGAGATGATCCCCAGCTGGGGACTAATGGAGAGCCTCAAGATGCCAGGAGAAATAACCATGTGATTAGAGGGTTAGAACTTTCGGCACCCCCACACCACCCTCCTTCAGGAAGGGGAGAGAGGCTGTAGGTTGAGTTGATCACCAATGGCCAGTGATTTAATCACTCATGCCTACATAATGAAGCCTTCATAGTAACCATAAGAATAGAATTCAGAGAGTTTCCAGGTTGCTAGCACACCCAGGGAGGGTATGGAAGCTCCAAGACACCTTACTCATATCTTGCCTTATGCATCTCTTCCTTTATATATATTTTATACATTTTTTAACTTTTTATTATTTTTTAAATAGAAACAGGGTCTTGCTATGTTGCCCAGACTGGTCTTAAACTTCTGGCCTCAAATGATCCTCCTGCCTCAGCCTCCCAAAGTGCTGGGGTTACAGATGTGTGCCACCACGCCACCTCTTCCACCTGGCCATTCATCTGTATCTTTTGTGATGTATTCTATAATAAGCCAGGAAACATAAAACACTTTCCTGAGTTCTGTGAGCTGCTCTAACAAATGATTGAACCTGAGGAGGGGGTCATGGGAACCCCCAATTTGTACCCAGTCATTATAAGCACAAGTCACAACCTGGGATTTTCAACTGGCATCGGAAATAGGAGGTTGTCTTGTGGGACTGAGCCCTAACCTGTGGGATCTGACTCTAGGTTAGAGTGTCAGAATTGAGCTGAATTCAGGACACCCAGTTGGTGTCTGCTGGAGAATTGGTTGTTGTAGAAATACCCTGACACATTTTTGTGACCTGATGTGAAGTTTTCTACATTGAGTGTTGAGAGTATAGAAGAAAACAGCCAGTTAGTTTGCTTTCCTACTACTATCCAGGTATCTTAAACATAGTATGTCAAGTATGGAACTGTTTATTTTCAGCCACACCCTCCCCAACAAAATCCTTCTCCTCCTCCAGGCTATTTCATTTATTGGCACCACCTTCAACACAATTACTCAAGCCCAGTTGCTGAGCATCATCTGGAATCCTTTCACCTTCCCATGCACAATCCTTGAGATCCGGAGATGCTACCTCCAAAAGGCAACAAAAAAATCTAACAACGATTCACTATCTTCCCATCTACTGTCCAGTTGTGTATATATGCGTCTATGGACCAGGTAGTGTGTCAAAGGTATTTCTTAGCTGTAGGGTTGCAGTAAAAAAGTTTGGAAGCTATTCATTGCCCATTAGGCAATTAAAGAGTAAAGATGTGGCCCCTGCCTACATCTTTAATCTCATCTTCTGTCATCTCCCCCTCTTTGCTCCTTTAGTCCCTGGAAAGTGGTAAGCTCCTTCCTGCCTTGGGGCCTTAGTATTTGCTGTTAACTCTACCTGGAACATTCTCCTTATCTTTCCCATGGCTGACTCATTGCCATCCTTCAAGTCTCAGTTTAATGTCATATCCTCAGAGAGGCCCCCCATCCATATTATGTAAACCATGTTTTCCTGGCATTTCCCGTCACTACATGCTATGGTCTGAAAGTTTGCGTCTCCCCAAAATTCATATATTGAAACCTAATCCCCAATGCAATAGGATTAAGAGGCAGGACCTTTAGGAAATAATTAGGTCTTGAAGGGAAAGCCCTCATGAATGGGATTAGTGCTTTTATATAATAAAAGAGGCCTGAAGAAGCTTGTTAGCCCCTTCTGCCACGTGAAGACTCATAGAAAGTGCCATCTATGAGGAAGCAGGCCCTCACCAGACATCAATGCTGCTGCCTTGATCTTGGGCTTCCCAGCCTCCAGAACTGTGAACAATGAATTTCTGTTGTTTATAAGTTACCTATCTAAGGTATTTTGTTATAACAGTCCAAATGGACTAAGCCTTAAAGGACTTTTTCTAATGAATAGCTACAGGTTGATTTACGATCAGTTTTTTTATGAGACTGTAAGCCTTCTGAGGACAGTAATGGTGTATGTATGTGACTGTACCCTGCATCTGCATCCTACTTTTACCAACAAAAAGAGCCTCACAGAAAGCTTTGGTAATTAATGACGGCCTCTAAAGTTCTGTATTCATAGAAGCAGTAGGGGTACATGCTGCAGTGGGTAGAATTGTGTTCCCCAAAAAGAGATGCTCAAGCCCTAACCCCTGGTACCTACGAATGTGACCTTATTTGGAAATAGGGTCTTTGCAGATATAATTAGTTAAGATCAGGTCATACTAGAGTAGGATGGGCCCTTAATCCAATATGACTGGTGTCATTGTAAGAAGAGGAAGAGATACACAAGGGCACACACCAGGAGAATGTCATGCGACAACGGAAGCAGAGATTGGAGAGCTGTGTCTATAAGCCAAGTAACATCAAGGATTGCTGACAACACCAAAAGCTAAGAGAAAGGCATAGAACAGACTCACCCCTTGAGCCTTCAGAGACAGCGTGGACCTACTGACACCTTGATGTCAGACTTCTAGCCAGAACTTTGAGAGAATAAATTTCTGTTGTTTTAAGACCCCATGTTTGTGGTACTTTGTTATGGCTGCCCTACTGTATGCCATTTGGGTAAAATGAGATAACAAAATATTTCTAAAATGAAATCTAGCTCTAAGGTTGGTGGATTTTAATGCATAGTAATTAGTAAGGGTATGAAGGTATGCACAATAAAGTATTTGGAGGACCTGAAAATGATTTCTAAAGCACATCTTATTCCTCGAAGGTAAAACTCTCTAACCCAAACTCTAATATTTCATCTGAACTAGTGTTACCTCAACCCTTGGAGCAAAAACACGACCTATTTGATTCATTAAGCAATTAAATTCCTCATTAAACTTTTGCCACCTGACCTGGAAGAACAGGAAATCATATTAGAGTGATGTTAGAAGATGTTCTCATTGTTTATTTTAATAGCTATAATAGTTTTAAAAGTCATGTACTGATAATAAAGTTACATCAGCCTTTTAGGACATCTTTGAACACAAATTGTGTTAACTCAGTTGGTTCATCAAGAGTAATGGAATTATTACTGCTAGAAGCCACAATTTCCATGGAAATTAAAATTGCAGTTTTTCAAATACTATAAATGATGTTTGGAAGTCCTGTAATCCTTGAATCAGAGAACTTACATTTTTATGTGTATTTTCAAGATCAATTGTAGTCTAAGAAGCACACTGGAAGAAAATCTATTCATATATTAATTTATAAAAGTGGTAAATATTGGAAAACAAATTGCTGATGGTTGAATGCTGGGTCATGAAAAGAACATGGGCTAGAATCACAACACCCAGGTCCTTCCCAGACTCTGCTGCTTACCTAATGGTGGGACCTGGGGCTCCTCACTTCCTCTTTGGGCTTTGGGATTCCAAAGCTGTAAAGTAAAGGTACAAAGGAAAGAACTGCATTATTTACAAGATCCTTTCAAGCTCTAAAATCCTGTTGCTTGTGGACAGTTTGTTCTCATTCCTCTGCAGCATATTTATATGGGCTCAGGATTTCATAGTCAAGTTTTCATCCTTTTGTTAAATCAACAAATCTCTCACTGACCTGTCATTCCTCTGCCTGCCAAACAGGCCAGCCAGAGGCTAGGACTGAAGGAAGGAGACTTGAAGCAGCATCCTGCAACCGGTACTTCACCAACAATTTTGTAGTCTATTTATTGCGCAACCTTGCCCAGTCCAGGAGACAAAGGAGCCTGAACTCCAAACTGAGCTCCCCTTGCCAAGCCATGCACCCATGAGGTTGCATCGCCCAGTGGCAGCACTTTTTCCTAATTGCACAAAGGCACCAAAGAGGTTAGCAGCAGTCTTGCTCCCACCTCCCTGGGTTTCACAGTTTCTTTGAGAGGCTGCCAGATTCCTTTCTTGCTTCAGAGAAGATGGCTAAAGAACATATTTTTTATTATCGCTATTAATTTATTACTGTTTATTATTATTCTTAACAATGATGAAAAGCTTACATGCTCATGAACCTTGAGAACTCTCAAAAGAAACACACTAGCTATATAATTTCAAAATTCAAAAGTTGTCCTTGCACCACCAGCTATACACATGACAACAATCTAAGTCGTTAGCTGTAATTTAAATTGTTTAGCTTAAATTGTTAGTTTCATGATTTGTTCTATAATCATATTATCCTGATTATAGTGTATCTCAGTTTAACCTCTATCCAAGTTTCTTTTTTTTTTTAATTTTTTTACTTTTAACTTCTGTGGGTACCTAGGACATGTATATATTTGTGGGGAACGTGAAATGTTTTGATACAGGCGTGCAATGCGAAACAAGCACATCATAGAAAATGGGGTATCCAGCTTCTCAAGGCATTTGTCCTTTGTGTTACTAACAATCCCATTACACTCTTTTAGTTATTTCAAAATGTACAATTAAGTTATTATTGAATATAGTCACCCTGTCAAGTTTCCGATATCAGCTTGCTCTCACACCACGCAATTCACAGAAACTCGAAGCTAGGACAAAAAATATATAGGCATGCAATACAGACTCAGCTCAAGGAGTAAGGTGAGACCTCTTCCATGCAGGTGAGCAATCTCTTGGATGGATGGCCCATATCTCTATCCCCTCCTGAGCCACCTGGACTCCAAGCTGCCTTACCTTGGAGACACAGTAGATCCACCGGGTATTGATAGCAACATTCTGGCTGGGTGGTTTCCCTGAATCTTTAAAGAGTTTTTAAATGATCCGTCAAGAGATTGGTCCTTGTAAACACTGCCTCCATCATTGGTTGTCATTGGCCTCGTTGCACGTGGGGGAAGTCTGATTGGGCTGGATTGAGGCTAGTTCTTGTCCTTCCTTTTTTCCTAAATAAGACCCAAATAGGGATTTACTGTGAAGCTAATGTTTAAGTTTCAGAAACTCCTCACTTGTACCAACCCCTTCCAAAATTCTGGGAGGGACCTTAGCAATGTGTTTATATGGTCAATTTTTTTGTAGTAACTAAAATATATTATCAGCAAAAACTATACAGCCAAAAAACACAGGCTAAAAATTATGACACTGAACTTCTACTTTGGGCCAAAAGTGAGTAACAGGAACTGTGTTTACCATCCCACCTGAAACAACAAAAAACTAGTATGTATATGTGTGTGTGCACGTGTGTAGGGGGTGGTGGGCGGGGGGGTTCAGACATTGGACATCAGGCAGTGCAGGTTAGTGATCCCTTATTAACAAAGGATGTAAGCCCTATGAGTGCCCCAGCTTACTGCCTTGAAAAAGTGTACAGGCTCAAGCAGAGCGAGGCAAAACCCAGTGGTCTGAGTTCAGCTGATGAAGCTGGGAGTCCACTGAGGCCAAGATGGCGGGACAGAGTGTGGAGAAAAGAGCTGCTCAGAGAAAAAGCTTTGAAGATCTGTGGGTAGGTCTATTTTTGTCTTCAGCTAAGTAATGATCAATATATGTACAGGGAGAAACCAACCAAGGGCCAGGAAAAAACATCTGAATGATTAAAAAAAAAAAATCCCTAGAGCTCAAACGAGGAGAAAATCGCTTGTGTTTCTAAGAGCCTGGTGGAAAGCGGTGGAGGGAATAACATTCCCAGGGCATCGAGTACTTAGAAGGATATCGCTTCAGGAATGTTCAAAATTATCTCTGGAGAAAAAGCTGATCTCTAACAAAGCTTAAAAATCAAGCTTTGAAAGAAATTGTTCCCAAGTAACTGAAGTGCATCTAAGAACAAAGATCAAGAATATCTACAGAATACCAAAATAATCAGCACCCAACAAGGTAAAAATCTAAATTATTTTTACATGCTGAAATTACTTTACATTTAAGCTTGGAAAATGGAAACATGGAAAATGTTAAAATGACTTAAATTGAACCCAGAGAATTATAAAATACAATATCTGAGGGTTTTTTTTTAAGATACACTAGATGAGATTAACAGATGAGCAACTACATAATACTAGTAAACTCAGAAATACAGAAACAGAATTATCCAAAATGAAACAATGAAAAAATTGAACAAAGCATCAGCAAGTTGTGGGACAACCTCAAGTGACCAAAATACATATAATTGGAGACCATGAAGTGGGGAGGGAGGAAAAAGAAAACATATTTGAAGAAATAATGATTAGAAAATTTCCAAATTTAACAAAAACTCTAAATACAGACTAAAAAAGCTCAAGGAACAACAAGCACAATAAACATGAATAAACCTACACCAAACACATTATAGTCAAATTGATTTAAACCAATGAGAAAAGAGATCTTAAAAGTGGCTACAGAAAAAAAGCCACATTCTATGTAGAGGAACAAGAATAATGGCAGACATCTTGTTGGAAACAAAGTAAACCAGAGTTCAGTGGCAGCACATCTTTAAAGAACTAAGAGAAGAAAAAAAATTAATGTATAATTCTATAGCCAGCCAAAGTATCTTTAAAAAATAAGTCGACACAAAAACTTGTTCAGCATGCAAAAGGTTGTTAACGTTAGCCTAAAGCTGCCTCTTTACACATGTTAAGTTTGGCCTAACAGTTTCTCTGTACACAGTGAACTCTAACCTAACTGGATGTATAACCTACTCATGAGCCAATCACTGAGTTCCACACAACCAAAGGCAGCCAACTGTTCAAAGTGTGTTCAAATAAGCCAAATGCAGGGCTGTAACCAATCTGGCTGTTTTTGTACCTCACTTCTGTTTTCTGTACATCACTTTCCCTCTTCTGTCCATAAATTTCCTCCTACCATATGGCTGTGCTAGAGTCTCTCTGAACCTATTCTGTTTCAGTTGCTGCCCAATTCTTGAACCATTCTTTGCTCAATTAAACTCTATTAAATGTAATTTGTCTAAGATTTTTTCTTTTAACAAGGTGAAAGAATCCATCCTCAGCAGACCTGCACTATAAGAAATGCTAAAGGATGTCTTCAGGCAGGAGAGAAATAGCGTGAAGTAGAAGTCTGAATCGACACAAAGAAGTGAAAAGTACCATGAATTGTCAATCTATGGGTAAATATGAGGAATTTTTTATTTTTTTAATAAAACTGACTGTTTAAAGCAAAAATAACACATTATGGGGATTTCAACACCTATGTTAAGTAAAATGCAGGACAAAATTAGCACAAATTTGGGAGTTTAAAAATGAATGAATATTATTGTAAGGTTCTCATACTATATGTGAAATGGCATAATATTACATAAAAGTAGACAGTGATAACTTTAAAAATACACTCACTTCACAGACACACACACAAAACCCTAAAACTACTTAAAAATTAAAACAAAAAATGTTAGCTAATAAGCCAATAGAGAAGATAAAATGGAGTTTTAAAAATATTCAATTAGTTCAAAAGAAGACAAAGAGGAAAAAGGAAACAAAAATAGACGAGATAAATAGAGGACAATAGCAAGGTGGCACATTTAAATCCAGTGATCTCAATAATCACATTCAACACAACTGGCTTAAACACTCCAACTAAAAGGCAGAGGTTGTCAGACTGGATAAAAAGGCAACATCAAACTATACACTGCACACAAGCGGCGCACTGTAAATATGAAAACACAAAGAAGTTTGAAGTAAAAGGATAGGAAAAGATTATACAATGCTAATACAAAAAAAAACAAGAAACAAATTGTAATTGCAATGCTAGTATTAAATTCAGAAAGAAGATTTTAAAACAAAAATATCAGAAATAAAAAGGGTAATTTAATAATGATTAAAGGGTCAGTTTAATATGAAGACATAACAATCTGAAACATTTATGAACCTAATAACAGAGCTTCAAAATACATAAAACAAAAACAAAACTAAGTTGGGGATGGTAGTTCATGCCTGTAATCCCACCTACACAGGAGGCTGATGTGAGAGAATTGCTTGAGGCCAGGAGTTCAAGACCAGCCTGGGCAACATAGTAAGACCTTATCTATTACAATTTTTTTTTTTTTTTTTTTTTTTTTTTTTTTACTAGCCGGGCATGGTGGCATGCACCTGTGGTCCTACCTCCTCAGGATCATGAGGCAAGAAGATCACTTGAGGCTAGGAGTTTAAGGCTGCAGTAAACTATGATCACACCACTGCACTTCAGCCCAGGTGACAGAGCAGGACCCCATCTCAAAAACAAAAAACAAAAAGGGAGGGAAGCAGAGCAATATGGCTGAATAAAATCCTCCACTGATCATCCTCCCCACAGGAACACCAAATTTAACAATTATTTACACAAAAAAGCATCTTCATAAGAAACAAAAATTAAGTGAGTGATCACAGTACCTAGTTTTAACTTAATATCACTGAAAGAGACACTGAAGAGGGTAGAAAAGACAGTCTTGAATTGCCATGCTACCCCTCTCCCATCCCCCAGCAGCAGACATGTACTGTGCAGAGGAAATCTGTATGCTTGGAGGAGGGAGAGTACAGCAATTGTGGGACTTTGCATTGCAACTCAGTGCTGCCAACGCCAGACAGAACTCAGCGGACACCCACAGAGGGAGCATTTAGACAAGCCCTAGCCAGAGGGGAATCGCCCATCCCAGTGGTCAAAACCTGAGTGTCAGCAAGCCTGGCCACCATGGGCTAAAGTGCTCTAAATAAACTTGAAAGGCAGTCTAGGCCACAAGGACTGTATGTCCTAGTGCTGTGTTGGGCTCAGAGCTAGTAGACTTGGGGGGCATGTGACCTAGTGAGACACCAGCTGAGGCAGCTAATGGAGTGCTTGCACCACCCCTCCCCCAACCCCAGGCAGTGCAGCTCACAGCTCTAAAAGACGCCCCTTCCCTCTGCTTGGGAATAGGGGAAAGTAAAGAGGACTATGTCTTGCAACTTGGATACCAGCTCAGCCACAGTAGGATAGGCACCAGGCAGAGTTGTGAGGGCCCCATCCCAGGCCCTATCTCCTAAATGACATTTTCAGATACACCCTAGGCCAGAAGGGAACCCACTGCCTTGAAGGGAAAGACACAGTCCTGGCAGGATTCATCACCTTCTAACTAAAGAGCTCTTGGTCCCTGAATACTTGGCAGTGTTGTAAGCCTTGGGTGAGACTCTGAGATGTGCTGGCTTCAGGTGTGACCCAGCACATTCACAGCTGTGGTGGCTACAAGGGGAGGCTCCTTCTGCTTGAGAAAAGCAGAGAGAAGAGTAAAGGGGACTTTGTCTTGCAGCTTAGATACCAGTTTGGCCACAGTAGGGTAGAGCACCAAACAGCCTCTTGGGATCCCTGATTCCAAGCCTTGGCTCTTAGACAGTATTTCTAGACCTACCCTGGGCCAGAGGGGAGCCGCTGCCCTGAAGGGAGAGATTCAGGACTGGTAGCCTTCACCACAAACTGCCTAAAGTGTCCTTGATGCTTAAGTGGACATTGGCAGTAGCCTGGCACTGCTCCCTGTGGGCCTGTCATGATGGTTGACATGGGGAAAGACTCCTCTGCCTGGGGAAAGGAGAGGGAAGAGTGGGAAGGACTTTGTCGTGTGGTTTCAGTGCCAGCTCAGCCACAGTAGAATAGAGCACCACATAGATTTCTAAGGTTTCTGACTCCCGGTGGTGGCTCCCTGACACTATCTGTGGACCCACCCAGGGCCTGAGAGAAATTGCTGCCCTAAAGAGAAGGGCACAAACCTGTCTGGCTTTACCACCTGCTGATCACAGAACCCTAGGGCCTTGAGCAAATGCAAACAGTAGCCAGGTAGTAGTTACAGCAGGCCTTGAGCAAGATCCCATGCTGTGCTGGCTTCAGGTCTGACTCAGCACAGTCCCAGTAGTGGTGGCCACGGGGGTGTTTGTGTCACCACTCCCCCAGCTCCAGGCAGCTCAGCACAGAGAGAAAAATATTCAATTTCTTTGGAAGAAAGTAAGGGAAGAGAACAAGAGTCACTGCTTGGTAATCCAGAGAATTCTTCCATATCTTATCCAAAACCACCAAGGCAGAACCCCTACATGTCTCCAAGAACCACAGCATTACTGGGCTTGAGGTGTGCCCTACCGTAGATATGGCTTAGATACCAACACCAAAGTCCCTTCAAATACCTGGAAGGTCTTCTCAAGAAGAACAGGTGCAAACAAGCTCAGACTGCAAAGATAGAATAAATACCTAACTCTTCAATGGCCAAACACGAATGAACATTCATAAGTATCAGGACCATCTGGGAAAACATGACCTCACCAAATGAACTAGATAAAGCACAAGGAACCATCCTGGGGAAACAGAGATATGTGTTTATTCAGACAGAGAATTCAAAATAGCTGTTCTGAGGAAACTCAAAGCAATCTGAGATAACACAGAGAAGGAATTTAGAATCCTAACAGATACATTTAACAAAGAGATTGAAACAATCAAAAAATAATCAAGCAGAAATTCTGGAGTTGAAAAATGTGAGTAACAGGCTGGGCATGGTGGTTCACGCCTGTAATCCCAGCACTTTGGGAGGCCAACGCAGGTGGATCACAAGGTCACGATATCAAGACCATCATCGCTAACACAGTGAAACCCCATCTCTACTAAAAATATAAAAAATTAGCCACGCGCAGTGGCGGGCACCTGTAGTCCCAGCTACGTGGGAGGCTGAGGCAGGAGAATGGCATGAACCAGGGAGGCGGAGCTTGCAGTGAGCCGAGATTGCACCACTGCACTCCAGCCTGGGCGACAGAGCGAGACTCCGTCTCGAAAAAGAAAAAAAGAAAAATGCAAGTAACATACCGAAGAATGCATCAGAATTCTTAATGGCAGAATTAAGCAGAACAAACAATTAGTTGGCTTGAAGACATGCTATTTGAAAATACACAGAGGAAACAAAAGAAAAAAGAATAAAAAAGAATGAAGCACACCTATGAGATCTAGGAAATAGCCTTAAAAGGGCAAATCTAAGAGTTATTGGCCTTAAAGTGGAGGTAGAGAGAGATAGGAGTAGACAGTTTATCCGAAGGGATAATAAAAGAGAACTTCCCAAACCTAAAGAAGGATATCAACATTCAAGTACAAGAAGGTTTTATAACACCAAGCAGATTTAACCTAAAGAAGACCTACCTCGGCCAGGTGCACTGGCTCATGCCTGTAATCCCAGCATTTTGGGAGGCCGAGGCAGGCGTATCACGAGGTCAGGCGATCAAGACCATCCTGGCTAACACAGTGAAACCCCATCTCTACTAAAAATACAAAAAATTAGCTGGGCGTTATGGCAGGCACCTGTAGTCCCAGTTACTTGGGAAGCTGAGGCAGGAGAATGGCGTGAACCCAGGAGGTGGAGCTTGCAGTGAGCCGAGATTGCACCACTGCACTCCAGCCTGGCCGACAGAGCAAGACTCCATCTCGAAAAAAAAAAAAAAAGAAGACCTACCTCAAGGTATTTAATAATCAAACTTTCAAAAGTCAAGGATAAAGAAAGGATCCTAAAATCACCCAGAGAAAAGAAAAAAGTAACATACAATGGAGCTCCAATACATCTGCCCCAGACTTTTCAGTGGAAAACTTACAGGCCAGGAGAGAGCAACATAACATATTTAAAGTGCTGAAGGAAAAAAAAAATTGTTATTCTAGAATAGTATATTCAGTGAAAACACCCTTCAAACATGAAGGAGAAACAAAGACTTTCCAAGACAAACAAAACCTGAGGGATTTAATCAACATCAGACCTGCCTTATAAGAAATGCTAAAGGGAGTTCAATCTGAAAGAAAAGAATGTTAATGAGCAATAAGAAATCATCTGAAGGTACAAAACATAATAGTAAGTACACAGAAAAACACAGAATATTATAACATTATAATTGTGGTGTGTAAACAATTCATGTTTTAAGGAGAAAAATGAAAAGATGAGCCAATCAAAAACAATAACTACAACAACTTTTCAAGACATAGGCAGTGTAAGATATAAATAGAAACAACAAAAAGTTTAAAAAGGGGGAGGTGAAGTTAAAGTGTAGTTTTTATTAGTTTTCTTTTTGCTTGTTTGTTTATGCAACCAGCATCAAGTTGTCATCAGTTTAAAACAATGAGTTATAAGATAGTATTTGCAAGTTTCATGCTAACATTAAATCTAAAAACATACAACGAATACACAAAAAAATAAAAAGCACCAGAGAAAATCACCTTCACTAAAATAAAGACAGGAAAGAAGAGAAGACCACAAAACAACCAGAAAGCAAAATCAAAAGATATAAAGTGGCTGAATGGATAAAAAACATGACCTTAAATAATCTGTTGCCTACAAGAAACACACTTCACCAATAAAGACATATACTGAATAAAAAGGGATGGAAAAAGATATTCCACACAAATGGAAACCAAAAAAGAACAGGAATAGCTATACCTATATCAGACAAAATAGATTTCAAGACAAAAGCTATAATAAGAGACAGAGAAGGTCATTATATAGTGATAAAGGGGTTAATTCAGGAAGGGGATACAACGATTGTAAATATATATGTACCCAATTTGGGAGCACCCAGTTTAGCAAATATTATTAGAGCTAAAGAGAGAGATAGACCCAAAACAATAATAGCTGGAGGCCGGGCGCGGTGGCTCATGCTTGTAATCCCAGCACTTTGGGAGGCTGAGGCGGGCGGATCACGAGGTCAGGAGATCGAGACCACGATGAAACCCCGTCTCTACTAAAAATACAAAAAATTAGCCGGGCGTGGTGGCGGGCGCCTGTAGTCCCAGCTACTCGGAGAGGCTGAGGCAGGAGAATGGCGTGAACCCGGGAGGCGGAGCTTGCAGTGAGCCGAGATTGCGCCACTGCACTCCAGCCTGGGCGACAGAGCAAGACTCCGTCTCAAAAAAAAAAATAAAAAAATAATAATAATAATAATAGCTGGATACTTCAATACCCCACTTTCAGCATTGGACACATCATTCAGTCAGAAAATCAATAAAGAAACATTGGACTTAACATGCTCTATAGACCAAACGAACCTAATAGTTATTTACTTAACATTTCATCCAATAGCTGCAGAATACACATTGTCCTTAGCACATGGATCATTCTCAAGGATAGAACATATGTTAGGCCACAAAACAAATCTTAAAACATTCAAAAAATTGAAATAATATCAAGTACCTTCTCTGACCACAGTGGAACAAAACTAGAAATCAATAACAAGAGGAATTCTGGAAACTATACAAATACATGGAAATTAAACAATATGCTCCTGAATGACCAGTGAGTCAACGAAGATATTAAGAAGGAAATTGAAAAATTTATTGAAACAAATGAAACACAACATACCAAAACCTATGGGATACAGCAAAAGCAGTAGTAAGAAGGAAGTTTATACCTATAAGTGCCTATATCAAAAAAGTAGAAAAACTTCAAATAAATGATCTAACAGTCTTAAAGTATAGAAAACCAAGAGCAAATCAAACCCAAGGTTGGTAGAAGAAAAGAAATAATAAAGATCAGATCAGATATAAATGAGATTGTAACAAAATAATACAAAATATCAATGAAACAAAAAGTTGGTTTTTTGAAAAGATAAACAAAATGAACAAATCTTTAACCAGGCTAAGAAAAAAAGAGAGAATACCCAAATAAATAAAATCAGATGAAAAAGGAGACATTATAACTGACACCACAGAAATTCAAAGGATCATTAGAGGCTACTATAAGCAACAGTATGCCAATAAATTGAAAAACCTAGAAGAAATTGATAAATTCCTAGACACATATAATCTACCAAGATTGAACCATGAAGAAATCCAAACCCCAAACAGACCAATAACAAATAATGTGATTGAAGCCATAATAAAAAGTCTCCCAGCAAAGAACAGCCTGGGACCCAGTGGTTTTGCTGCTGAATTTTGCCAAACATTTAAAGAACTAACACCAATCCTACTCAAACTATTCCAAAAAATAAAGGAGGAAGGAATACTTCCAAATTAATTCTATGAGACCAGTATTACCTTGATACCAAAACTAGACAAAGACACATAAAAAAAGAAACCACAGGCCAATGTCCCTGACAAACATTGATACAAAAATCCTCAATAAAATACTAGCAAGCCAAATTCGCAACACATTAAAAAGATCATTCATCATGACCAAGTGGGATTTATTCTAGGGATGCAAGAATGGTTTGACATATGCAAATCAATGTAATACATTATATCAACAGAATGAAGACAAAAACTATATGATCATTTCAATTGATGCTGAAGATGCATTTGATAACAAACTCAACATCCTTTTATGATAAAACAAAAAAAAAACTCAAAAAGCTACATATAGAAAGAACATACCTCAACATAATAAAAGCCATGTACAACAGACCCACAGCTAGTATCATACTGAATGGGGGAAAACTGAAAGCCTTTCCTTTACAATCTGGAACATGACAAGGATGCTCACTTTCACCACTGGTATTCAACATAGTACTGGAAGTTCCAGCTAGAGCAATCAGAAAAAGAAAAGAAAGAAACAGCATCTAAATTCAAAAAGAAGTCCAATTATCCTTCTTTGTAAATGATATGACCTTATGTTTGAAAAAACTTAAGACTCCACTGAAAAACTATTAAAGCTGATAGACAAATTCAGTAAAGTTGCAGAATACAAAATCAACATTCAAAAATCAGTAGCATTTCTATATGCCAATAGTGAACAATCTGAAAAAAATCAAGAACATAATCCATTTATAATAGCTATAAATAAAATACATAGGAATTAACCAAAGAAATGAAAGATCTCTACAATGAAAGCTATATAACACTGATCAAAGAAATTGAAGACACACAAAAAGATGAAAAGATACCTCATGTTCATGGATTGGAAGAATCAGTATTGTTAAAATGTCCATACTGCCCAAAGCAATCTACAGATTTAATGCAATCCCTATCAAAATACCAATGACAGTCTTCACAGAAACAGAAAAAAAAAATCCTAAAGTTTATATGGAATCACAAAAGACACAGAATAGCCAAAGCTATCCTGAGCAAAAAGAACAAAGCTGGAGGAATCATATTACCTGACTTCAAATTACACTACAGACCTATAGTAACCAAAATAGCATGGTACTGGCATAAGGACAGACACACAGACCAATGGAACAGAATAGAGAACCCACAAGAAAATCTATACATCTACAGTGAATTCATTTTTGACAAAGGTGCCTAAAACATACATTCAGGAAAGCATAAGCCCTCATTAAATGATGCTAGGAAAATTGGATAAGAATAAAACTAGACCCCTATCTCTCATCATATACAAAAATCAAAACAAATTAAAAACTTAAATCTGAAGGCCAGGCGCGGTGGCTCACGCCTGTAACCCCAGCACTTTGGGAGGCCGAGGTGGGCGGATCACGAGGTCAGGAGATCGAGACCATCCTGGGTAACATGGTGAAACCCCGTCTCTATTAAAAATACAAAAAATTAGCCGAGTGAGGTGGCGGGTGCCTGTAGTCCCAGCTACTCAGGAGGCTGAGGCAGGAGAATGGCGTGAACCCCGGGGGGCGGAGCCTGCAGTGAGCCGAGATTGCGCCACTGCACTCCAGCCTGGGTGAAAGAACAAGACTCCTTCTCAAAAAAAAAAAAAAAAAAAAACAACTTAAATCTGAAATCTCAAACTATGAAACTACTAAAAGAAAACACTGGAGAACCTCTCCAGGACATTGGAGTGGGCAAAGATTTATTGAGTAATACCCCACAAGCACAGGCAACCAAAGCAAAGATGGACAAATGTAATTATCAAGTTAAAAAGCATCTGCCTGGCAAATGAAACAATCAACAAAGTGAAGAGCCTACCCACAGAATGGGAGAAGATATTTACAAACTATCCATCTGACAAGGGATTTATAACCAGAATATACAAGGAGCTCAAACAACTCTATAGGAAAAAGAAATCTAATAATCCAATTTAAAAATGGGCAGAAGATCTGAATAGACATTTCTCAAAAGAAGACATACAAATGACAAACAGGTGTATGAAAAGTTGCTCAACATTTTGCTTTCTGTTCCCAGCAAAAAGGACTATTCGAATCATCTGGATTTGGTTGATTTACCATCCTAAATCTTTATTTGAAACAGACCCTGTATGCTTCACTTGACACAGCTGCCCACAACTGCCTTTTAGCGTTCTCGTGATGCATCGTCATCTAGTTCTCCATGGTTCTAACAATTCCCAGGCTCCTATTCCTACCCATCCATTTAATGCAAATGTCTACAGGGTCTTTTCCTTGGACAGTTTCTCACATGCACCCTTGGTGAGCTCATCTACTTGCCTGATTTTAACTATCATTGTTTGAAAATTACTCCTAAATCTGTATCTCTAGCCCAGACCTCTCTTCTGAGCTCCAGGTCTATATCTACCACTACCTTCTGGAGTCTCCACTTAGATGTAGCAAGGTACCCCAAGTTCAACACATCTAAACCCCATAGTCAGGTGTGGTGGGACACGCTTGTAGTCCCAGCTACTTGGGAGCCTGAAGCAAAAGGATCACTTGAGCCCCAGAGTTTGAAGCTGCCGTGAGCTAGGATCATGCCACTGCCCTTCTGCCTGGGTGACAGAGAAAGATCCTGTCAGTGAATGAATGAATGAATGACCGACTCTACTTCTTGCCCTGGATTTCCCTACCTCACTGAGCGGCCCCACCATCCACCCAAATACCTTAACCATAAATCCCAAGAGTCACTTGAGTCCTCCCACTTCCTCACTTGGGGTAGGCAGAATTCTAAGAATGACCCCCCAATGACCCTTGCCTTTGTATATTCTCCTCTCTTTGAATTATGAATATGATTAGTTCCATTCCCATGATTATGTTATGTTACATGACAAAAAGGGAATTTTTTTAGATGTAATTAATATTACTAAATCAGTTGACTTTGGGTTAACCAAAGAAGAGATTATCCAGTTGGGACCAATTAAATCACATGCCCCCATTAAAAGAGAATTTGCTCTGGCCAGTGGCAGAAAAGGAAGTTAGACAGATTCTAAGCAAGAGAAGAATCTGACGTAAGCTGTTGGCTCGAAAATGGAAGAGGGGAATTTGAGAATATGAGTAACCTTTAGAAGCTGAAAACGGTTCTCAGCTGACAACTAGGAAGGATGTGGGAATCGAAATCTGTCCCAAACCTGAATGGGCATGGAACCGGATTCATCCCCAGAGCCTCCAGCTAAGAGCCTACCTTGTCTGACATCTTGACTTCAGCCTTGTGGGACCTTAAGCAGAGAACCCAGGCAAGCCTTCTTTAACTCTGACCTACAGAACTGTGATGTAATAAAAAAGAAAAAAAAAAGAAAGTACTCAACATCATTGATCATCAGAGAAATGCAAATCACACCTACCATGAGATTTCATCTCGCCCCAGTTAAAATGGCTTTTATCCAAAAGACAGGCAGTTACAAATGGCGAGGATGTGGAGAAACGGGAACCCTCATACACTGTTGGTGGAAGTTTAAATTAGTACAATCACTACGGAGAACAGTGTGGAGGTTCCTCAAAAAACTAAAAATAGTGGCTCACGCCTATAATCCCAGCACTTTGGGAGGCCAAGGCAGGTGGATCACCTGAGGTCAGGAGCTTCAGACTAGCCTGGCTAACATGGCAAAACTCTGTCTCTAGCAAAAATACAAAAATTAGCCAGGCGTGGTAGCACTTGCCTGTAGTCCCAGCTACTTGACAGGCTGAGGGAAGAGAATCAATTGAACCTGGGAGAAGGAGGTTGCCGTGAGCCGAGATCACGCCGCTGCACTCAAGCCTGGGGGACAGAGCAAGACTCCATAAAAAAAAAAAAAAAAAAAAAAAAAAAAAACCTAAAAATAGAGCTACCATACAATCCAGCAATCCCACTGCTAGGTATGCACCAAAAAGAAAAGAAATCAGTACATCGAAGAGGTATCTGCATTCCCATGTTTATTGCAGCATTATTCACCATAGCCAAGATTTGGAAACCACCTAAGTGTTCATCAAGAGACTAATGGATAAAGAAAATGTGGTACATATACACAATGCAGTACTATTCAGCCATAAAAAAGAATGAGATCCTGTCATTTGTGACAACATAGAAGGAACTGGAGGTCATTATATTAAGTGAAATAAGTCAGGCATAGAAAGACAAGCTTCCAGTCAGGTGTGGTGGCTCACACCTGTAATCCCAGCACTTTGGGAGGCTGAGGCAGGTGGATCACCTGAGTTCAGGAGTTCAAGACCAGCCCGGCCAATATGGTGAAACCCCATCTCTACTAAAAATACAAAAATTAGCTGGGCAAGATGGCAATGCCTGTAATCCCAGCTACTCGGGAGGCTGAGGCAGGAGAATCGCTTCAACCTGGGAGGCAGAGGTTGCAGTGACCCGAGATTGCACCACTGCACTCCAACCTGTGCAACAGAGTGAGACTCCATCTCAAAAAAAAGAAAGACAAGCTTCACATGCTCTCACTTATTTGTGGGAGCTAAAAATAAAAGCAATTGAATTCATGGAGACAGAAAGTAGAAGGATGGTTACCAGAGGCTGGGAAGGATAGTCAGGTGGGTAGAGGGGAAGTGTGGGGATGGTTAATGGGTACAAA
This sequence comes from Nomascus leucogenys, assembly GCF_006542625.1. Taxonomy (NCBI): domain Eukaryota; kingdom Metazoa; phylum Chordata; class Mammalia; order Primates; family Hylobatidae; genus Nomascus; species Nomascus leucogenys. The sequence continues at coordinate 76,387,502 of NC_044398.1, read as the reverse complement.
AAAAATAGAAAGAATGAATAAGATCTAGTATTTGATAGCACAACAGTCACTATAGTCAATAATAATTTAATTGTACATTTTTAAATAAGTAAAAGAGTATATCTGGATTGTTTGTAACACAAAGGATAAATGCTTGAGGTGATGGATACCCCATTTACTCTGATGTGATTATCGCACATTGTATGCCTATATCAAAACATCTCATATAACCCATAAATATATACACCTACTATGAACCCCACAAATATTAAAAATTAAAAAAACAGAACTAAAAGAAATAGAACAATCCACAATCCAGTTGGAAATTTCAAGACTTTGAACTGATAGAAAAAGCAGACTGAAAATTATTAAGTATATAGAAGACTTGAACACCACTATCAACGAACATGACCTAACTGGTATTACAGATTACTTCACTCAACGAAAGCAAGACACATTCTTTTCAAGTGCATGCAACACCAAAGTGGATTATTTGTGGACCATAAAACATGTCTCAGATAATTTCAAAGGAATTAAATCATACAAATGATGTGTCCTAACCATGATGAAATTAAGTTAGAAATCAGTTACAGAAAGATCTTTGAAAATTCCCAAATATTTGGACACTAATCAACACACATTTCAATAACCCATGGATCAAAGACAAAATCTAAGGGAAAATTATGAAGTATTTTGAACTCAATGAAAATGAAAATACAACATAGCAAAATTTGTTAGAATACAGCTAAAGCAGTGCTTTGAAGGAAATGTATAGCACTAAATACATATATTAGAAAAGAAAGGTCTGAAGTCAATGACTCCAGTTCACATTTTAAACTAGGAAAAGAGGACAAACTAAATCCAAAAGAAGAAAAAGAAAATAAATAATAAAGAGCAGAAATCGGTGAACTAAAAAAGAAAAATTGATGACAGTGAAATCTGATTATTTGAGAAAATAAATTGATAAACCTCTAGCTAGATTGATCAGAATAAAAAGAGAGGAAGACACAAGTTAATGATATTACGAGTGAGAGAGGACATCGTTATAGATCTCACATGTATTAAAAGGTCATAAGGAAGTATCATGAATAACTTCATGGCAATAAAGTTGACAAGTTAGATAAAATAGACAAATTTCATTAAAGATACACAACATCAATGCTCATTTAAGAATACATGAACAAGGGCCAAGCATGGGGATGTGTGCATGTAGTCCCACCTACTCAGGAGGCTGAAGGAGGAGGATCTCTTGAGCTCAGGAGTTTGAGACCTGCCTGGGCCACACAGTGAGACCCCAACTCTAAAACAAAACAAATAATAAGAATAAATAGCATGAATTTAAGAATAAATAGCATGAATAACTCTCAATCTAGTTTTAACACTGAATTTGTAGTGTGAAAGACTATTCCAGGCTCAGGTTGGCTTTTTTGAGGTATTCTACCTTAACAATTTGTCACAAATTCCTTCAGAAAAGTGAAGAGGAAGGAATTACTTTCCAACTCATTCTATTAGGCAAGCATGACCCTTATACCAAAACCAGAACGAAATTACAGAAAAACTCAGACCAATTTAAATACATTTAATCAAGTGGCAACATACATTGAAATGAATTTGAAAAAGGTCTGGGGTTGGAAGACCAATTACTAGGCTACAAAAACAGACTAAAAGGAAAATGACAATTCTAATACTACAGTTACTTTTCTGCTAGAGTGATTCTATTCCATGTAACTAAAATCATACAAGGGCATACTTAAGATATTCCAGAGGAAATGCACAATTGGGAGGACTTAGCGGATGTGACTGAGGGTAGGGACAAGACGGAAGTTGCAGGCATTCTCAGGGATATTAGGGGTTCAGTTCCAGGCCACCATAATAAAGTAAGTATCACAATAAAGCAAGTCACATAAATTCTTTGGTTTCCTAGTGCATTTAAAAGTTATGTTTTATAACTATGGCCTATTGAGTGTGCAATACCACTATTATCTAAAAAAGTGTACATACCTTAATTTAAAATACTGCTTAAAAAATGCTAGCGATTGTCTAAGCCTTCAGTGGGTCATAATCTTTTTGCTGGTAGAGGGTCTTGCCTTGATGTTGGTAACTGCTAATAAATCAGGGTAGTGATTGGTGAAGGCTGAGGTAGCTGTAGCAATTTCTTAAAATAATAAAGTTTGCCACATTGACTCTTCCTTTCACAGATTTCTCTGTAGCATGCGATGCTGTCTGACAGCATTTTACCCATGTAGTACTTTTAAAATTTGAGTCAATCCTTTCCCAAACCCTGCCACTGCTTTATCAATTAAGTTTAAGTAATATTCTAAATCCTTTGTGGTCATTTCAACAACATTCATAGCATCTTCACCAGGAGTAGATTACATCTCAAGGAACCACTTTCTTTGCTCATCCATAAGAAATAACTCCTCATCTCTTCAAGTTCTATCATGAGATTGCAGCAAGTCAATCACATCTTCAGGCTCCACTTCTAATTCTAGTTCTCTATTTCTACATCTGCAGTGAAGTCCTTCACTGAAGTCTTAAGCCCCTCAAAGCCATCCATGAGGGTTGGAAGCAACTTCTTCCAAGCTCCTCTTTTTTTTATTTTTATTTATTTATTTTTAAGACAGTTTCCCTCTGTTGCCCAGGCTGGAGTGTAATGGCACAATCACAGCTCACTGCAACCTCCACCTCCCAAGCTCAAGCAATTCTTGTGCCTCAGCCTCCTGGGTAGCTGGGATTACATGCATGCACCCATCATGTCTGGCTAATTTTTGTATTTTAGTAGAGATGGGCTTTTGCCATGTTGGCCAGGCTGGTCTCAAACTCCTGACCTCAACTGATACACTCTCCTCAGCCTCCCAACATGCTAGGATTACAGGCGTGAGCCACCCCGCCTGGACTCCTGTTGATATTTTGTTCTCTTCCTGTGAATAACAAATGTTAATGGCATCTGGAATGGTAACTCTTTTCTAGGTTTCCAATGTACCTTGCCCAGATCCATCGGAGGAATCGCAATCTATGACAGCTATAGCCTTATGAAATGTATTTCTTAAATAATAAGACTAGAAAGTCAAAATTACTCCTTGATCCATGGGCTACAGAATGAGTATTGTTTGTACAGGCATGAGAGCATTAATCTCCTTGTACATCTCCATCAGAGCTCTTGGGCAACCAGGAGATTGTCAAGGAACAGTAATACTCTGAAAGGAATTCTTTTTTTGAGCAATAGGTCTCAAAGCTGGACTTAAAATAGTAAATCATGCTGTAAACTGATGTGTTGTTATCTAGGCCTTGTTCCGTTTATAAAGCACAGGCAGAACAGATTGAGCACAATTCTTAAGGACTCTACTAGGATTTTCAGAATGATAAATTAGCATTGGCTTCAACTTAAAAGTCACCAGCTGCACTACCTCCTAATAGGAGTCAGCCTGTGCTTTGAAGCTCTGAAGCCAGGCATTAACTTCTCTCTAGCTACGGAAGTCCCAGGTGGCATCTTCTTCCAATATAAGGCTATTTCATCTACATTGAAAATCTACTGTTTCATGTAGCCACCTTCGTCAATGACCTTGGCTTCTAGAAAATCTACTTCTAGATAACTTGCTGCAGCTTCTTACATCAGCACTTGCTGCTTCACCTTACACTTTTGTTAGCGATAGCTTCTTTCCTTTCACCTCATGAACTAACGTCTGCTAGCTTACAACTTTTCTTCTGCAGCTTCCTCACCTCTCAGCCCTCACAGAATTGGAGTTGAGGCTTTGCTCTAGATTAGGCTTTGGCTTAAACAAACATTGTGGCTGGTTTGGTCTTCTATCCAGACCACCGAAAGCAGCAATAAGGCTGTTTTGCTTTCTTATCATTCATGTGTTCACCAAAGTAGTACTCTGAATTTCCTTCAACTTCTTTAAATTCATAACTTGGCTTTCATGCCTGGCTAACTGCATTGTACAAGAGGCTTAGCTTTCAGCCTATCTGGGCTTTCAACATTCTCTCCTAAGTAAGCTTTATCATTTTTAGCTTTTCATTTCAAGTGAGAGACATGAAATTTTGTCCTTTCCTTGAAAACTTAGAGGCCTTGATGGGGTTATCAATTGGCTTAATTTCGAAATTGCTGTTTCAGGGAATAGGAGACCTGAGGAGGGGGAGACAGGAGAACTGCCAGTTAGTGCAGCAGTCAGAACACAAACGTTCCTCGATTACTTTGCTATCTTATATGCGCACGGTTTGTGGAGTCCCAAATCAATTACAATGGTAAGATCAAAGATCAATGACCATAGATCACCATAAGAAAAAGTCTGAAATACTGCAAGAATTACGAAAACGTGACAGAGACACCAAGTCAGCACATGCTATTGGAAAAACGGTGCCTACAGACTTGCCAAATGCAGGGTTGTCACAAACTTTTAATTTGTAAAAACACAGTATCTGCAAAGTGCCAGAAGATGAAGTATGCGGCCGGGCCCAGTGGCTCATGCCTTTAATCCCAGTATGAGGCCAATGTGGGTGTATCACCAGAGGTCAGGAGTTCGAGACCAGCCTTGTCAACATGGCGAAACCCCATCTCTACTAAAAATACAAAAATTAGCCGGGCATGGTGGCGCGTGCCTGTAATCCCAGCCAGTTGGGAGGCTGAGACAGGAGAATCGCTTGAGCCTAAGAGGCAAAGGTTGCAGTGAGCCAAGATTACACCACTGCACTCCAGCCTGGGCAACAGAGTGAGACTCCATCTCAAAAGAAAAAAAAAAAAAAAAAAAGATGTATGCCTGTACCGATGGCAATGTGGAATTAGAAAAATGATAGTGCTGGTGAAAGACAATAAACAGAAAGGCATACACTTGGGATTGAAAATTCAATGTTTTATTTAGAATGAGGTAAGTTTAGGGTGCTAGTAAGATACCCAGTATTGTAATAGCTGATATTTAGTGAGTTCTTAGTGTCAGATAGTTGAAAAGGTGACTGAAGCTCAGGAGAGAGGGAAACATGGTACTGAAGGTCATGCCTACATAATTCATTCCATTTACCACCTCTCATAATCAGTTGTGGTTATTACTACATTAAATATAGTAATATACTTTTTGAAAGAGATACTTTTCTGCAAATCTTAGGATGTTCTTCCCAAGGTAAGCAAATGATAATTATAAAAACTAAATTACTATAATGATACTCCTTAAGTAATTACGACTTGGTAGAAGTCTGCTGTTCAAAGCAGCTCCTACTCTAACCTGGCATTGCTTTTAAAAAGTCCTGTGGAGAACGCCACACACACAAACCCACTACTGGCAAGGGGTGCATTTTAAAGGCCTCTGCTCTCCCACCCCTACACATGCGTTTAACATATCTGAAAACCAAAATGGCAGCCAGGCACGGTGGCTCACGTCTGTAATCCCAGCACTTTGGGAGGCCAAGATGGAAGGCTCACTTGAGGCCAGAAGTTTGAGACCAGCCTGGCCAACATGGTAAAACCCCATCTCCACTAAAAATACAAAAATTAGCTGGGCATGGTGTCGGGCACCTGTAGTTCCAGCTATTCAGGAGGCTGAGGAACGAGAATCGCTTGAGCCTGGAAGGTGGACGTTGCAGTGAGCCAAGACAGCACCACTGCATTCCAGCCTGGGTGACAGAGCGAGATTTTTGTCTTAAAAAAAAAAAAAAAAAAACCCACCAAGAAAACAACAAAAAAAGATAACCAAAATGGCTCATGTCCTTTAGCCACAGAAGGCAGCTAAGATAGATGGCCTATGTAGATAAATCAATATACACAGCCTCAACATCTCTAGGCCAGCTAAGCCATCAGGTCATGCAGGATTCTAAATTTATCTAACAGGTAATTTTTTTTTTTTAGACTAACAGGCTAATAGGCTGTCTTACCTAAGTGACCACCCTGATGAGCACCCAGCTCATTCACCAAATGGAGAGTTACACCTCTTATAAATGGGAGAAGGCATTCCACCTGTGGTTAAAAGACAAAGTGATAGTTTTCATTGTACAAATATCCTAGCAAGAAGCTGAATTTGTGGGGGCTGGGGAAAAGGGAGATTCAGAGAGCAGCTATCACTTACTTGGATACTGCAAAATGTTTAATATGAAAAGCCTTGAAGGGAGTTAACTGCCCCGAATCACGAAGATTGCCCCGTATGCAAAACCTTCCATTTTTGGTAGTCATCTTGAACCCTGGAAAAGCCCATTATCACCTTTCAGTTATAGAAATAAGATGTAAATATGCAAATAACTGTTTCAGAAATAGTTGAAATTACTACTCAACAGTGGCAAGATTTTAAGATTTTCATTTTATTAAAAATATAGCAACATAATAGCAGCATTGTTTGATAAATCTTTACTAGTACCATTTAAAAGTAGTCCTACTCACAAATAAACACCACCTATGCAGCATGTTTGTTTACATTCCAAACTCTTCCCTCGATAATCTAACACTGTTCTATTAATCTAATCATTAAGGAGGTAATTTTTTAAGCATTAAGTTGATCTACACAGCTACACAGTATACTCAAATTTCATACTTAAATCTATTGTAGAAATCAGAGATTTGTTAGTTTATTCCCCAACAGTGTGTTACCTACCAGTACCCTCGAAATGGTTGAAACCAACCTATTCTTTCAGTGTGATTTTTATGAATTTATACTTACATATGTAGTTAAGAAATTATGTCTAGTAAATAAAAATAAACCAAGAATAGAAGGTACTACTCCTCCATACCAATCCTGGAAAAATAAAATTTAGAGGTAAAATATGTGAAATCTCCCAAAAGTTGGCAATTTTAAAATTAAAATGTTAACTAGATATAAATTTAAAAATCAGGCAACAGACTTAAAACCTTTTATAAACATTATATTAAGAAATGTTATATCTGATACAAGCTAATTGTAACAAACTAATTGCTAGAAACTATAAAAGTACCTTAGAATGGAAGAAAGCTAGTTATTAGTTACTAAATCCAACTGACTGAATATAACCAAAGTCATAAATGTCTTAGCGTTTACTTTTACAATAACCTATTGCCAGGTGCAGTACCTCACGTAATCTCAGCACTTTAGAAGGCTGAGGCAGACAGATTGTTTGAGCCCAGGAGTTTGAGACCAGTCTAGGCAACATGGCAAGACCCTGTCTCTACAAAAAAATTCTAAAATTAACTGGGCATGGTGGCACATGTCTGTGGTCCCAGCTACTCAAGAGGCTGAGGTGAGAGGATCATCCATGCCGAGAAAGGTCAAGATTGCAGTGAGCCATGATCATGTCACTGCACTCCAGCCTGAGTGACAGAGTGAGACCCTGTCTCAAAAAGAAAAGTAATAATAATAACGTATTACTCTTCAGGCAAAACCACCAATAAAAGTGTACTAAAAACAAACTCACCCACAAACCCAAGATTAAGTAGGGAAATCAATTTTATTTTAAAATTTTATTACATTTATACTAAACTCCTGCTTCCAGAAATATAATTTAGCTCTTTTAAGAGCACTAGCTTTTAAAATTTGAAAATAATCTAATTTTAAGTGAAAATTACATTAGTAAATAAACATGAGAAAATAATATATATGTAGTGAAAATAAAAAATATTTAAACACAAGAAACATATGGGCACTGCACATTTACTTTGTGGGAATGGCTCTACTTCATAATGCACCAGTTGAAATCAGATACTTGTCTTCCAATGAAAACATAAATGATTCACTGAAATTATAAGTTATTCAATGCCATCCCTCCAAAGGGATTCATTTTAATTGTTAATTCAACAATAATTAAATCATGCTCTTTATTTCTAATAGATTGAAAAAAAAACTTAAAGGCCTATTACTCTACATTATACTTCTTGAATCTACACAGTATCTTCACTTGAGAGGGGAGTTAGATCAGAGTTCTAAGTTTTAAAATAAAGATAGCAACATAGACATAGGAATGACTGAAGGTCTTGAAAATTATTACTATCACAAAATAAATTCTCTTGACCCCCCCCCCCCCGCAAAAAAACCTTTTCATTATAAACGCCAGTGTTTATTTTTAATTGAGCATGTCAATATTTAAGCCTCTGGCACTGCCAAAGATCAACATAGCAGGTACTGAATCTCGTGAAGAACTTGAAACACAGAGATCACAAGCTGACTAGTGTTTGCAATTATAAGCTAATTAGATAGAAAATAACTAAGACGATAACTGCAGAACTTCAGGACTTAAAAGTTTTGACACAAAACTGATGCACTAGCTTATGAACTGATGCACCATCTTATGATACTAGTTCAGTGTACGTTGCTGAAAGGCAACAGAATTTGTCTACAACGATAAATAGCAACTACAACTTAAGGAACAGAGGGTACTCTACATAATCAAGCTACAAAAGATAATTACAGAAAGTATCAAGTATAAAATATCTGTCTTCTTGGCCTTACCTCAAGTTTATCTGACAACATCTACCTGGGATTTAAAAAAAAGAAGTCTTAAAGAAAAAAACAAAATACCCTGAAAGAATAAACAAATGAAAACATGAGCTCTTTTAAGTGAACAGAGAAAGTATGTCTCAAACAGATACACACGTGTGCATGCGCACACATGGACACACATACACACACACACAAACATCCCTCTAGACCCTAGAATGCCGTGCTTCCATAAGCCCATGTAAAAAAATGTCAAACCCCAATAACAATCTGATTTGTTCCTCCAGATCTCTTGTATTCCTACTCAGTTTTTACAAATCAGTTTCAAGATTATAGTACGATTATTTTAAAGCTGAATAAATATCAGCAAAGAAAATAATTAGCAGCAAGAACTAAATTAAATGTTAATTACCAACATAAAAAAACATGTAATAGGTCCAGAGTACAAGAAAACACTCTTACCTTAAATGACTTGCTTTATAGACACCACACAAACACGCACTCTCCACGTCACAACAATCTCTATGCCAACTAAAACGAGCAGGATAAAACTAAAATGCTTTTTTGAAATGCATAAACAAATATTCCTCTAAAATACTTAGCTTTATTAAAGAAATGGTACTAAAAATAACAGATTCCAACATTTGCTCTATTTCTACTTATATATCATAAATAAGACAGCTGTTGATGCAAGACACACTCTTTCACAATCTTTCCATATGCACCCAAGCATTCTTGTATCAGAATAAGCTGTTTACCAGCCAACCGTATATGGCTGAATGATTAAAATGACCATCTATACTTTACATAGTAAAGCATCTTCCAAAATTTTAATGTACACAGTGACAAAAAGGAAAAACAAACAAACAAACAAACAGTAATTCTGAACACATGAAGAGTGATTAAGCAGCTTCATAATCAAATCAGGCTTCATTACTTGCAACAAGGGCAACTCTTTCCATTCCCCACTAAATTAACTAAAGTTTCAATCTTATTAACATTAAAAGAAAACTCAAGTTGAAACCAAGTAACTAACATGCTATTCAGCTTTTTAGATCTAAAGAAGTAACTCTTCCCATGAGGTAAGGCAACTGAGTAATCTGATTGTATTAGATTGCATTAAAATAATTATACTTAATTTTTTAATACACTAATTAAAGGTATTACTTTTTTGGAAATACAACAATAATGAGTTCAGAAACCACAAGTTATAGTACTGGGGAAAAACATTAGCAGTGCTGTCACTTTACTATTTGCATACTTTCTGTAAAAAGTGAGCCTAAGAATAATGGATGACCTGTATCTTAAACTCAAGTAAACGTATCCTTAAACATAATACCAATAACCTCCCATATACTCCTAAGTCCTTAAGTACAATTTCTGCACATCATTTATGAAAAGATGATTGAGAGGTAATAAGGCCATCCAATGTAGACAACTAAAGGGTTTTCTTCGATTTAAGGAAAATAAGAACATGTTTCATTTTCAATTATCACAGTATAAAACTGATGGTCCCAAAGCTGCATGACTCTAATGTCATTCTTGAAAACAGGACTTCCTTCTCATTTTAGGTGAAATCAGTAAGAAGCTCTTCTGACATACCACTTACACACTTCTCTATGGGTATGAATGAAATATCCATCTAGATTCCATATGAATTGAGAATGACTAGCACATATAAAATTCTAGAAAACAGTATACCACATTGTAGAAGGCACTAAAGCTTCAGCTTGTGCTCCCATAGCCCATTTTGAAAAGCCAGTTTCCTTTTTTATAAGGGCACCTTTGCCACCTACAGCTGACAAGACACACTGCAATATTATTCATAATAAGCTTGGAAATGTCAAGAAAATTTAAAAAGAAATGCTCACTTTGTGGGTAGACCCAATGATTCTAAACACTGAATACTAATTCATCATTATTAGTATTCAACACGGTTGCTCTTCCTTTTGAAAGAGAACAGTAGCATGCATTGTCAGTTTTTTAATCCACTTATTTAAGCAATTTTAATCTGCAAAACTATTTTAAAGAAAAATTGTCCTAAACAGTGAGCAAAAGAAAACACAATAGTGAGAATTTAACACAATCACCATAAGTCCTGTGAAGTAAATGTTAAAACTTCTTACATACTTTGCACTTACAAGGGTGTGTATATATTTGCACCAATTTCAAGCACATCATCAAACTGTATATACTGAAATAAAAAAAAAGTAAAACAATACAAAATTCAGTAACTAGCATTTTTTAAAAGAGCCTCCAATGCTTATCTCCAGTCTTTAGGGATAGTACAAACTTGGATCTTTGATATTCAATTTATTTGCAATGGTTCTTGGCAAACACTAACAAACCACATGACAAGTGTGTCAGCCACCATGGAAATGCACAGATTTTAGAAGATGAGTTTGGGTAATATCTGTTATTTTCATGACGTCCATGCTTTATTTTCTTACTCAATAACAAGATGGCCACAAAGTCATCTAACAACTGGAAAAGCTGTTAGATCCTGTCTTCATGCTCAACTAGATTTCTTTCCTGTTTACATCTTGTTGAGAGAATTAAAAGCTTTGGATTTGATTCCAGCATTGAGTGCAGAGGTACACTTGTCGGTCCTATACTGCTTCTGTTTTGGTAGAGAGGTTTTCTTCATTCAGCTGACAATTCCCATTGTGCTGTACTTTGTTTTCCTCAGTCCTTGGTGCATCCTTGTCATCTACTTCTTTGCTTACGCTTGAATCTGGTTCTTTATTGTGCTCTTTCTCCTACAATGAGTAATTAAGGTATGCATTTAATATTTTCCTCAAGAACTGCCTGCTATTACGACAAAAATGTGAAACTTCATCTTTTGCGAATTTAAAAAACTGGGTATTATTTTCTCCCATTATGTTTTCACAGAAAACAAATATGCAAACACTATCAATTTCCCCTTTGTATTCTCATAGAAGATGGACAATCCATGGAAATTAAATTAGAATTGGTGAACAGAAATTTTAAGCAAGTGCTCAGTAAATGTTGCTGACAGACTTGAAAAACGGAGACAGATCTATTGAAAGAGTGAAATAATTTCCAAGGATGCCAGGATAGATTTTTAATCTGGAAACCAATGCAGCAAAAATAAGGAAATGTAGAAAAGGAAGTCACTATGCCTCCTGGAAAAGGCTGTTCAAGAACACTCCAATTTCTACCCTCAGTTTAAAAGAGTTAAATGAGAACAAACAGTGCCCGGCACATCGTAAATGCTTAATAAATGTTATCAATGTTATTGATGATGATGATAATCCTCTATCAGTATTATAGTACATAAAACTGTAAGATAGATGTTCCAAAATTCAAATTTCCAAATACAAATATACTTTACCAGTGTAAGTAACTTAATTCACAACTACTTAAAATATTTATCCAAGTGACAAAAAAGCTCACTTGGTGGAATGTGGTTTTCCATTAGGTATTCTAACCCAACAAACCTAATGTTAACTACACAGTCTTTTCAAATTTGTTGAAACATAAACTGAGGAAAATGGCATCAGGCAGAAATCCTATCTATATAAAATCAAATACATTTGTTACTGTTGATTTCTTAAATTTTTCTTATTGCATGCCACATTAGGATTTAGTTCTTTTAGTTTTAATTGGCTCTTATCTCTTCAACATTTAGTTTTTTTAAATTACCAATTAAATATTTTAAATATTTTTTAAATGCCAACAATGTACAAGACACTGTTTCCCAAAGAGCTTTCAGTCTAAAACCATTTGTATGCAATAAAGAACCATTTCAAGTGCCAGACACCGAATGACTGCTGCTTACTTTAAGTGAAGTACTGTTCTTCTCCAACTTCTCCTTCCCATCTCTATCATTAGAACTCTTTCTCATAGAGGTTGAACGTTCTCTCTCTCTTCTTTCACTGATGTGGTCCCTTTCTTTTTCTCTCTTTTTATCCTTCTTATTTCTGCTGTAAGAATATTGATATGCCAGTTAAATTCTAAGAAATTGTAAGATCTATTATATTCTTGACAAAATATCCTTTTCTAACACTGGATATCTAAAATAATGCATTGTTAATAAGCATTAACAGTAAGCTGGTTTGCAAAGTAACATAAATGAGTCCTACAACCTGACCTACCCCACCCTTACCCCAGTTAGTTTCTTAAGTATACACAAGTCATTTTGGCAGAGGCCACCATATGTTCTCATAAAACACTGTTTGGTATAGCCTATTTAATAGTTTTCGAATATTCAAGATTTGTTTATGTACTGCAATAAGGAGAAAATAAAACCAAATGAGTATGTATCTGCCTCATTTTGCAAAGAGAAACAAAGGAAAGACAATCAAACGATTGGTCAATTACACAGGGTGAATGGGAACAAGGCAGAAGGAATGGAGACAAGAGTGACGTTTTCTGAATGTATCTTTTTGTCTAATTTCAGTTCATAAGAGAAAAGTTTTGACTTTCCTGGGTAAAGTATTTGTTTCAAAAATACAAACATGGCCTGCATCTATAGTATCCTAAGCCTTCCATTATTCTCACAAAAGCCAAAAACCTATAAGCAAATAAACAAAAGACCCCTCTGCTGGAAAATCACAGAAAATCACCTAAAAAACCATAACCAATTAGTAAGGCAGTGGGATTAAAAAAATAAATATACAGAAATCAATAACTTTCCTATGTACAAACCTAACCTCCAATTAAACATAATGAAAGAAAATACCTCATTTCCAACAGCAACAACAAAAAAAATTTCTAGGAATTAAGAACTGCATAAAGCCTGTATGAAACAAATGCTGAAATACTCCTGAAAACACCAACGATGGCCTAATAAGATATACCACATTCCTTGTCTACAGCCGTATCACCCTGAACGTGCCCGATCTCATCAGATACACCACATTCCTAGACAGACGACTTGTCATCATGAATCTTTATTTATTAATAAATCTGTTTATCAATTTTCCCTAAGTTAATTTATAAATCGAATGCAACTGTAATACAAATCATCAATAGGTTTTATTTCTGGAATGCAGACAACTGACTCATGTTCAAGTGGAAAAATAACCACTGAAAGGAAAGCTAACCATACTCATAAAAGCAATGAGGGGTATAGAGAACAGGCCTTGCCAAATACTTAAAAATACTGTATAATCTCAGTAATTAAAAAGGTGGAACACTGGCACATGAACAGCCAGTCAAACCAACCCAAGGGCACAGAAGACCCAGAAATAGACCCAAACACGCATAGAAAAACACAGCACATGACAAAGGCAACATATCAAATTAATATTAGAAAAACTGAGTTTTTAACAAATGGTACTGCAACAACAGGGAAGCGTTTGTAAAATAAAACTGAACCCATATGCCATATTGTACATAAGAATAAGACTCTAACCAAATATTTAAATGCAAAATATAAAACCACAAAAGTACAAGAAGAAACAATGGGAAAGTTCTATCATAATCTTGGAATAGGAAAAGCCTTTTATCAGTGTGACTCACGTAAGAAGTCATAAAAGAAAAAGAGAAAGTTATTTTAAAAATGAAAAACCTTTGTAAAATCAAGTCTTATAATTACTGAGAATGATATTTATAATCACAACACTAAATAATAAACTCCCTAATATAAAAGAGTTCTTGGAAATAGAAAAGGAAACAAAAAGGCCAACAGGAAAATAGGCAGAGTACACAGACAATTCGCAGAAAAAGAAATACAAATGGCTTTCAAATGTACGAAGTGGTCACTTCTCTCATAATTAAAGAGTGCAAACTGCTGCCAACTCTTATAGAGGATAATTAGGAAGTATCGCTCAAAAATTACAAACATGCTTATTATCTAACTTGACAATGCCATTTCTTGAGATTTTTCCTACACACATTCACACTAAAAACAACTTAAGTCCAAAGCTATTCATTACAGCATTACATAATTTATGGTAAGAAAATTCAAAAAACCCCTTCTACTGTAGCCTAGTTAAATTACCAACGTACGGCCATACGATGGAAGCCTATGCAATTATAAAAAGGAATTGAAGAAGCTCTCTCTGACCTAGTAAGTTAAGTGACAAAAAGACTTCCTGGTAGTTAAATGACAAAACCAAGTGCACAACAGTGTGGATTTTGTGTTGCTTTTTGTATTAGAAAAAAATGATACATTCTCATCTTGCTATCTGTATATGAAACCGGAATCATATACAAAAAAAACCTCATGAAGTCAGGGACAGTGTAGATGGGCATGAGTGGAAATTAAGACTTCCTGATATATAACTTTTATTTTTAATTTCTGAATGATGCATATGTATTATTCATTCAAAATATAAAGTTTAAAAAATAAAGAGAGAAATTTAAAATTTCAAAAAATATTTATTGCTTTCTCCTGTTTAGTTTTAGCACAAGCTTCCAACCTACCTCCTGGGGGACGGAGATCTAGATGATTTCCTTTTTATGGTTTTTGATGTTCTTGGCGATCTGGAAGAACTCCTGCTCCTCCTCCTACGCCTTTCCCTGAAAGCCAAAAACACATCCTTTTTAAAAACAGCAACTGAAATAAACGGCAATTCAAATATACAAAACCAAAGGGTCCTTGATATTCTCATATGAACAGTATTCTTTAGAGGCCAGTTTAAACTTATGTCCTTTATGAGCATGTTCAATTACCTAACTTTAGAGTGGGTCAAATTATGAACCATAAATTTTACAGACTGATGAAAACATCATCTAAGACTTCATATTAGGAGGGGTAGACCTCCTCCTTTTCACCTCATTTATTTGAACAATTTCTTCAGTAGAAAAAATATTAATAGTGTTTCTGCTTCTCTCAAGTTAAGTATGTTTTCTCAGCAGCTAAAACATGTTTTGCTTCTCAAATCCTTTGTCATGTATCTAGCTCCTTGCTGCCCCACTGTGGAGCCCCACTGTGGATTATAACAAAGTAACAGGCCCTTTTCAAGAACTGAAACATAAATTGCCTCGTAAAATGTGAACTTTCTATACCCAATTATTAACAACGTCTACTTTAAAAAGCATTTACATTACTATCATTTTAGAGAGAAATTGCTTTTCCCCCCAACCTCCTATCATTTCATTATTGTTGTTCTATTAATTTAAAATTTAGTGTACAAGTTGCTTAGATTTAAGCAAAATAGTTACAATCTGAGATGTACATGACAGGAATAATTATAAAATAGATTACATTTTCATTATTAAAAACCATTTTGCTTATCAGATTAGCAAATGATACATATTCTAAACTACTTCAACTCAGAAACAATGAACTTCACTAGGTCTATAATTTAAGGGATATGGTATGAGGACATACCCAGTGATCTATCTCACAAGTTCTGATAATCAGTGACCACATAGCTGAAAAACCAAATCCTCTGGAATTCATGTTATCCTTACCATCTCAGGAAATTGATTCTAAGAGACTAATAAAATATTTTAAGTTTTCCATTTCTAAAATAAAAAATGCTCACACGGTACATATAATATATATTAAAATACGAAGCTCAAGAACTCTGAGAACACAACTCAATTCTACCTCTACCTAAGACTCTCTCCTCCATTACCCACTTTTATTCCCAAGACACTCCAAAACTACACTTCTAATGTGGAAATTAGATACATTATTTCATTACATCAATGACATTCTCTTAACAGCTCAGCCTAAGAACCAAAAATACTTTTTTCAAAGCATGTGAATGTCAGCGTATTCCAGACCTTAAGATTACACAAAATGGCTCTGCCTCGATCAGTGTAATTCTTTTACTTATTTGCTCAGAAAGTACTATGTACAAGTGGATGTCTAATACCTACTAGCTGATGATAATGAGAGGAAAGTCTCCATAGATAGCAATCTAGACAATTACTTGAGAAAGAAATTGTATTAACAACTAAAGTTGCTGAGATTTAGACTTAAATTTGAGTTATACACCTTACCCAGCTACACAACCAGGATATTACTTAACCTAATCTGTTTGTTCAACTGAAAAATAAAGACAATTAATAATTCAAGTCTTCTGAGGTTGTTGAGGATTTAGGATAAAATCTGTAATGTACAAAGCAGAGTGTGACACAGAGTAGGTGCTCAATAAATATTGTTTTCTACTTCCCTTTCTTGGTATCACCTTTAATGACAGTAACTTTTAAGCATTAAAAACTTCTTTAATATCATTTTCTTTAAAAGTATAAATTAGGAGACAATGTTAGAAATAAAAATATTAACTATTTTTTGAACAGTTAAAATATTTTCCATTTAGTAAATAAATCAGAACATCTGAAAAGCAGAAAAATGCTAAAAGACAAGAAATTGTAACTCTTGGCTGGGTGCAGTGGCTCATGTCTGTAATTCCAACACTCTGGGAGGCTGAGGTGCATGGATCACCTGAGGTCAGGAGTTTGAGACCAGCCTGGCCAACATGGTGAAACCCCATCTCTACTAAAATACAAAAATTAGTTGAGTGTGGTGGCACATGCCTGTAATCCCCGCTACTCGGGAAGCTAAGGCAGGAGAATCGCTTGAACCCAGGAGGCAGAGGTTGCAGTGAGCAGATATTGCGCCACTGCATTCTAGCCCAGGTGACAAAGTGACACTCTGTCTAAAAAAAAAAAAATTCAAAGAAATAAATTGTAACTCTTTACCAAGCTCTTCTGAAAGCATGAAACATTCCAAATTGCTGCCTTTATGAACTAATGTTAGTCATCTTTTATTCTCAAGGCCCCAGTTGTTATTGAAGAATATATTTGAGCCAGGTGCAGTGACTCACGCCTGTAATCCCAGCACTTTGGGAGGCCAAGGAGGGCAGATCACTTGAGACCGCGAGTTCAAGATCAACCTGGCCAACATGGTGAAACTCAATCTCTAGTAAAAATACAAAAATTAGCCAGGAATGGTGGTGCACACCTGTAATCCCAGCTACTTAGGAGGCTGAGGTACAAGAATCACTTGAACCGGGGAGGGGGAGGTTGCAGTGAGTCGAGATCATGACACTGCACTCCAGCCTGGGCGACAGAGCAAGACTCTGTCTCAAAAAACATAAACATATATATTTAGGAATGAATGTGAACTCTTGAACTTTCCTCTACATCAAACAACTTAAAATAGCCCGAGAAAAATTAAACATTCCCATGTCATCGAAAAAAGTAAATTCGTTATTAAAAAGGAACTAAAATAGTATTTGGTGCTGTGAAAGGTAATGTCTAAACAATCACGGAAACATAAAGGCATGTGTGACACAGAATCAATAAAATCACTTTGCAGTAAAGGTGTATCCGATACCCACAGCAAAGGAGGTTACATTAATTCTTCAATTTGTGGTTCAATGTGCTGAAATCCGGCAGTGATCTGTTTATTTTGAGCCTTGTTTTAACATATACTACTGCTTTCAACTTTATGCTTCTGAGGCAGTTTTTAAAAGTAAGTACAAGTACTAGTTAGAGAATTCTCAAACTTAATCTCTAAAATAAAGGAAAAGGGCTACTATACTTCTCATACAGAGCGTCAGCTTCCTCATGTTTTAAAACAGTGATGATAATAATCTTCTCCCAGGCCTGTTATGAGAATTAAATAAGATGAGACATGAAAAAGTCTGCTGACATCATGTCTGGCATATAGTAAAGTGCACAATAAATGTCTACGATTATCTTTTATTATCTAGTCAAAGGCTGGTATTAAAAATAAACTACTAAAGCACAAGTTTTAAAAATGGGAAACATATATTCCTTTACCTCAAATTATTTTCTATTAAAAAACCATCTTAAAAAATCTTCAAAAAATTTGCTAATATATATAATATTTTTAAGATAGTGTACTACAAGTTACTTCCATTTATAGTCATGGTATCATCTGAAGTAAAGGATGTGGGTTTAGATAATCTCAAATCTCAAAGTTGTTCTCATTGTACAGCTGTTACTATGGCAACTTGCTGCCACCTGGTGGTAGTAAACCTATTAATAAACTGAAATCACAGTCCTAAGGAAAAACTAACCCTTAAAACTGACAAAATAAAACATAACCAAAATTTAAATGTTATGCACTTAACAAAATAAGGATAAAAATTAACTCAGGTGACAAAGAGGGCTAACACTGCAACTTCAGCAATCATTTTACATATTAAAATTAATCACACCATTCAAAAAAAGTTCAGGAAAAAGCCTAAGAGGCAAATTCTTAATGTGCTTTTTAAAAAAAGTACCTTTTCCTGCCATCCCACCCTCTAAGAAAATAACAATTATTATTATTCTATTAATATAGTGGTTACAAAGAATAGCTAAAACTTTTCAAATAATGTTGCCCAGTATCATCTCTTTCCCCACTCTGCTAGAGAAATGTTTACTCTGAAATGAGAAGAAAATGTTCCTATATTACTTTACAGGTTCCACTTGCGTACAATAACCTTTTCTCCCTCCGTAAATTTTGTTTCCAATTGTCATCAGCAAATCCCTTTGTAAAAATTTTAAGCATTATCAAACCTGCTGGAACTACGAGATCTTCGCGATGCATTGTAACTCCTGGGTGGTGTTCTGGATTTCTTATCCTTCTTTCTTTTTTCATCTATCTCTTTGGATCTGTCTTTTTCTCGTTCCTTTTCTTTGTCCTGTTCCTTTTCCTTCTCTTTGTCTCGATCCTTTTCATGCTCTTTTTCCCGTTCTCTCTCTCTGTCCTTTTCCTTGTCTTTTTCCCGGTCCTTTTCCCGTTCCTTGTCCCGGTCTTTATCTTTGTTTTTACCCCGTTCCTTTTCTTTTTCACGTTCCTTTTCCCTCTCTCTCTCCTTTTCCCTGTCTTTCTCTTTCACTCTTTCCTTTTCCTTGATCTTTTCTCGAGTGTCTTTTCTCTTGTCCCTTTAAAAACAAAAATAAATAAATTCATAACTAAAATAATTCTACCTCCTCTAAAAAGACCTCTCTGTCTCTTCAACAATTACCAACACAAGACAATTTATAGTAGCTACAGACATTTACATATACATTTTTATATAGCTCAGGTGTACAAGAAGCTGCTAAACAAAGCTATTCACATTACACAAGCTGAATTGAGTAGTTTGGAAACCTCATGAGTCACACTGACATCAGATTCATATCAATGGCAATCAATATTAATCCTAGATTACTAAAACAATAAAAAGGGTTTAATTTCTCTCATTAAAAACCTAAACCACAACAGATTTTTAACAAATGAAGCCAATTAAAATATTATCCCTTAGCACTAATAGAACTCTGAGGGAAAAAAAAATTATTGTTAATTTCTCTAAAACTCACCGTGAACGCGAACGACTCCTTGACTTCCGTCTCTCCCTTGATTTAGAGCGTTTTTTATGTGGGCTTTTAGATCTACGTCTGTCTTTCTGTCTTGAACGTGATCTATTATGGGATCTACTCCTAAAGAAAAACAAATTGTTAGAATATCAAAACTTATTCTTAGAATTTCAACTTTTAAGAATTTACGATCTTTCAAACAAGAAAATTTTAAATCTGTCCTAACAGTATTTAACGATATTTTAAAATTTTCTCTTAAATAATACTTTAGTTACATAATCTGAAACACATTTATTGAAAACTTTACTGGATTATTTCATCGTCTAGAACAGAGAAAGAAACAAAGAATTTAACAGTTATTTCGTATATTTTCAGATGTGGTTTTTGCTAGTCATTTTATGCCTCAAATCAGTATAGAAGATTTTTCCCTGTTGACTTGTATGTAATCTGGTCATAACACATCATGACAGGGAGTAGTGGTTACATGGTTGAGTAGTTCCTGTGAATGTGTGCTGTCTGTCATAACAAACAAAAAGAATATATAAAAGGAAGCACAGTCCTAATGACAGCGCTACTGTGACAGGAAAATAAAAATCATTACTCATAAGTTAAAACTAGATATAATCAAATATTGGATTTGCAATGCCTTGATTTTATAGCTGTTTAATCATAGCTACCAGTTGAGTATCGCTGATGTGAAATGCTTGGAACCAAAAGTGTTTTGAATTTCACATTTTTGGAGATTTTGGAATATTTGCATTCTATATATACACACATATAAAACAGGTAGAGCATCCCAAACACACAACTGAAAAATCCAAATGCTCCAGTGAGCATTTCCTTTGAGTATCATGAAAGCGTTCAAAAAGTTTTGAAGCCTTTTGGATTTCAGATTTTCAAATTTATGAGTCTCAACCTGTACGAAAAGAAACCTTTAATTGCAGGAAACATTTAATTGCAGGAAAAGTAACTGTTATTCCAATATGGACTAGGCCCCCTTTCTCACTGAAAAATTTTTTTGAGAATGTGATTTTTTCATAATGAGGTATCCTAACTACTTATTAAATTGTAACAAAACAGATGTACACAACTTAAATAGCAAAGTGATTAGACTCAACAGCTTTGGAGTCTGACAATCTGGCTCTGAAAGTCAGCTCTGCCACACAGTACCTGTGAGAACTCTGGCTAGTCACTTAACCTCTCCAAGCCTGAGTTTCTTCCTCTATAAAGTGGAGTAGGAATCATACCTGCATCTCTTAGGGCTGTCATGAGGATTACAACTGATGACGTATGTAAAACTGCGTAGTATTCTCTAGCACAAAGTAAATGTTTAAAACTCTTAACTCTCAATGTCATCATCATTAAAAGTTAACATAAATGTAAACTTTATATCTTTATGTACGTATTCCAAGGAAGCTGAATGAACTTCTATAAGTATCCTTTATACAGCTAAAACTCATCTTGATAGTCATGTTTTAATAAATTTAGAACAATTATCAGTAAAAGAAATATCATTGGGCCGGGCACAGTGGCTCACACCTGTAATCCCAGCACTTTGGGAGGCCAAGGCAGGTGGATCACTTGAGGTCAGGATTTCAAGATCAGCCTTGCCAAACACAGTGAAACCCGTCTCCACTAAAAATACAAAAATTAGCTGTGCATGGTGGCATACACCTGTAGTCCCAGTTACTCAGGAAGCTGAGGTGGGAGAATCAATTGAACCCAGGGGGCAGAGGTTGCAGTGAGCCGAGATCGCACCACTGCACTCCAGCCTGAGCAACAGAGCGAGATTCCATCTCAAAAAAAGAAAAGAAAAAAAAAAAAAAAGACCATGCTTTGTGGTATGCTTTGAAACTAGAAAAACCTCCAAATAATCCTCATTAATAACAAAATCTTTTTGTTTTTAAACACATTTTTCAGTTAGTCAAAATGCTGATTGAAATACTAATCAACATTACAAATCAAAATTTCAATAGCTAATTTCCATTTAAACTATTCATCTACTATTTGGCTTTAAAAATAATACACAATTGTCTTCATTCCATATATATTTTTTTAGCCTCATTTGGTTCAACATACCACATTATTTTTTATTTTTTTCCAAAGACCCTAGATAAGAAATCACATTATCATGTTTTTAATACAAGAAGATAATTCATAGCTTGCTGAAATCTTTATCACTAGTACTTAAGAGCCATGAAAGTTAAGGAGTACATGTTAAGACAAAACTGCAAAACTGAGAACATTATTAGTCCATTTATAGATATCCACATAGGGTAATCTTTTAAAGTGCCTTTGCTTCTACACACTTAATAAAAAGTCTTACTATAAGATTTCCGTTTTAAGTTGTCCTTGCTAAAAATGTAACTCTTTTGTTTTCCTCAAAGCAATGCTTTCCAACCTTAAGCAAAACTTACTTTTAAAAATTAAGTATAACTCTCATAAATAAGTTAATAATAAAAAGCACCGATCACTTGGATTCCAACCTTACCCTGCAGCTGAGATGTCAAAAGACAGTGACTAAGAGTAATTATTACATTTTAACTGTGACGTTAAATATTTTTGTCTACTAAAACTACCCACTAGTAGTTTTCTGATTAAGAATGCTAAAAGTAGTCAAGAGCAGATCTAATCTAACTAAGGATTTATCATTAGCTCTCATTTTTAATGAGAAATTGTATTACGCTGAATAATGCAAAATCTTATTTTTAAACTGTTAAAAAAACAGCAACTTACCATTATGCTGCATCAAAGTTCATTTGTAAATCAGTTGTTTTCCATTAAAATATTATAAAATGTCTTATAGTTCCTGTGCTAATCTATAAAGGTTACTTAAAATTATAAAAATTATAGTACTATCCATCTTTTCTATGTTTCAATAAATAAAACAGGCATCAAAACTTGGACAAAATGGAAACATACCTCCCTAGTCCTAGCCAAGGTCACAGTGACAAGAAACCCCTTCCTCTCTCTAACCATAAGAAGGGGAAGGAACAGGGAAAGGCTGTGGGGGAGGGTGGGGAGGTAGGAAGCATGGCTCTAGAAGCATTTGAAAATGGTGAAAAAGTAGAAGGTGGGCCTTTAAGTTAAAGGGTTCCTGCAACCCACGCTCATGCTAAGTCTAATAGGTCAGGGTGAGATTCAAAGATATCAACTCCCACCAGCAGAGGAGGAAATATCAAGAAAGGCCTATCATCCCCGTCCTGGTTTCTGGGGGATAGTGGGATCCTTCCAGGTCAGAATCTTTAAGTTAAATGTTTTTAGGTAAGGAATTTTTTTTTTCTCATTTAAAGATAACTCATTCTCTCTTTTGCATTTGTTCATGAACTTAAGGCTACATGTTTCCACATGCATGCACAAAAACAGAATATGCTGACAAAAATATGTATGTATGTATATATGCCAGTTAAGAACATGTATACCACGCCTGTAATCCCAGCATTTTTGGAGGCCAAGGCGGGAGGATCGCTTGAGCTCAGGAGTTCAAGACGAACCTGGGCAGTATGATAAAACCCCGTTTCTACAAAAAATACAAAATTAGCCAGGCGTGGTGGTGCGTATCTGTGGCTCAGCTACTCGAGAAGCTGAAGGGGGAGGATCACTTGTGCCTGCGCGGTGGAGGCTGCAGTGAGCCGAGATCAAGCTACTGCACTCCAGCCTGGGCAACAGACTGAAACTGCCATCTCGAAAAAAAAAAGGAACATATATACATTATTTCTAATGCTACGTAGACATTTTGTGTACATTTGTACAGATAGATCTACATAAAGCACACAAAACTTCACTTAGATCATCAAAGAAACAACAATTTTATTCATCAAGTTTTGGCTTGTTCCAGTCTTGGACATTAGCTCTCTCTTACAATCAACACAATACGAGATTCAGGTCATCAGTCTTCCTCAGAAAAGAAGTTGTAATATTACTCTTCGGCCCAATTCTATTATTTCCTTGATCTCCTTTACCCTCACCACATCCTGTCAACATATAGAAATATCCACAGTCTAGTACCACTGCAGCTTCTGTTCCACTATCGTTTCCTGATTCTGGCCTCTACTGCACTGCCTTATTCTTGTAAGTGAAACAACCTCCTTCACTTGGTTCTGAAAGTGTCTTACTGTAAGTCCTTGGATAAAGGCAGTAAAACCATACTCCAAAGGAGATTTTGCAAACGAAGAATAGACAAGTATACACTAGTGTATCTGGTGTATACTTGTTTACTAGAATCTAAGAAAGAACATCCTATTTTTCCTCATTCTTTGAATCTCCTTGACCAACACACACACACATAAAAAAACAAAGTAAACTGAGCCTGCTGGTAAAAACAATGTAAAACAAACTGGTTCCTTTTCCCTCCCCCAAATCCTTTCTCCTTCTTTAAAACCCCAACATACACAGATACACTCTTCCCTCCCTGCTCTCTCAAGGCATACATATGAGTACGTATGTACACGTAACATGCAATTAGGATCCACTATACATACTTTCACATTTCAACAACAGCCCCCTCCGTACCTTAAAAAAGACAACAAAATTTGTAACTTTAGTAATGATCTTTAGGGTACTTCCAATTAGGATGGTATTGCCAAGTTTGCATTTTAAGGTCCCCTTTATACCAAAGACAAAGAAATGACAGATAAAGAAAATCAAAAGGACAAAGCTATGATCAAAAATAAGATAAACAGAGCTTAAGCAAAGTACTACAACTGAAGCTGAAACTGCAAGTTACTCCTGTGTTTCAGGTCCAAAAGTGGGCAGAGGAGGCTCTTATCACCAGCAATACCAAGGACTCAAAGTGTTCCTTTGGATACGTGGTACTGAAAATAGGGAATTGTGTAAAAGATCTGGGGTGGTGCTCCCCAGACTTGGAATAGACTGGGAAAACAAAACAAAAAAGCTGCAACTTGAGCAATTATTTTCAGTATGGTCACTAAGTATGTTCCCTTTTCTCAATATGAAGAACGAAAACAGCTTTTGTCACTTCTATATAAAGACTAGTTTACTCTTAGAAAAATCTGGAATAGAGTATCTTTAGACACAAAACTAACTTCTAAAAACAAAGATAAGTTCAAATATTTAAAAATTAAGTATCATTAGACAAAATTTCATTCTCTACAGTATTACAACTAGAACAATATTTAATGGTAACCACACTTCAGGTGTACACTACTAAAATTTCTAACTTCTGATATTCTGACGAAAACTCATAAAATCTTAATATTTTAAATACAAAACTAAAATAAAATTTAAATAAGACAGCAGAAATTCTCACCTGTGTTTTGATTGTGATCTTTTCCTTCTAGAATGGGATTTTGAGCTAGACCTGGATTTTGAGCGAGTATGGGAACGAGATCGACCGCCTTTTCTTTCATTGCTCTTTCCAGACTCTGGGAGGAAAAAATCACTTTGCAGTGTAAGCTCAGAACAATTAAAGATCCCAGTTAATAATCAGGCACAAGTGGAATGTACCACATATAGTGCAAGGGGCCTACTCTCTGTACATCCTCCTCCTTCAGAAACATCCAAGAAAGTCATTGCATAAACTCGTTGAGTGCAGCCACCCTGCAGCAGTACATATAAACCAGATGATTATAAACAGCTGTTCGTAATATTTTGTTGCTGCCGTAACGTACGATTATAACATGTCTGTAATTCCTGTGACAGTGATTTTAAGTCCTTTCTCCACCTATTCAGCTAGAATTGAAGCTTAAATTCTGAGTGTTGATTTAGAAAATCTGCTCAAATGTAAACCAGCTAGATGTTTTTAGAATGGGTTTTTAAATTATTTTCATTAGCAACACAAAAGCTTGAATAGGTGTTCCTTTACCTTACTAAAATACAGTATCTGTATTTTTTTCTAAATCACAGGCTCTCTTTTCTATTTTTAAAATTAAAATGTTGAGGAAAAGTAAACCTGCTGAGCAGTAACGTTTTAAATATATTTACTGTTTTTAGCCTTGCAATAACATTTTTGCTTTCAACAAATCACTTCTAAGCACTGATTTTGCTATGAAAATACAGAGCTGATTGGCTCAGACTAAAGTGCCTCAATTCAGTATCACAGAAAAAGATAAAATATGGGCTAAGTTGTTCTTTGACATGAGTATGCTACTTACTATTTCTTGAGTTTCAGTCTTCTTGTTTGTAAAATGAAGTGACTGAACAAGATGATTTCTAAAATTCCTTCCAGTTCTAAGATTCTATGATCTTTAAACTATGACCTATGTAACAACGTTATGGACTTACCTGGTTCAATAGCTGCTGAGATAAATGACTGAGCTTCTCGTACTCGCTTCATTACTTCTTCTAACTCCTTAGCTGCAGCCTGAGGTGTCATCTCAGGGGGTTTTACTATTGCATTGTTGGAGTGATTTATTCTAAATTAAAAATATTAGCATATCACAAATACACACCACATTTTATAAAACATGAAACAAACATTTATATGATACACAAATTTATAAACGTGAGGACATCTCAGAAGCACATAAGAATGATATACAGAATAACCAAAAGCAACCTCAAAACTATGATTAATCTCTCATCCTCACTTCCTATCATTCCTTGCTAATACAACCAAAAGCAGGGAGAAAAGAAAAATTGAACCCTAGCTAACTTAATTCAAACAGACTAGATTAAGTGCTTTTCCATAGCTTAGAATTAAAATAAATTAAAATGCTGATACCAATATGAAAATGAATCATTTCTATTTTCAGATCAAAAGATCTTACTGATATCCTGTACACTCTAGAACGGAAAGCTACCTGTATATCATATTATGTACACCATTTTAACCAACGCTGAACCATGGCTGAGTTAGACATAGCTTTGAATGTGCAAGGCATCTAATAAAACTCTTCCTCTACTAGGTAAGAGTGACTTCTCTGATACACATGAATGGATATTACGTGTCTTGCTTTACCCCTTCCACACTGAGAAGACAAGTACCCACTAAAAACTTATCCTTAACAGAAAAATACTGATCAAATTGTACAACTAAAGCAATCTATGAAATTCAAGCAAAACTATATTTGCCTCAACAATCTGCATGATATAGAATTTCTGGTCCGGAGTATCTCGAAGGCCATTATCAATGTTTTACAAACAAGCATGTAAGCAAACCTCAAAAGTCAAAATTTCTGGTTTAAAACATTTCTGGGCACTTATAATTTCCTTCTGTAGATTTTGAATTTACCACAGTTGTTACTGGAAGTACTATAGTTCAACCCACATGTTAAGTTGCTCAATTAGTTTAGAGTCATAATGTAAAACCAACCTGACTTATTAAAGTTTATGGAAAAAGACCTACAACCGTTATGCAGGGTATATAAATAATGTTAACACTGAATTAGACCCTAGAAAACAGAAAATGAGAAAATAAATGTCTCTAAATAAAGGAATTTAAAGACTAAAATGGTATCTCATGTATTTCATTTATACTTAACACAAAGTCTTCCTTTCCACAAATTGCCAATTACTATTAAAAAGAAAAAAAAAGCCTTAATTACATCAAAAATACTTTAAATTTTTTCAAAATCATTAAAATTTCTTTGTTTAGGATTTCTTACTTCAGTGGCCTGTCTCCAAACATAACTCCATTAAAAGCAAGGGCCCTTGGTACAGAATTTTGGTCTGCAAATTCCACAAAAGCAAACCGAGTTGGCTGAGTCTCATCACCTGCCATCCGCACAAACTTCACTTCTCCAACTTGTTTAAAAAATTCAAGTAGTTGATCAGCTGTCGTTGTCTAAGGAAACAAAGTGACACTCTGATAAAATATATCCATTTAAAAAATCAGGTAAATATTACTGTATCCACTGATATGATTTTTAAGAAGGGAAAAAGAATAAGGGCTACTGCTGCTTTGTTTCTTCTTAAGTTAGTTACCTGGGAATTCAGATTTCCAACATAAACCGTTCTCCTAATTTCATCTATTTTGGAAGGATCCACATTTCCCATAAGTGGTGGCTGTGGTATCTCTCCAAGTGTTGCAATGTTGGGGTCTAGTGCTGCTGCTGGTATAGCTCCCAAACTGCTAAGTGAAACACCAAGCTATCGAAAGAAGAAAAAAAACACACAGAACACATATTTTCTATCAGTATCCAAAGCTACCATTCTCTAATTTTGAAAAGAATGAACTAACTCAACAAGAATGAAAGGAGACTAGGGACTCCAAACTTTCAGTCATATATATGTCTGACTTATTAAAAGTAAGGTCACATTAGTTTTAAATGTAATTCGAAATATATTTTACTGTCTGGATATTTTAGCCACTTTTAAACTTGACCCTAAAAAATAGGCTGTTTCTCATTACTTGAGGTAGCTACGTTCTATAGTTTCCACGAACAATAAGTTATTGAATATTGAACCATTATTCCTAGGGAAAATACAGGCTGAAGTTCCTACAAGCCTCTGGTCACATTTACATTAATTAATAAAATATTTAACCTTATTTTATATGTGCTTCTGTTTAAAGACACCTTAGCTGTTGTATATTGTCGGTTCATTAACACTGAACTCACAGTCAGCAGCGCTACAACTCAGGCCTGAATGAAGCTTATCTAATACATGTATTTAATATTTTCTCCATGAGGTGCTTCACAATCTCCCTGTACTTAGGAACACTACACAGCAGTTTGGCACTACACTTGTGGGCCCATCTTAACAGTGAAATCACCAACGAAAAGCACAATTCAAAGAACATAGCACTAAACAGACTGCATGCTTGTTTACAGCCTGAGTGCCAAAACAAGAAGACTTCGACCTCCGTGCATATAGACAAACCCAAATTTTTCATCACTCTGTGTCCACAAACGACCACAAAAGTGCTCCAACTGTTGATGTGGGGATTTCAAAAAAATTTTACTCACTAAGTGAATTCAAAAATACAGAATTCACAAAGAATGAGAATCAACTGTACCTTGGTCATTAAAAAACACAGATTGTATGAGTTCCTAATAGTCAACAATTATCATAGCACCGAATTTAACTGAGGTAGTAACTTAATCCTTTTATCAACCCTAAGAAATGGGTATTATTATCATGCTGAAAGTTTACCTAAGAAAATATATCTAAAATATTGAGACCTTATTTATGCCATGGTAGGAAAAGGACAAAAACCTTAAAAAAAACTTTGAATGATCTTTCTATAGCATTACTAAATTCAGTTTTTACTTTCAGCTTTAAGGAACGTATTATTTTTAATGTGAATGTAAATTAGAAGAAATATAAGATCTCAGAATTTGAAAACAGAAAAAATTTTTCAGAATAAATGAAAAGAGCTTTCAAGGAAAAAAAGACAACTCTTTTCATTTCCACTTGTGCTGTTAGAGAACATTTTTGACCATTAATGACTATATATACAAATACGATACAGAACTAAGATTTAACAACTGTTAAGTAATGGCACTTGCTAATGGTGAAAACGGAAGTTTATGAAATCAATGTCACTTCTTATCACAGCAGCCAGTCTGATCTTTTTAAAACATGTCAAATCATGTCATATCCCTGCTTAAAACCCATCAATGATTTCTAATTACCTTAAGAATAAAATTAGAACCCCTCTTTCCATGGTCTAAAAAGCCCTACCATAATCTGTGTCCTATCTATCCCCTCCAATCTCAAACACTCATGACCCTCACTCACTATGCTTCAACCATACTGACCACCATTCTGTTCCTTGAACACATAAGTTCAATTAAAAAACATTTCCCCCCAAGAATCAGAATGCAGGTCTTTAGCATAGCAATGTTATGTAAAAACTACAAATCTAAAATTTTGCACTTCAAAATTTCAGAAACCACTCTTACAATCTATATAAATTAACAACGATCACATAGCTCATTTCTTAGTTCAATCCCTATCCAACACCACAAAGCTAGACTCAACTTCCAATTAAGGCAAGCTTTGTATTTTGTTTTAGGTTGTCTTTTGAAGAAAAATGGCACTTCTTTTAAAATAAATATGGCCAGAATTTTTTAAGCAAAAACCAAGAGCCAGTAATGGTAATATCCTTTTTTAATCCCACTCGGAAATCACAAAGGAAGCATTACTAAATTATGATTTAATTCTGCATAGTTAATGGAAAAATATTTTGCCATGTTTTCACCTTATTACATTTTCTCAAAATCAGACACCTATTTTTTCCCATTACCAAAGTTGTGTATCATTTCACGTATTTTAAATGGATTTAATCCTCATTAACTGAGAAATACAGTTACCTAGATCCTCTATGCTATCCAAAATATTTCTGGATATCATAGATATTTAGATATGCTATCCAAAATATATTCACTGATTTTCTAGTGAATAATCTAGTTGGGTTCTCAAATTTAAATGAATCCCCTATTACTTCAGGAGTAAATCCAAAACGCAGCGTAAGTCAGTGATAAAGTGGGAAAAAAAAGTTTAAGCAGTGATTTTGAATCCTATTAAAAAAAAGAAGATCCAAATGCAAATAATCTGAAGCTCTCTATTCAACTGGTCACACACAGTTGAACGTTCACCTCTTTCATAAGAGAGCTCATAGTACTTACAGTAGTCAAAGGATTTGGGGTCGGTATTGGAAGCAATCCTGCACCAGGCATCAGACTTGTCATGGTTGGGGCAGGAGCCAATAAAGAGAGGGCTTTGGATTCCTCTGGGATTTTACCTGCAGAGGCAAGTTCCAAACATTACAAAAAGCAGAAACACCACACAAACTTTACACTATGATTTTACAATTACCCTTGCAGTTAAAAAATAATAATAATAAATGAATCTATCTATCAGATCCGTATAAAGAAATAAATAAGAACTTAAGTCTTTCCTTTTATCCTGCTCTACTAGGAAAAATAAAAGTGAGCAAAACTTCAAATATTAACAATCTCATTAATGGAATATTATTTTAAAAATTGAATAATGTAGACAATTATTTAACACTTTGAGCTATGGGTCACCTGTACTGGAAACTTAATGTTCATGAACCAAACGATATCAAGCATGGACGCTTTCCCAGGACGGTGTTTTCGCGGTGATCGAAAGTTGTGTTACACATGACAACCGTTCGTGTTGGCTGCATCACTAATAGCACACAGAACATCAGATACAGAAAAGAAGAACATTTTTTAAAGTTTAATCCCCAGAAATGGCAAATAACCAAATTAGTCAAAAAAAAGAAAAAGAAAAAACAAATATGTGCGAATTGAAATTTCTTAATGAGTGCCCCTATCCTGTTACTGAAACTACCTATTTGTGATGCAAACAATTTTGATAACCCTCCAACAGATTCCATTTAATTTCAAATAGAAAACAAAAACTTACTCCATGTAATCAACTTCAACGTAAAAGGAAGCCTACATCCATTCAGTTAATAAGGCATCTCACCAACATCAGAGATGCCTAAAAGAATTCAGTTCCAAAAAATATGCCTTGGGAAACTACTAAAAATGTTTTAGGAAAAAAAAAGTTCCCTGGTTTCGGAAAACTTCTTATTAACTTTTAGAACCAATTTATGTATACTTATCTGAAGGGGGAGGTTAATACCTTAAAGCTTGCTTAAAAACATTTTAATTGCCTAATAACAATAGTAACATTAAAATAATCTAATAACAGTAGGAAAAAACTCCCTATAACCTAAAAAAATGAAAAACTTACTCTGAAATAAGTACGATTTGTCATATTCATTGCTGAATTCTAATCAATTACTTCTGATAAGGACTGCAACTTGCACGTTATTTTTCCTTATCCCCCTTAGGCAAAAAAAAAAAAAAAAATTCCTAAATAGTTGACTACATGTGGATATATTTAGAAGAACACTCATGTGGTAGCTGGTAAAGCATTTCTATTACTAATTCTCCAAAACTGTTTTAAAAGACAATGCACAAAATCATGCTAAACTGAAATACAGCATATGCAGTAAATTTTCACAAGCAGCATGCCTGGTTTCAGTTGTAAAAATATTTAAAACAACCACATGTGCAGAGATAAGTCCCTAAACAATATTATCTGAATATATCTTTAAACATGGATGGAACTCAAGTCAGAATTTAAAACTTGATTTAAATAATGGCTATGCCTTATTTATAGGAAGCAAATAAAACCTACTATTTTCTACCTTTGCAGCATCTAAGTTTATATTACTTTACTACTTTCAAAAACAAAGTTATCTTTATTATTTCAGTAAAAATTCTGGAGAACAGATTTCTTAACATGCATCAACAAAAGGCAGGTAGGCCTTATATTAAAAACATCAAATAACAATGATCTGCTTTATATGTATTAGTTATTGGTATTAACACATGTATTTATATATACCCACATATACACTATACTATTTATATTGATTTCACCTGTTTTATGTTATAAATTGGTATTATCTTAAAAGGTTTGTAAAACCTGAACGTTCTTGATAAATTGAGGTTTTGAGGCAGAAACTCCATCTTCACTACCTTAATGTATGCACCTAAAGAAACTAAGTTCTAATCTAGTAATGTTCCAAATTTAATATTACTTGTCCTTTAATAAGCAAAACTACCTATTGAAGACATTGTAGAAAGACTATACAAACAAAAAGGGTATTCAACACTGGCCAAAAGTTGACTACTTAGTATTATGAAGTCTTTCACTTTTAGCTTAAATATCAGTAGGTTGTCAGACTCTCACTGCCTTTCAAAAGTGTATACTACTTATATAGTATACTACTATAAATGTATAACTCCACTATAAGCACATTTTTTAATAAATTAACTTTTAATTACCATTCTAATTACTCTATATACTTATTCTAATTACCTAAAGGTAATGGTAAAAGTACTTTAAGAAAAAGCTCCATTGCTTAATTTCCAAGATAGAATTCTACCAAATTTACCCTCCAAATAACAGAGCTTATAAAAGTATAAAACAAATAAGCATTTAGCATTTTTCCCAAACTATACTCCTCAAAGTCAACTGAGGAAAACATCTCTCACAGTATTAAAGTAATAGTCCTAATCTCAGAATCCATTTAGAAGCTAGTAACCTCTGAAAAATATTCAACAAAAAATTCAAGCTAACAAAAACCTACACACAAATAAGTAAGTTTCTCAAATATCCATTCCCCACATAGGCAACAAAAAGTCTTCGTAAGTCAAGGAAATAATTTCTATAATAAATAACCATCATAAAAACGAGAGGCTCTTCTCTACTCCCAGATTGTTATATTTACTTATTTTCCTTGATGATTTTGTATGCCTAAAATTCCAGGGGGAAGGACAAAAATTAGAAGCTATCAGTTTTTATGAGAGATGTAGACGAGGGGGAAAAAAACTAGAAAAATGTTGCGCTGAGATCAGAAAGTGTTCCTGAGATACTTATCAGTGTTTTAATGTTTCAAGAATAAAATGTACCTTATCAGTCCATACACATGAATTAAGACTCACAATGAGCTTCACAACACTGTATCCTAATTTACCACATGAAAATTTGCTTTATCTTAAGGTTGAGCTCTACTAATCATCTCCCAATATAATTTGCAACACATTATGAACCCTTAATGAAATACCATTTACAAAGAACTGGGAAAACCAGCTCACAAGTTAAAGTGAAAGAGATTTAACAAAACAAAAACAAAAACAAAAACAAAAAAAGGGACAAAATAAAGAAAAAGAAATGAAATTAAAGTAAAACAATAAAAAACAGAGACAGGGCGTCCATCTTCTGCGGTTCAGACTCCGATCTCATTTCCCCAATGAAGGTTTCACTTGACGGCAGGTTTAGTGGCATGGCAAACAATGCCTAACTCAGGCAAGTGTAACAGGTCTGCCTTGGCCAGTCTAGTCATCTAATAATGCACAAATATCACATAGAGAAAACATACAAAACCAAATTAATAGTCAAAATCCATCTACCAGAAAATGTGGACATAAAGTTATGACTGATGATTAGGCTGACACCCTTGTTATGTTTGACCGTATCTTTTTCTACGTGTTAACATTTATCAAAAGAAATCTGAAATGCACGCAACAACAAAAAGAGGTCATATTTGGACAAGTATAATGAAAGCATATTTTATTTTGAAATGGCATGTTTTATTAACAAAGGCTAAGGCTTAATATGCATGAAACTGTTACACATCAAATGTTACTTTTACAGCTTAGGATCTTCTCACATTACTGTCTACACTAAAAAACAGCAATTCAAAGAAACTGAAAAAACTTCTTAAATTTTTTTCTATGGTTTTTCTCACTTATGTCATGATGCTGTTTGTTCAACATCAAGGAAAGGATGCATCCAGTGAGGTCAACACAACACTGCTTGCTTACAGCACCACAGCACATCTCCTCTTACAGAACTTACTCCACTGGAATACTTTCCTTTGGTTATTTCACACTCACTCTGCTATCTTTTTTAGTACAATAATGCACTATTTCTTTGCTTGTAGTGCATAATCAGTATTTTAACAGCTCACTGTGAAATTCTTGAGGTTCCATAAATTCATCTCTGCCGTATTTAATACAACTAATGAAAAACGTATATCTGAATGTTTCACCAATACCAACTGCAGGTTAGTGTTTCAAAATATTTACTTATAAGTAAATTGCAATAAAAGTATGCTTAAATTTTTCTGTTCAAAAACAGTAAAACTGTCCAAATTGTAATATTAAAAACATTAAAAAGGTACATCTGACTGTGCATTTATTCATCTCTATCAAGTAAAATAAACAATGAAAGGGACATCTACATGCCCATCATCTTGAACATTTATAACAAAATACAGTAGGGCTTCTCAGACATATGAAAGATTCTATGGGAATATAGCAGGTTCCAACCAAGCAACACTGATAAAATTCTTCCTTCCAATTCAGTAATAAGCTAACATAATAAAAGATCCATTGTTATTGGTGGTATTAATTTTCATATAATTAATATTCCAGTTTAATAAACCTTTTACCTGATTTCTTTTTTCCCATGCAGTTTCCCTCAGTATGAAATTTCACTACAAAGTTTGTAGAACGAAACCATTCACCAGCTCCTTTCCCACCTCACCAATTTGGGGCTTACTGTAGCCTTACAGATCAGCAGATAAAGATATATTTGGCCAATAATTAACTTTAATCCATTTTTATCTCTTCCCTACCCACTCTAATCCCCAAGCATGGGAAAGACACTTCCAAATTTATCTGAAAAATACTGAGAATGTCCTATTCTGGGACTTAAAAAATACGAGCCTGGTACTCACTGTATTAGACTGTAATGTTTTTGACATCCCAGAACAGGCATTCTGAAATAAGCATAAAACCTTGAAAGTGCAGCAAACCGCTTATTATATATTATTTTAATGTCAGCCTGGCCACTAAAAGAGGTTTTAAAAATTACATATGAAAGCCCATCAAACTGTTTTCCATAAACCTTTATGTTTAAAAGTTTCAGTTGCAATCATCCACCAGAGAAAATCTACTTTAAGACATTTTAATTTATAACAACCCAATTCTAAAATCCTGTACACAAGCTAGTCAGTGCTCTGAATAAAAGTTAATTACACACCAGAAGTGTCAAAATTCAGCCCAGAGCCACGTAAGTGGCTCTGTAAACAGAAGTTACTAAAAAATATTAGTAATAATTAGTTCTTAAAGCAGTTTAGGTCATAAAATTTAATGGATACTTTAAGGCCTTTGTTCCTATCTTCAACAACTATTTCCTTCATGGAGGCTTTGGAAAATTGCTTTCCTTTTTTTCCAACACTCCTCCTGCCCTTTTTGGGGCCAATAAAAGAAAAAATTAAATTCCAGTTGCAAAGCAAACAATTACATTGAATATAAAATAATGATCTCATAGTAACAATTAAGGTAAATTACCTTAAGAGTGTACTTGAAAGTATAAATTACAAATATTTTTCTTATAAATATCACTTAACCCCAATTTGCCAAAATGTGTACACTGTTTTCATTTGTAATAGTATTAATATTGAACACACAGGGTAAATGCTTCTTTATGCATTTAAAATAATTTCCCATATCAATTATTTTTTTAATTTCAGAAAGCTTTCTTTGCAATCTGCAAATTGACTACAGAAAGCCAAAGCAAACCAGAAGCCAATTTATGAATGTTAAATTGTAAAATCTCAAATGTACATGTCATAAATTAACCATTTTAATATTACTATTAGGTAAAAATGTTTACCTTCTCCAAATTTCATTCTTACTTTCATACACACACCAAGAGTACTGTCTACTTGCCAATCTCTAGGAAAGCTAAAGGCAATAACAGACAGGACAGAAATTCAAATAAGAAGAAAAAAAGCGAGATACCAACCTTCTGCACAAGGAACAACTATCAGAGCTCTGTCAATAAAAACCGTGTTAGTTAGATGCTGGGCCACGCCAACACTTGATGGATCACGAAACTTAACATAACATACTTTGGAGGAAAAAGCAAGAGGTGCGTTGCTGCAAGATAAAAAGAAAACAATTGAACTAATAAACATTTGCTTAGTTTTATCATTTTCACTTAAAATTTCTTTCTTAATCTTTACATAATCTTACAAAATTAAGACTTTAAAACTTTTTGTTATTAAGGATCATTAACACATAAAATAGTGAAACTTAGTCATTTAATGGTGATTTGTCTACCACGACAGAAGGCAATCCAGGCAGGCCTACTGCCTTACTTGTAAAACTTGGAACTCAAATTAATCAATCCTTAATCTGAGTGAAATGTAAAAAAAGCTAATTTAACCCAAAAATTAACTCAAAAAGTGTATCATATGTAAGCAAAAATCCCTTTATAAAAGCTCCAATCCTCAAGATTTCAAATTTTATCATTCCAATTCTTCCTAAATGTGTTGCCCAAGCATTTACATCACTAAAAAACTTCACAATAGTCTTAGAAACAATCAGGTAATATGGAATTTAAATTAAGGTCTTTTGCATACACCAGAGCTGGGCAGTGATAAGATTTTCCAGACAAAAGATTTTACAAACAAAATCTTACATATTTAATAGGCAACACAGACTCTAACTGGTCCTACTTGTTCAGTTTAATCCAGGCAGGCAGATAGTAAAAATGAACCAGACAAAGCACAAATGAAAGGAACTTTTCCTAGAATACATCCTGTTAGATTCGAAAATATACTATTCTCATGCATAATCATTTTGTCAGCCTATCCCCATAATTACTTTTCATTAAAATCTGTAATTGTCTTTAGCAGGAAAAAAAAGACCAAAACTTAAGTATATACATAATCTGTAACATAGATTTTATATTAAAATCTATTTGAAACATTTAAGATTTTTCACATTAAAAAAAGAGAGATCACTTAAAATTTTCACACTAAAAAAAGAGACATCACTTAAAAAATATATATGACTTAATAGTCATTTACTTTTGTTTACAAAACAGGAAAGAAAACTGACTACAATTCCGGAACTAGTAAACGGCAAAGTTAACATCTAATGTCTAATCATCTAATTCCAAACTTCATGCAACTGTGATCATTCAACTAATCAAGAATCTTTAAACCATTCTGAAATACTATTAAATTAGCAATCCCACAAACATTAGCCGTTTTTAAAATCCAAAAATCCAGATTTCTTTGTAATTCTTCACGTTCAGGAACAAATTCATCTTTAAACAATGTAGAATAACTACATTAATAACGGTTAAATTTATATATATTCATGCTATTAACCAAACAATGTGATAATAAAATGCATCTGCATTTAGAACTTAAAACTATTTACATTATTAACACAATTAGTAAGGCTAATTAAAGTTGAAAATGAAAGATGTACCGCCGGGCGCAGCGGCTCACGCCTGCAATCCCAGCTCTTTGGCAGGCCAAGGCGGAAGGCAGGCGGATCACGAGGTCAGGAGATCGAGACCATCCTGGCTAACACGGTGAAACCCCGTCTCTACTAAAAATACAAAAAGTTACCCGGGCGTGGTGGCGGGCGCCTGTAGTCCCAGCTACTCGGGAGGCTGAGGCAGGAGAGTGGCGTGAACCCGGGAGGTGGAGCTTGCAGTGAGCCGAGATCATGCCACTGCACTCCAGCCTGGGCGACAGGGCAAGACTCCTTCTCACAAAAAAAAAAAAAAAAAAGAAAAGAAAAAGGATGTACCTCTTAACATCCAACTCACTTCTGCCTAAGGGCATCCAACTCAGGATTCACTTCAGCCCTCAACAAAAATCCCTCCTTACCCAATCCAACACCTAAGTCAAAGCAACTTGTGTACTGACACTGAGGTAATTGTATGCACATCCAGACTTAACTCACCACCTTTACGTGACCAAATCACCAATTCAGGCCTCTCATGGGCTCTAGACTCCCAGGTACAAGTGCCTGCTGGAATATTACACCTTGATGGTAACTAAATAAGTTGAAAATACATTCATCAACCTCCTTCCTTACCAGTCTTGCCCTCTGTCCCCTATATTCCATATTTCAGTAAAAGATACCATCATATTACCCAAGTCTGAAACCTAGGAGTCACTAGTGTGACCGTCCTAAGCACTGCCCACCAACTACTTCCAAAGCTCTTTCTAGGTACACAATAAAATTCCATTTTTCTGTTCCTTTAAGTTAGGTGTGGCCATGTAACCTGCTTTGGTCAGTTAAATATGAGCAGAACTGACGTGTCACTATTCTGAAGAAGCTCTGAGAACCACTGTTTGACTCTTTCCCTCTGCCACAATGACTGGCAACATTCAAAAGATGGTTGGGACTCATCAACTTCATCCCAGAGCGAATAAAGATCCCATCCCCATGAATTTAGTCTAAAAAATATTTTGTCAGCCAGGCAGGGTGGCTCATGCCTGTAATCCTAGCACTATGGGAGGCAGAGGCGGGCAGATCACCTTATGTCAGGAGTTTGAGACTAGTCTGGCCAACATGATGAAACCCCATCTCTACTAAAAATACAAAAATTAGCTGGGTGCGGTGCCACACACCTGTAATCCCAGCTACTTGGGAGGCTGAGGCACAAGAATTGCTTGAATCCGGGAGGCAAAGGTTGCAGTGAGCTGAGATCACACCACTGCACTCCAGCCTGGGCAAGAGAGTGAAACTGTGTCTCAAAAAAAAAAAAAAAAAAAAAAAAAATTGTCAAACTACAAAGATCTGAAGTTATTTCCAAAACTCTACTTATTCTAACTGATAAATTATCCTTGACCTTTCTGTCCTCCTCATCCAATTGGTCAATAAATCCTGCTTAGAGTACCTTGTAAATATTTGTCACATTAATTTTTTCATCATTCTCATTACCAATGCCTTAATTCAGACCCTCATCATTTCTCATGTGGATTACTTAACAGCTCTTAACAAATCACACAGCACCCAGCCTCAAATCCTTATTAATGGTCTTCCACAAAAGCTCTCACAGTGATCTTTCTAAACACTAAATTTCATTGTGTCACTCCACATAATCAAATTTCCTTAAAGGTACTATTCTGTTCTTGCCTCGTCATGGAAATGCACCCAAAAATTATACCTGTGGTTCCAGCAACACATCACAAACATATGGGTCTTCATATATGCTGTTCCATTTGGTTACGATGTCCTAACGCCCATTTTGAATGCTAATTCCACTTTTCTTCAAGGCTCAAATTTCCAAGTCTTCTGGTAAACCATCTTAAGATACCGCAATCATTAGGTACAGCCTCCTACATGTGCTACCAAGACATTCTATATTGCTTTGGCACAGGCCTTAGCACGGTTTCCTTATATGAAACCCTCAAAAGATCCTATAAGCTTCTCTAGCCGTAAATGATTAGTCACCAGTCTCAAGGGCCCATTTCCCCGGCTGACCAGCAACCTCTAATTTGGGAAGTCAGGCTCAACCAAATGAGCTACATCAATCAATCAGGTTCTCTCTATTGGGCTGGAAGGTGACTTACAGTAAGCTGTAAGCCAGATGATGAGTACACAATAGGTATGCAAAGAAACGGAGTAGATAGAAACAAACCGAACTGATAATAAACACTGGAGAGAAAGAAGCAGATAGTCATCTTGATTGCTGATACCCTTCCAGTTCCCAGTCCTAGTTCCCATGAGGCCTGGCTGTACTACAATCTCTGTTTTTCAATGTAGTGAAATCTTTCTTTTTAATAATAATGCCTCTTCTCAATGTACCTTGAGTAACACTGTTTCTGTCCTTTGTAACCAAAAACAATCTATGATTATAATAACCTACTAAAGCTCTAGCAATTCCAACAGGAGTAACTCTTTTGCCTCTGAAATCTTCAAGAGCCTGACAGTCATCTCTGAAGCAACATTTCTAAATTAACAGATCCTTTTGTGAAGGAATGTAAACATAAGTAAGCATTACTGAAAACTAAAACCACATTTCCAAATACCCCTAGTTGAAATCTACTTCATTTCAAACTTAAAACATCCACAGGAATAGGAATTCCGAGTCTGATTTGTAATGCAACCACATGTGAAGATATGCCGCCAAAATTTCAGAAGCCTGGGAACTGGTTAAAAAAATGTTGGTCTGTTCTGAACAGTATTATCATGGAAGTATGGATACTAGGTATGGCTACTCCACTGATTGAAGCAATTTTCTTTTCTTTTCTTTTTTAGACACAGCCTCACACCGTCACCCGAGCTGGAGTGCAACGGCGGGAACCCGGCTCACTGCAACCTCCCCCTCCCGGGGTTAATGCAATTCTCTTGCCGCCTCCTGAGTAGCTGGGATTACAGGTGCACACCACCACACCCAGCTAATTTTTTGTATTTTTAGTAGAAACAAGATTTCACTATTTTGGCCAGACAGGTCTCGAACTCCCGACATCGTGATCTGCCTGCCTCCACTTTCCAAAGTGCTGGGATTACAGACGTGGGCCACTGCACCGGGCCAATTTTCTTAATCTTCATTTCCAATTACCTTCCTTAAAATAAAGATCAACTTACATTTACTTTATAAAAATGCAAACATTTGAAATTTTCAGGCATGGTAACACTATTTTATTTTGACCATTATAAACTAAAATTATTAGAGTGGTAAGCCAACACACAGATAGCTCATCAAACAAATGTGTACTTGCTTGTGCCCAGGAGTTCAAGACCAGCCTGGGCAACCGAGGAAGACCTTGGGGGAAAAAAAAACATAAAAAGGGGTGACATATTCCATTTGGTCTAAATGTATGCATCTATAGAAACTAGCAGGCCAGGCACAGTGGCTCACATCTGTCATCCCAGCACTTTAGGATGCAAAGCAGGCGGACTGCTTAAGCCCAGGAGTTTGAGTCCAGCCTGTGCAACATGGTGAAATCCTGTCTCTGCTTAACTAAATAAATAAAATTTTAGAAATAAATTTTAGGCCAGGCGCGGTGGCTCACGCTTGTAATCCCAGCACTTTGGGAGGCCGAGGCGGGCGGATCACGAGGTCAGGAGACCGAGACCACGGTGAAATCCCGTCTCTACTAAAAATACAAAAAAATTAGCTGGGCGTGGTGGCGGGCGCCTGTAGTCCCAGCTACTCAGAGAGGCTGAGGCAGGAGAATGGCGTGAACCCGGAAGGCGGAGCTTGTAGTGAGCCAAGATTGCGCCACTGCACTCTAGCCTGGGAGACACAGCGAGACTCCGTATCAAAAAATAAATAAATAAATAAATAAATTTTAAAAAAGAAAATAGCAGTACCCAAATTTAGCAGATTTTAGTTTGACCTCATTCGTCGACTTAAGTTTTGGTTTTTTAAAATACAAAATCTTATCAATTTTTCAAAAAAAATTACAACTTCTCACTGGGTAGGTAAACGCAGAAACCAAAGAACCAACTTTTTGGGCATCAATTAAATTTCTTGGCCTTAACTGGTTATTTTGTCTTTTATTAAACATAATGATAGCACTATACAATATTTTTTAAACCAATGAGGTAATAATATGTGTAATATTTTATCAGTACATTAATATACATCCTTTAGAGGACAGAGGACCTACCACAAAAGATATGCCGAAACATGAGCAAAGCATACAGTATCATGTACAAAAATATTAGTTGGTGCATTATTTATAACAGGGTTTCTCCACTGGGCTTCAGTGGCCCTATGGATTAGCACAATTCCTCCTGTTTAAGACTACTTATGAATTGCTAACATTTACCTACTAAATGCCAACAGGCCTTCTAATCATTGTTGACAATCAAAAAGACACACCTCCCAATTTCTAGCTAAAATCCACTAATTTGTAATACCAAAAAAAGCAATCAAAATATCCAACAATAGAATTTCAAAAACACACAATACACTCAGAAATTACTAATCTCTAAATATTATTATTATAAATAAAACAGCAATATGGAAAATGCTTATGACATATTAAGTGAAAAAAGTTTAAAATCAGTGTGATTCCTTTGATTATGATATATTACATATATTACATAATGATAGCACTATACAATTATTTTTAAAACCAATGAGGTAATATGTCCAATATTTATTAATGCATGTGAAAAGGACTGCAGTGAAATACACGGAAATGGAGAGAAGCTTTGACAAAGTGGTGAGATCACAAGTGCTCTTTCCTTTTCTCTATTTTCTACAAAGTGGCTTTAGTGGTTATATTTTTTTTAACTAAATAAACTTAAGTAGCTGACAGATTTTTACATTCTTTCTTAGAACTTTTGAAGACCAGAGAAGTGAAGGAAATCAACAAGCAAAAAAAATCAACACAGGAAAAATGTCTAGTGTTACAAATCAGGGTAGGCTTACCCTTCAGGGTTTAGTTACTTGAAGGGGGTCACAGGGAACTTACAGGGTGCAGATAATCCTGACTGTGTGCTGTATGTTTACTTTGTAAAGATTCACCAACCTGCGCTTATGACCTGTGCACTTCTCTGTAGGTACATTAAACCTCAATGAAAAATTTACCGAAAAAACAACAAGGATTTCTTACTTGTGTAAGAAAGTTTTCACAAGCTGTGAGACTGATTTACTGTGCAAAAAGTTAATAGTAATTCTACATATTTATCAATTGGCAGCACAAAAAAAGGATGACAAACTACAAATAAGAATTCTTAACGCTTACAGTGAATGTTCACGCGAATTCCCTAGCCTTGTTAATGTTTAAAAAATAAAGATGAAACTCAACCATTGCATCATGCCAAAATAATTAAATTTCAAATCTGAATTTTCTTATTAGCAACTTAAGTCATTTTTTTTTTAAGAGATAGGGATCTCAGTAAGTTACTTAGGTTGGAATCAAACTCCTGGGCTCAAGCTATTCTCCCACCTCAGCCTCCTGAGTAGCTGGGACTATAGGTGCACACCACCACACCTGGCTCAATCATAAAATTTTAATGAGAAACTATTTTCACCTTCTATTAATGTATTTCCAATATACCTGGAAATATGTATTTGAAAATAAATATAATATGAATATATTTCCAATTTTAAAACGATTAAGTTTCTACTCAGCTCTAAAGATGTCATAAAATAATTTATGTGACACTGCAAAACAATATATTTTCAATACAACTACTACTATTGCATTTTTTATCCATTTCAGTCCAAATTTGCAAACACGTCTTCTAGTATAAGGACCAGGCAACGACAACTTCATTACGAAGCAGAAAACCTGTGAA
The DNA here is from genome assembly GCF_006542625.1 of Nomascus leucogenys. Taxonomy (NCBI): domain Eukaryota; kingdom Metazoa; phylum Chordata; class Mammalia; order Primates; family Hylobatidae; genus Nomascus; species Nomascus leucogenys. Next base: position 76,344,367 of record NC_044398.1, on the reverse strand, counting down.
TAAAGCATGTCAGTATTGCTGCAAAACATGAATGAGGGATCTAGTATTACACTTAGGGAAAAACTAGTTGAGGATTTTGCCTGGCCTATATATGTTACACGTATCCAACAATTTTGCTTATTGTGCTACAGTTTGTGAAATACGCTACGGTATTCTTCCATATGTTTAAGTAAAGAACTTTTTATTCTCTTTGACTTTTAAACTCCAAGTAATAATATCTGATTTCAAAAAAGTGGCCCATTACTGTCAGTTATGGCAATCTGTTGTCACCCAAACCCAGGTTTCAACCAAATAAATGATATTATATGTTGATAATGAAGAACATTCTGCAATATATTTCTTCTACCTATGAGATACCTTATTACCACAGCCTTGAAAGCAAGATTTACAAAGGTTCATGTACAAAGTATTTTACTGACTGATTCCAATGCCTGCAGGATACGGCACTCCCCCAAACAATTCTCAATTATTAAGAAATGTTCCGAGAACTTAAATTGAGATGGCCGAAAGCATTTCCAAAAGTTAATTAAAGCAATAATGCCACGGTTAATCAATCAAAATGTATGTGCGTCCACTTATGCAGTATTCTCGTCAAAAATGTATTACCTGAATCTCGTCATGAATATAAAGATATATATATACACATATCTCTATATACCTCATCTATATATCTCATCTATATAAACTCAGATTATGAGTCATTTTACAAGACAAAATGAACTACAAAACAAAATATCAATGTCACGACTTTACAATCTTTAAAAGGTGACGGGACTGTCCTAGATTAAAGGAGATAACTATTAATACATGGATTACTTGGCATATTCAAGGGAGACAGTGTATCTAATTACATACTAGATCAAAAGCAGACAAAAAAGCATTATTAGAATAACTGGGGAAATTTTAATAATCAACTGTAGCCAAAAACAGACAAAATGCTCGTGAAAGGAACATGGATCTTCAATGTATTACTCTTTCAACTTTTCTGTATCCATGAAATATTCCAAAATGAAAAGCAGACAAAACTTAAAAAGTAAATTTTAAATATCCACACAACTTTAATATAGCTATGCAACAGTACTGTTATAACCTAAGATAGAAAACTAAAGAAAAATAGGTCTAAATGCATCACTACGAAATAAATCAAATTTTTTTAAAGAAATAAATCTTGGGTAACAATTACCCCTTCCCTCAAAGGATTTTGATATAATGAACAAAAAAAGGAAGATCTTAATACTGTAAGATCTATCATTTAAAAAAAAAAGTTTATGTGTGCAAGAATGTGAACAACCTGCAAACCCCTTGCGAGTGTTCTAAATAATATCGTACGAGGGAAGTTTTACCATTGCAAAATACAGTATCTGGGAAGTGGCCGCGAGCTGTGAATGCCAGCCAAGGTCTGGACTTTAAATGTATACGTGAGGGATAACCCTGCACCGACCTACACTTTTTCTGAAAGCTTTGGGACAGTGTGACCTTTCAGGAGGAAAATTTAATCTGTTGCCAAAAGGGCTAACGGACATGATCTTTGGGAACATGGATGCGCTCGGTTAGATAAACCAAGATGCTAAGTTTGTGCGACCGTCCTGGGGAACAAATACAGCCCCAGTTCCATCTTGTCACCAGCAGCAGGCTTTCTCGTCAGCAAAACGGCCTGACACCAAGGCCTTAAAAACTGGACAGTGGCTCAGGCGCGGTCTCCGCGATTTTCAGAGTGGAAAAACGCTCTGAGGCGTTTGCCATGAGGGCTGTTCCGGGCCCACCTGCGGCCATCTTAAGTTCGGGGGGGAAATAAGAGGGAGGGGGTACGGAATTCGAAGACCCAGCAGGGAACACAAGGCCCGGAGGCACGGAAAGGGCAACCATTCTAAATCCTTGGTAAGGGCTCCGTGCAGTAGTTAACCCCCCAAATCCGACTAATAAGGAGAGCAGGACGGCGGAACCCCGGTGCCCTAATCAAATATGGGCACCAAGGTAAGCCCGGGCGATCACGTGACATGCACTGCGCGCCCGCGTCGGCGCTCTCCTCCACGCCTCGGCTCCCGAGGTCTCTATGGCGCCCGTGCCCCTCCCCCAGCCGAGCTCCAGCACTTACTCCGGGGGGTAGAGCCGCAGCTCCTCTATTTCTCCTAGGAAGGAAAAAAGCGTCCGCATCTGCTCGCTGGTCACCGCCGACGACAGATTCGTCACCTGAATCACCGACGTGGGGGTGAGGCCGAAGCCTAAGCCCAAACCGAAGCCGCCGCCGCTGTTCATCCCGATCCCGCTGCCGCTGTCTTCCCGCTCCCCAACGTCTACGACGCGTCAGCGACGGAGCCGGGAAAGCGGAGAACGCGCGGCCGCGAGCGCGCTCCCGCTGGCGAATTCACAGCGCCGGGCAGATCTAGCCGCCCGTTTCACAACTCCCCTGCTCCCGGGGCTGCGCGCGCCAGCCGGAAGCGTCGCCCGGCAACCCGGCGGTTCTCGCGAGGCTGCGGCCTCCAGCTCCCGGGTGCGTGGTGCTGTTGCTGCTCGTTTCACCGTCTGGATTTTTATCGGTGTTTTTGTTTTCCCCAAAAGTCGATGAGAGTCTTGTGCTCCTGTCTACCCGGTTCCTTCCGGTCTCGGATTGGGAAACCAAGCGGCCTGGCCTGCTGGTGCGGGACTGTAAAGGAGGAATGACTCTTGGGCAACACGGAGGAACACTTGACCAAACTATAGGGCAGCCTTATCACATACAGGCAGCACCCCAACTCTAACTATTTTTAAAAATTGGCAGGCGTCCTAATTGTGAAAAAAAAATTTTACAAAATGCGTAGGTTCAGGTTGAATTAAGGAAAGAGGCAGTGAGATGAAGGCTGTGCAGGGGTTGTTTATAACCTGTTTTTATTCCCTCGTTCTACAGGTATTGATTTTTATTGAGTGCTATGTCCCAGGCACTATTAGGCAAGGGCACGTAACAGACGGTTATAGACAGTTCACATAGAACTTGCAACCTAATGAGAGACAATAGTGAGTCCGTGGCAGCTGCTCCCAAAATGTCCTCCGCAGATCCCTAAGGGTACCGAGACCTTTTCAGTAAGTTGGCAAGGTCAAAACGACTTTCATAATAATATTAAGAGTTTGTTGACCTTTTTCACTTTGTTGACATTTGCACTGGTAACGTAAAAGATTAAACTGCTGACACCTTAGCAGCAATCAAGGCAGTGGCGCCAGTCTTGTAGTTGTATTTTGTATTCTTCACATCATACAACATTTAAGGTTTTAAAATATGCTAGTTTCACTTTTAAAATGTCCTTCACAAAGAACTAAAAATTGTATTTTTTTTTCAAATCCATCCTTGCATACACGTCTTTTAAAGAATATGTGTGAAAAAATGGAAACTACTGCCGCTACATGCCCACGTGAAATGGTTGTCTCCGGAAAAAAGCACTAGTGTAATTCTTTGAATTTTCACGGAAAAATACAAATTTTGTTACACTTGTATCCACCAACTTGAGCTTGACAGCTTTCCAGTACTTAAAGACTTTTCTAGTAAAAGAAGCATGATATTAACAATTTATTTTTGACATTATATAATGAAATATGTCAACATTTTTGTGATCTTTACAACTTAGTGGACACCTATTTTTCAAATGGCCAGTGGGTGCCATTACAAAGGCAAAAAGCCTCTGGTATGTGCAAGATAGATTGATGGATTTCAGTGCTTAATTGATGTGGTTTCAGATTCAGTCCACACTGCAATGCAGGCCAAGAAACTACCACATGTTAAGTTTGGTACAGTATCAAAGAATAATATCTAGAACTATCTGGAAAGGCTATAAAGTAGTTTTCCCTTTTCCAACACCTTATCTTTATGAGATCAGATTTCCCTCATATATTTCAACCAAAACATATCACAACAGATTGAATACCCGGAAAACTCATGATCACAAAGAAGGAAACGTCAGTCACTGTGGTCTACTTGAGGGTGGAGGGTGGAAGGAGGGAGAGGAGCAGAAAAAATTATTGAGCACTGGGCTTAATAGCTGGATGATGAAATAATCTGTACAACAAACCCCCATGACATGAATTTACATATGTAACAAACCTTCACATGTACCCCTGGACCTACAGTAAAAGTTAAAAAAAAATAAAGAATACATAGACAGGAGAATTCAGCTGTCTTCTATTAAAGCAGACATTTAAAAGGTTTGAAAAATGTAAAACAATGCCACTCCTCTCACCAATTGGTTGGAAAAATATTTTATCATAAAAATGCATCATTTTGCCTTCACTCTCAGTTTCTAAGGAAAAAATGCGTCATTTATATTACCATAATAGGCTTATAATTATTTTTAAATGAATCTCAAAATACCAAATTTCTCAGGTTTAATTTCTAATATGGATAGTAATAAAAGCATTTTAGAGTCCTTAATAATCTTTAAGAATGTAAAGGGACTCTAAGACCAAAATGTTTGAGAATTATTATTACCATAGGGATAAGCATGGGGGAATTCAGTGCACACAGGACTTAGTTCTAATGGAAGACTTCCCAGAAGAAATATTGCTTAAGCTGAATATTGAACAAATAGGAATTACCCAGGCAAGGAGGGAAGGAGGAGCAGTGAAGGGCATTCCAGACTGAGCATGTAGAATATACAAAGGCAGGGAGGTAAAAGAGAGCTCGAGTGAGGTCCAGAACAATCAAAGTCTATTATTGCTGGGCTGAAAATGACTAGAGATGCATGCAAAGGAATAAGCCTTTATGAAGGGTATTACTTGTCATGGTAGAGGTTACTTTATCATAAGCTGGGAGCCACTGAAGACCTCTGAGCTGAAGAATGACCATGATCAGATTCATGTTCTAAAATGACTGGCCATGTGCGGTGGCATATGCCTGTAATCCCAGGATTTGGGGAGACTAGGGCAGGAGGATTGCTTGAGCCCAGGAGTTTGAGACCAGCCTGGGCAACATGGAGAGACCCCTTTTCTACCAAACAGTAACAACAAAAAAGTAGCCAGGCATGGTGGTGCATGCTTGTAGTCCCAGCTACTGGGGAGGCTGAGATGGGAGGACTGCTTGAGCCTGGGGGTTCAAGGCTACAGTGAAAATGAGTTGTGATTGTGCCACTGCACTCCAGCCTGAGTGACAGAGTAAGACCCTGTCTCAAGAAAGGAAGGAAGGAAGGAAAGAAAGAAAGTGATGACTGTCACTGCAACCTGGAGATAACATTGGAAAGGGTATAGACTAGAGGCAAAGAAACTGGGTAGGTTATTGCAATAATCTGAATAAGCTATAATGAAGTCGTGAACAAAGGTAAGAGGTGGTAGTAATGGAAAGCAAGGAACAGCCCCAAATTTGAGAACCACTGAACTCATTTGAAGATAAAAGGAATAAAAGCTGTCCACTCAGAAAAATATATATGGACATACACTCAGTTTTAGCTACAATTACTTATGCTTTCTGGTCCTCCTGAAGTCCAACCATAGATCTCTCAGATTAACAACTAGTTTTGAACAATTCTCAGACTTTAGTGTGCATCAGAATCAGCCCGTGGGCATGTTACAACAAATTGCTTGTCCCATCCCCAGAGTTTCTAGTTCAATAAGTCTGGAGTGGGACCTGAAATTTTAATTTCTAACAAGTTCCCAGGTGAGCTCCTTCTTGTGGTCTGCAAACCCCATGCTGAGAACCACTGGTTTAGAAGGTTGTAAAAGCAGTATTCTTAATGGACTTAATCTACTCTTAATAGTAAAGCAGAAGGAGGAGTTTAGATTCATGACTTGGAGAATTAAGTAAACAGTGTCATAATTTAGGTCCAAAAATATGAAGGAAAAGCATCTTTGAGAGGAAACAGCAGAAAATATTGAGATCCATTATGGACAACATTCTGAAATGAAATTTAGGACAAATGTCTACAACTAAGATATAGCACTTGACTTAAGATTGAGAGGAGATATAGATACACCAGGAACGTTTGTAGCAGGAAAAGTGCTGTGGACCACATTAAACAGACAAATACAACAAACAGCCAAAAAAAAAAAAAACAAATCAAGCCCCAAGGAAAATTGGAAGGGAGGATAGTCACAAAATTTAAAGGAAGAAAAAGTTTTTGATTCTGGGGGGTATTGTTGTTTTTGTTGTTGTTGTTATAGAGATGAGGTCTCACTATGCTGCCCAGGCTGGTTTCAAACTCTTCCGTGTGGAGAAGAGGTAACAGTATCCCTCTATAAATCTCTCAGGGAAACTTACCAAACCTGGGCCTATTCCAGGCCTGCCACTCTGGCCAATGTGACTGTTCTACCATGGACTTCTGAGATACATTTTAAAATTCCAACCTCCATGCCATGTTCTGCTTCCAAACTCTGTAATCATTCTCATGGCTCCAATTTTCAGCTATTTCTTTATCTCCAGGCCTCTTGATTTCATCTGCATGCTAACCCAACACCTTCAAATACAACAGCACAGGAATAGTAATGGCAAAGTTTCAGTGAAAAAAATTAAAAAAGCTGCTCACAAGGAGGCTCAGGCCCACAAGAGCCAACCAGAAACCAAAAATTCAAAAAACTAAACCCCAGTAAATAAAGCAACAGAAAAAAAAAAAAACAAGAGAAAGATATACATGATAGATTTTAGGTACTTACTAGACTGAGAACCAGGAGGTGACTTTGGAGAGAGCAGTTCTGGGGTGTACAGGGACAGAAAGAGAATGCTAGAGCTGGGAAAGTATATAAGATAAGTGTGAGATGTACTTACAAGAAGAGGCTTTGATGACTGTTAGTCTTCTTGTTTTGGTTTTGAATGAGTGGGATCTGCTATGAATCCACTCTATGGAATCTGAAAGGAAATTTTGATAGGGAATAATTTAGGAGTAATTTCAGATAAGGAAAGATCTGTAAGTAGTCTTATGTTTGTAAGAGGAGTGCTGATTATATTCTTAGGAAGAAAGCTAAATAGGTTGTACTAGAAATAATCAGAAAAAGAGTAAGAACTGTGCATACATAAGTGTGCATGTGTGTGTGTGCATGCACATGTGTAACGTGTTTTGGAGTAGTACTCTTCTAAAACTGAAGCAGAAACTCTTAGTCTTCTGTGCTAAACCACGTGACCTTTGCCTTTCAGGATCCAGAACTCTCAATTCGTGATGTCTCTAGTGGGCTAGCTCTGGAACCTTATCATTGGCATTACTTTTTACTACTAAAGAAATGACTCTAACTTAAACTGAAAAAAGTGTACACAGTGATGGCAAGGGTATTTCATGGAGTGGAAGAAATAATTGCACAACCAAATCTTGATTTGGGATGTGACTAAGGCATGTTTAGAAACCTTAACAGTCTTTGACTACACAAAAGAAAACAAAATTTATTACAAGACTAAGGTACCTAACAGATTTGCAGGAAGAATTGCACAAATGCTAGGAAAGGAGGTGACGAAGGAACCTCTAAGAACTTTAGCAGCAGACATTCACAGACCACCTCAAGTGTGCTGTTGATAAGGTAAATCAACTCCAGTAACATCCAGCTCCTGCAAGCACTGATATGCTTTTTGTCTCTGTCTATACATTTGCCTCTGCTGGAAAGTATATATAAATGGAATTATACAACATATAGTCTTTAGTGTCTGGCTTCTATCATTGAGCATGTTTTTGAGGTTCATTCATGTTGGAGCATGTATCAGTAGTTTATTAATTTTTGTTGCTGAATAGCAATCCATTGTTGAATATTCAACATTTTGGTTTTTATTCATCAGTTGATGGACATTTGGATTGTTTCCAGTTTTGAGCTATATGAATAGTACCCCTGCAAACATTCACATACAAGCCTTGTTTCTCTTGGGTAGATATTTATGAGGGGAATTTCTGAGTCATATGGTAAGTTTAACTTCTTTTTTTTTTTTTTTTTTTTTTGAGACAGGGTCTCCCTCTTTCACCCAGGCTAGATAGAGTGCAGTGGCTCGATCATGGCTCACTGCAGCCTTGACCTCCCAGGCTTAAGTGGTCCTCCCACCTCAGCCTCCCTAGTAGCTGGCACCACAGACACATGCCACCACTCCTGGCCTAGGTTTAACTTTTTAAGAAACTGCCAAACTGTTTTCCAATGAGGCTGTACCATTTTACATTCCCACCAGTGATGTGAGAGCATTACATTTGCTCCATATCCTTACCAACACTCAGTATTATCCTTTTTGATTATAGCCATCCTAGTGGGTATGTAACGGTATCTCACGGTGGTTTTCATTTGCATTTCCCTAATGGCTAATAATGTTCAGCAACTTTTAATATGCTTATTGGCCATTCATATTTCTTCTCTGATGAAATGTCTATTCCAATATTCAAATGTTGTCATTTTCAAATTGAGACATTTATCTTTTCTTATACAGTTGTAAGAGCTCTTCATAATTCTAGTTGCAAATCTGTAATTTTTGCAATTCTAGTTGTAATTCTAATCTTTGTAATTCTAGTTGCAAATCTGGACATATGACTTGCAAATACTCCTGCCCAATCTGTAACTTTTATTTTCATTTTTTAATGATATCTTTTAAAGAGTAAAAGTTTTTTATTTTGATGAAGTTCAAATTATCAATGTTTTATTTTGTGTATTATGTTTTTAGTGTCACAACTAAGCAATCTTTGTTTAATCCAAGATCACAAAGATTTTATCCTGTGTTTTCTTCCAGAAATTTCATAGTTTTAGCTCTTATATTTAGGTCTTTGATCCCTCCTTAATTATATTTTGTGTATTTTGTGTATGGGTCTATATATTTTTTCCTTCATATGGTATCAAATTGTTCTAGCACCATTCATTGAAAAGACTATACATTCCCCCATTAAATTGTTTGGCACCTTTGTCAAAATTCGATTGACCATATGTTGAAAGATTTATTTCTGGACTCTCTTTGATACACTGTCTTACTTACTGTAGTTTTGTTAGTTTTAAAACTGGGTAGTATAAGCCATGCAGATTTATTCTTCTTTTCCAAGTGTTTTAACTGTTGGGTTCTTTTCACTTTCTGGATCTGCTTATCAATTTCTTAAGAAACTCCACCAGGATTGTGATAGAGATTGCATTGAATTCATAGGTCAATTTAGGAAGAATTGTCATTTGACAATACTGAGGCTTCCTGTCTGTGAATATGGAATGTCTATTTAGTTAGGTCTTCTTTCAGTATTGTATTCTACTGGTTTTGCACTTCTTTGTTAAATTTATTCCAAAAGTATTCTTTCTGATGCTACTGGGAAAGGAATTGTTTTTCAATTTTATTTTTGGACTGCTTGTTTGTATGTAGAAACCTACAATTATTTTTGTATACTGATCTTTGATATGGTTTGGCTTTGTGTCCCCACCCAAATCTCATCTCAAATTATAATCCCCACATGTCAGGGGAGGGTCCAGGTGAGAGATAATTGGATCATGGAGGTGGTTTCCCACATGCTATTCTCATGATAGTGAGTTCTCACGAGAGCTGATGGTTTTAAAGTGTGGCACTTCCTCGTTCTTGCACATACTCTATCCTGTCACCTTGTGAAGAAAGTGCCTGCTTCCCCTTCTGCCATGATTGTAAATTTCTTGAGGCCTCCCCAGTCATGCAGAACTGTGAGTCAATTAAACCTCTTTTTTTTTTTTTTAAATAAATTACCTAGTCTCGGGCAGTTCTTTATAGCAGTGTAAGAACGGACTAATACAGTAAATTGGTGCCACTGAGAGGGGGGTACTGCTATAGAGATACCCAAAAATGTGGAAGCAACTTTGGAACTGGGTAACAGGCAGAGGTTGGAACAGTTTGGAGGCCTCAGAAGAAGCTAGGAAGGTGTGGGAAAGTTTGGAACTTCCCAGAGACTTGTTGAATGGTTTTGACCAAAATGTGGGTAGTGATATGAACAATGAAGTCCAGGCTGAGGTGATCTCAGATGAAGATGAGGTAGTTATTGGAAAGATTTAGCAAAGAGACTGGCAGCATTTTGGTCAAAACCATTCAACAAGTCTCTAGGAAATTCCAAACTTTCCCACATCTTTCCTGTCTTCTGAGCACCCCAAACTGTTCCAACCTCCACCTGTTACCCAGTTCCAAAGTTGCTTCCACATTTTTGGATATCTTTATAGTGGTACCCCATCCTTTTGTCCTGAGACCTTGCTAAACTAGTTCTGGTAGCTTGTATGTTGATTCTTTTGGATTTTCTACATATAGGATCACATGGTCTATCAACAGGAACAGTTTTCTTTCTTTCCTTCTAATCCGTATGCCTTTATTTTTTCTTTTCTTATTGCATTGACTAGAACCTTCAGTACAATGTTGAATAGAAGTGATAAGAACAGACATCCTTGTCTTGTTTCTGATCCTTAGGGAAAACAATCAGTGATTCACCATTAAGTATGAGTCTAGCTCTACATTTTGCTGATGTTGTAGTTTTTAAGACACCCTTTAATAGGTAAGGAAATGCCCTTACATTCCTAGATTATTGAGAGTTTTCATCATACATTAATGCTGGATTTTCCAAATGCTTTGAAATGACATGATTATGTGATATTTCTAGGATAAAGTCCACATGATTATGGTGTGTAATCTTTATATGTTGCAAGTATATAACTCATATGTAAATATGTAATTTATAATTTGTTGGCAAAAAAGTGTTAAAATGCCTTATTATCCTTTCAGTTTCTGTAATGTCAGTAGTGATGTTCCCTCTTTCAATTTTTTTTTTTAATTTTTTTGAGACACGGTCTTGCTGTCACTTAGGCTGGAGAACAGTGGCACGATCATAGCTCACTGCAGCCTTGAACTCCTAGGCTCAAGATATCTTCCCACCTCAGCCTCCTGAGTAGCTGGGACTACAGGGATGTTATACCATGCCCAACGAATTTTTTAAATTGTTTGTAGAAACAGGGTCTCACTATGCTGCCCAGGCTGGTCTTAAACTCTTGGCTTCAAATGATCTTCCCACCGTGGCCTCCCAAAGCTTCTTTCAATCTCAATATTGGTAATTTGTGCCTACTTTTTTCTTTGGTTGATCTAGATAAAGATTTATCAAATGTGTTGATCTTTTCAAATAAGTAACTTCGAATGTCACTTATTTTTCTCTATTTTTTTGTTTCTGTTTTATTGATTTTAACTCTGATTTTATTTATTTTTTGAGATGGAGTCTTGCTCTGTCGCCCAGGCTGGAGTGCAGTGGTATGATCTCGGCTCACTGCAACCTCTGCCTCCCATGTTCAAGTGATTCTCCTACTTTAGCCTCCCGAGTAGCTGGGATTACAAGCGCCTGCCACCACACCCAGCTAATTTTTGTATTTTTAGTAAATATATTATTTCACCATGTTGGCCAGGCTGGTCTCGAACTCCTGACCTCAGGTGATCTGCCTGCCTTGTCCTCCCAAAGTGCTGGGATTACAGGCATGAGCCACTGAGCCTGGCCTGATTTTATTATTTCGTTGTTCTGCTTGCTTTAGATTTAATTTGCTCTTTTCTTCTAGTTTAAGGTAGAGCTTACATTGTTGAGACTTTGTTTTCGATATTGTCACTTAATGTATATATTTTCCTCTAACCACTGTGAGAAACACTTCATTTATTTCTCATAGTATTGGGCAAGGCTGCTTAGAAGTAGATGTCTCACCTATGATACAGGTCCAAATTTCTTTTTGTTATTGATTTATAATTTGTGTTGGTTAGAAAATATACTATGTATAATTTCAGTTCTTTTAAATTCATTGAGACTTGTTTTATAGCCTAGCATATGCTCTATTCTGAAGACTGTGTGCACTAGAAAAGAATGGGTATTATACTGTTGGGTGGAGTGTTTTTAAATGTCCCTCAGGTTGACAATGTTTCTCAAGACTTTTGTATCTTTGTATGACATGCTGTGCAGTATCCTAGCACTAGAGAAGCTGCCCATGCTACAGAAGCATGGTGTTAGGCAAGCGTGTACACTACAGGGGCTGTATTCTAATGAAACCATGCATTCTACCGGAGCTGCCCGGTGAAAGACACTACAACCAGGAAGGAAAATCCTTTCCTACTGTAATGATTCTCCAGCGCCTTCTACTGACAAATTTTGACATTGTGCCATCTGGCAAAGGAAAAATATTTAAAGTACTCGGATTCATTTTCACAGGGTAAATTTGGAGCCAAGAGGCAGTCGCCTGATAACTGAACATGCCTCCCCTGTGGTGTGGGCATTAATGTCCCTGCTACATTTTAAAAAAATATTTCTCTTATGTTTTAGCTTGCTTCCTAGGTGTTGTCCCCTGCATAACCTGGCGGTCAGCCACTGATCAGTCTGAGGCTGTACCAAAATTCCTACAGCCAATAGGACTTCCAACCCCTGTCAGTGGGTTTATATGTGAGGTTATGAGTACATTCAAACTCAGGCAGTTTTGAAGTCTGTCCCAGGTCTTACTTCTTACTAGGCCCTCTCAGGTCTCCCTGTACATGCATGCAGTCTACAGTCAGCCAGAGATGCGTGGTGTGGAGAGCTTGTCAAGTCTCTCTTGGCTCTCTTATTGCCAGAATATGTCACTGTTCTATTTCTTGCTAGTCAGTGGGTCTGCCACTCATCCCAACCAGAACCAGAAACTAAGATTAGTAGAATTGTGGACCTATTCCTTTCATTTCTTATCAGATTTGCTACTTTTATTAACTACACTATTAGGTGGCATTTTCTGCCCTTTGCTCCAAATCAGGTCAACCTCCTTTGGGAGTGAAGACGCCAGGCTCCACAGCCAGTCCCACCCTGCTGGAACCTCCATGCCACTGGAGCATGGAGTGGGATGGGAATGGGAGTACCCCAGGCAAGAACCCCACAGAATCCCACTGCTCGTACCTGAGGTTTTACAGTGTTTCATAAATAAGCACTTCTCAATTTGTCTGCCTTTAGTCAATTTTCCAGAGTGCTTAAATGTCTGGTTCTGACAATTTCATCCAGTTGTTTGCTAGGTGAGCATTTGCCGACCTCTTTACTACACCATGGCCAGAAGTCCCTGCCAGTGCCCTTTAAAAGGGCATAGACAACTTAAAAAGGGACTTTAAAGGGGCATTTATCCACCTCTGGGAATAGTTTCATGATAAATACCTGTCATTTATATGAGAGTCCTAATGAGGACACTGCTATATGACCAAAGCTCTAGAAAGCTGAATTGTGGATTTAAATGACACAAATTACTCTTATTACATGTCAAATTTTCTATGATTTACAAATGAAGGAACTAAAGCACAGAGAGTTCAACAAACGTGTGTTGAGCATAGAATGCGTCAGGCACTATTCTCAGTGCTGGAGACACAACAGAGAGCAAAACAGCCCCTGCCTTCATGATGACATTCCAGGGAATTAAATTCCAGAGGCTAAGAAGCTTGTCCAAGATCACCTAGCCAGTGAGTGATGACTCCAGTCTGTTTGACTCCAAAACCCTTTTCATTTTTCCACATTGCCCCCTCAGTAATAACTTAGGTGGGAATAATGCTTTTCAGTAGAAAGTGAACTTTCAACATTTCAACCTTATTTAATCCTCATAAGAAATCCATGAAGTAGAAGTTTTAATGAAAGTTAATCTGAGGTATACCTGAGTAACTAGATCTTGAATTAGAAAAGTTGAATTTTAAAAAATTGCAAAGTAAATTTAATGTGGGCTTTTCCCTTTATACCCTAAAGGAAGCCAAACTATTTCACAAATCAAACTTAAGTTTCTCTACCTCTAGAGGCAAGAATGTATTTGTTTGAAGCAAAGAAAACCAAGTTAAGTCACTCTGGAAACAGAAATACAGTATGAGGTTTTTAGACCTGAGTTTAATTAAGACCTAATTATTTTTAGCACTGAATTAATTAAGAGTTTTTTAAATAAGGAATTGAGATGGGGGATAGGAAAAGAGCAGTGATGTTTCTTCTCTAAAAGTAACATTTATAGGCCAGGTGTGGTGGCTCACACCTGTAATAGTATCACTTTGGGATGCCGAGGGGAGGATCACTTGAGCCCAGGAGTTTGAGACTAACGGGCAACATAGCGAGACCCTGTCTACACACACACACACACACACACACACACACACACACACACACACACACACAAATGCTGAGTGTGGTAGCACATGCCTGTGATCCCAGCTGTTTGAGAGGCTGAGGTGGGAGGATCACTTGAGCCCAGAAGTATGAAGCTGTAGTGAGCCATGATCTAGCCTGAGCAACAGAGTGAGACTCTGTCCCCCCGACAAAAAAAAAAAAAAAAAAAAAAAAAAAAAAAAAAGAAAGAAAGAAAAGAAAAAGAAAAAAGAAAAAAAGAAAAGAAAGAAAACATTTATAAAATCTGATTACAAAAGTAATATATCTTTGGGCCAGGCACGGTGGCTCACACCTGTAATCCCAGCACTTTCTGAGGCCAAGGAGGGAAAATTGCTTGAGCCCAGGAGTTCGAGACCAGCCTGGGCAACATAGTGAGATCTGATCTCTGAAAAAATAAAAAAGGTAATACATCTCTAATATTTTTAAAAATACATAGAAGCACAAAATAACTCATCTAATATCTGACCACTCAGAAGACTTAACATTTTGTTGTATGTATATTTAGTATTTTGTGTATGTGTGTGTATATTTATATTATACATTTTATGTATTTTATATATATATAAATTTTTTTTTAAACAATACTGTGCCAGTCCCCTGGATTGGGTTTTGTCCTTTAAAGCCCATCTTTCCTCTGTTGTCTTTCTTAGCTTTCTGCCTCATTTTGCTAGAGTATATCCATAGGTAACTTCCTAAAAGAATTTGTTTCACTAAAGTTACTGAGTCCTTATATATCCAAAAATGCTCTCTTTATTTGACAGCTTGATTGGTGCTTGATGGATTGCTTCGGTGGTACAGAAAATTATTCAAAATGATTTTGGAATCATTGCTCCTTTATTTTCTAGTATCAGTGTTGCTAAGGATTAGTCTGTTACCAGCCTTCACAGCATTATCAGTGACCAGATTTTTCTCTCTATAGGCTTTTAGAATTCACTAAAAAGCATCTGAAGTGTTTTTTTTTTTTGGTTGGGGGTGGGTGAGGGAGAGAAGAGGAAAGGCTTTTAAGTACAAATTATTTAATAATTTAATAGTTATAGAAGTATTCAGATGTTATATTTATATTTTTTCTTGGACCAGTATTGCTAAGTTGTATATGTGTATGTGTTTTAGGAATTTGAACATTTATCAATCTTTGAAAATTTGTTGGCATAGAGTTGTTCTTAATATCCCTTTAAGATATATTTAGTGTTTAAAAGATCTACAATGGTGTCCTCTTTTTTGTTTCTAATATTGTAACTTCTCTCTTTTCCCATGATCAGTCTCACAAAGAATGTTATAAATTGATCAGTTTTTCAATTGTATTTGATGCTTCTCTATCTTAAATTTCCTTTCTCCTCTTTCTTTGGGTTTAATTTGCCATTCTTTTTCTAATTTCTTTAGATGGATGCTTAAATTGATTTTTAGTTTTTTTTCTTCTCAATTATGTGAATTCTCTCTCTTTTTTTTTTTTCTGAGATGGAGTCTCACTCTGTTGCCCAGGCTGGAGTGCGGTGGTGTGATCTCAACTGACTGCAACCTCCACCTCCTGGGTTCCAGCAATTCTCCTGCTTTAGCTTCCCAAGTAGCTGGGATTACAGGCATGTGCCACCACGCTCGGCTAATATATATATATATATATATATATATATATATAATTTTTAGTAGAGATGTGGTTTCACCATGTTGGCCAGGCTGGTCTTGAACTCCTGACCTCAGGTGATCCGCTCGTCTCGGCCTTCCAAAGTGCCGGGATTACAGGCGTGAGCCAAGTGCTGGGATTACAGACGAGAGCCACCAGGCCCAGCCTCAATTATGTGAATTCTTTTTTTTTTTTTTTTTTTTGAGACGGAGTTTCACTCTTGTCGTGCAGGCTGGAGTGCAGTGGCACGATCTCAGCTCACTGCAACCTCTGTCTCCCAGGTTCAAGTTATTGATTCTCCTGCAGGCATGTGCCACCACACCTGGCTAATTTATATATATATGTATATAAAAACATACACACATATAGGTACATAAACATATACCCATATAGGTACATAAACATATACCCATATAGGTACATAAACATATACCTATATAGGTATATAAACATGTACACATTACATATATATATGTACATATATATTTTAGTAGAAATGGGGTTTCACCATGTTGGCCAGGCTGGTCTCGAACTCCTGACCTCAGGTGATCTGCTCGTCTCAGCTGGCTTCCCAAAGTGCTAGGATTACAGACGTGACCCACCACACCCAACCTTGATTATGTGCATTCTCTCTTTTTTTTTTTTTTTAGACAGAGTTTCACTCTTGTCGCCCAGGCTAGAGTGCAGTGGCACTATATCAGCTCACTGCAACCTCCATCTCCTAGGTTCAAGTGATTCTCCTGCCTCAGACTCCCAAGTAGCTGGTATTACAGGTGCTCGCCACCACGCCCAGCTAATTTTTGAGTTTTTAGTACAGATGGGGTTTCACCATGTTGGTCAGGCTGGTCTCGAACTTCTGACCTCAGGCGATCCACCCACCTCGGCCTCCCAAAGTTCTGGGATTACAGGCATGAGCCACTGCACCCGGCCATGAATTCTTACAACAACCTCTCAGAACAAGATATAAAATATGTTCAGCATCCCAAAAAGCTACCTCAGGTCTCTTCTTAATAATTACCCAAAGGTAACCATTATTTTTACCTCTATCACCATAGATTAATTTGGCCTGTTCTAGCTATTCATATAAAGGAAGTCATGCTCTTTTATGCTTAATATTGTGTTTTTGAGATTGATGCATTTTGTTGTGTTATAGGACAGATATACACTTAATTTTGGAAGAAACTACCAAAGAATTTTCCAATTGGTTGTACCATGTCATATCCAACAAGCAGTATTTGAGAACATTCAGGCAAAAAAGAAAGTCCTAGATGGAAAAGTTTTTATTTTTCTTGGGTAAATGCCTAGGAGTAGAATTTCTGGATCACATGGTTAATTCTTTAATTTTATAAGAGTCAAATTTGGAAGGTGGACATGTGAATGTGGCCGTGTTTCTGAATCTCACTGCTGCTTCTATTGACAAGCATGGTTATGGAGGCACGGGGTTGTTTGTTGTTTTCCTTTTCTTCTTTCTTTCTTTCTTTTTCTTTTCTTTTTTTCTTTCTTTAATGGAGACGGGGGTCATGCTATGTTGCCCAGACCACTGTTGAACCCCTTGCCTCAAGCCGTCCTCCTGCCTCAGCCTCCCAAAGTGCTGGGATTACAAGTGTGAGCCACCGCTCCCTGCCCATTGTTTGTTTTTGTAGCTGCATAAAAGACCCCAAGGACCATGCTCCGAAGGCATTGAGAAGAGGGACACAGGGCATTCATATTTATCAATGTAGATGGAGCAGGTGTAGCATGGCTCCATAAAGGTTCTGGCAGCAGATTCCTGGTCGCTGGATTGTAGTTATGGTATTATAGTTTGTTCCTGGATGTGATGGGTTTTGTGGCAGTTCCAATGCCTGGAATACAGATAAGGTGGTGAATTTCTAGAACCAAGAGCGGCAGGGGCAGCTTTCATATCCAACAGCTTATTACCAGTTGTGTTAGAGACAGCACTTCCCCAAGTAGGCTAGTTTTGTTAGATTGTTTTGAGAATCATTCCAGGGAGGTGCACCTTAGAGCCTGATCCTCCAGCCCTTACAGAGATTTATAAGTGCCAAGGTCCCTGTACTGAATTCCTTTCTGTTGAAAATAACTACAACAGTTTCTAGTATTTGATAGATACATTAACTATATACTGAACATAAATAAAGTGACATAAAATGTCTAAAAATAATAACAGTTGGCTACAGAAAAGCAGAGATCATGATCTTTGTATTGGTTAAGGCTGAATGCAGAGAAAGAAGCAATAACAATGAAATAGAATTATATACCTCAAATATATAAAATCAGACTTGTTCACAATTAAAATGGAAATAACAAGCCACAAGTTTACCTGGCACCTAATGAGATTCTTTTAGTGGAGAATTTGTTGGCCCAAATACTTTGAAAATCTGAAGCACTGGGTTTGCCCTCAAACTTTGAATAGAAAATAAAGAATTAAAACATATTAAATTCTGTTTACTATAATTTTTTTTTTTTTGAGACGGAGTTTTGCTCTTGTTGCTCAGGCTGGAATGCAATGGCGCGATCTCAGCTCACTGCAACCTCTACCTCCAGGGTTCAAGCAAGTCTCCTGCCTCAGCATCCCAAGTAGCTGGGATTACAGGCATGTGCTACCACACCCGGCTAATTTTGTATTTTTAGTAGAGATGGAGTTTTTCCATGTTGGTCAGGCTAGTCTCGAACTCCCAACCTCAGGTGTGTTTACCACAAATTTTAAGTTAAACCTATACTTGTGCTTTATTTGGCATGCAAAATTTGAGTTTCTAAATAATTTTACAAAAAAAAAAAGCACTGAGAGCTTTCCTGTAATATTCAGAGGTTTGTATCAAGTAGTATTTTCCAAGAACTACTGACCTGCCCTTGGAGTTACGTAGATTTGTTGTAGGTAGCTACATTTGTTAGTAGGCTTGTTTAGTGAATTGTTTTGTTCACATACAGTTCTAAATTTGTTGGCATGAAGTTGTTTATATCTTTACTATTATTATTTTATTTTGAGTTGGAGTTTTGCTTTTGTTGCCCAGGCTGGAGTGCAATGGTGCGATCTCAGCTCACTCCAACCTCTGCCTCCTGGGTTCAAGCAATTACCCTGCCTCAGCCTCCCGAGCCACTGGGATTATAGGCGCCTGTCACCACATCCAGCTAATTTTTGTTATTTTTAGTAGAGACGGGGGGGTTCGCCATGTTGAGCAGGCTGGTCTCAAACTCCTGACCTCAGGTGATCCACCTGCCTCGGCCTCTCAAAGTGCTGGGATTACAGGCAGCCTCTCACTGTGCTGGGATTACAGGCATGAACCACCGCACCTGGCCCAAAGTTGTTTATATCTTTATAATGCCTTAGGTATTTCTAAGATCTGTAATGATGTTCCATCTTTCATTTCTAATATTTTGCCTTCTCTCTTTTTTCCATAATCAATCTCACCAAATCCAATAACTTAAAAAAAAAGTAAAATGAAATGATAGCTACTCACATTGTAGTCAAATTCCTGAAAAAGAATGATAAAAAAGTAAAAGCAGTCAGAGACAAAAGACATCTTAAACACAGAGGAACACTAATAAGAATAATGGCTGATTTCTCATCAAAATTAATGCAAATCAGAGAGAATGGGGGATATTATAGTATTGAAAGAAGAATAAATGACAACCTAGAATCTCATATCCTATAAAAATGATTATAAAATGAAGGTAAAATAAGACATTTTTATAGAAATGAAAGCTGAAGAAATTGTAGCCAGCAGACCTCGTTATTTAAAATACTTCCCTGAAGTATAGAATTCCATTCATTCTGTTACTTTTTGGCTTCCATTTTTGATGCTGAAAGTCAGCTGTCAGTCTGCTTATTACTTGCTTAATGATAACATGTTGTGAGTTTTTTTTCTGGCTGCTTTTAATATCTTCCCTTTTATTTTTATGTTCTAAAATTTTATTATTATTTTTCCTGCTTGCATGTCATTGGTTTCTGAATCTGTAGATTTGTGTCCATACAGTTTACTTCCCTGTGTACCCATCCTCACTTTGGTCTTGGGCTGGGAGTTGAGTCCTTCTTTGCCAATTCATAGATGCATTTAAAATTTTTTTAAATTTTTATTTATTTTTTTTGAGACAGTCTCTCACTCTGTCACCAGGCTGGAGTGCAGTGGCACGATCTCGACTCACTGCAACCTCTGCCTCCCAGTTCAAGTGATTCTCCTGCCTCAGCCTCCTGAGTAGCTGGGACTACAGGCACGTGCCAACACACTCGGCTAATTTTTGTATTTTTAGTACAGACAGGGTTTCATCATGTTGGCCAGGATGGTCTCAATCTCTTGATCTCGTGATCCACCTGCCTTGGCCTCCCAAAGTTCTGGGATTACGGGTGTGAGCCACCACGCCTGGCCACATATCATTCTTTTACAGAAGCACATCTTCAAAATATTTCAGATATAACTTAGAATTGTTAATTTATTTTCCTTTTATTGTTCTCTTTTTTATCTTTTCTTTCAGGGTGCTGGCATGTATCTTGTAATTCTTTGTTGTCAATTTGTATATATGAATGAAAGACTAATGACTATTGTGATTTTCCTCATGTGCTATGTAACTAGGCCTGTTTCTTCATGGCTCTTTGCCTAGCTTAGAAAGTCAACTTGGAGTTGTTTCCCTACAGAAAGTGTCACCCTGTAAGTTTCACTACTGTGAAAAAGCCGTGAGCCAACCATCACGCTGAATGCCAGAATAAAAAAAACCTTTATGCCTAGAATAAATACGGGGCTATTGGCACTTGTGGCCCAAGAAGGGAACGGGGGTGAGATCGATTATTCAAATAGAGACATTCAGTTAATTTGGACCATCATGAGATGGTCTGATCATGTGTTGTTGCCATGGTAATCCTGCTCAGTACTCCAGCCTCAAACATTTGGTGTGTGTGCATGGTTAAGGAACCAGTGGAGTGAAGCTGCCATCTGTGAGATTATAACTGAGTGCCTCCAGGTCAAAATCCTGCCTAGGTGAAACAAGCGTATTTTCACTGACCAGATGAGGCAGGGAGTTGAGTCCTGAAGGAATCTCATTCCTGATACTAAGTGCCTGGCTGCAGCAGCTGGACATGACCTGTTACATAGACAGTGCCAGATGGGAAGTTTGACTGGGGCAGTACAACTATAAAACAGTAATGGAGGTGTCCTAAGGCAAGCTCAGGGAGGAGGGAAGACAGAAGCTTCCTTTGTTTGTATCATGAAAGAGCATTGGATTTTGTCAAATGCTTTTTTTCTGAATCAATCAAGGTAATCATGTGGATCTTTCCCTTTATTCTATTAATTCCGTGTATTCCATTGATTAATTTGTATATGTTGGCATGCATTAATCTGTTTTCCATCTCTATAGCTTCACCTTCTCCGGAATATCATATAAATGAAATCATCCAGTATGTAGCATTTTGAGACTGGCATTTTAAATCTGATATAATGCTTTTGAGATTCACCCTTGTGTTCCTGGGGTAAATGCCACTGGGTCATGGTGTCAAATCTTTTTATTATGCTGCTGGACTCAATTTGCTAATATTTTGTTTAGGATTTTTGCATCTATATTTATAATGATATGGGTCTATAGTTTTCTTATCTAACTGTTCTGTTCTCTATTTTTGAAAGAGTTTGAGAAGGATTAGTGTTAACTCTTCTGTAATCATTTGATAGGATTAATCAGTGAAGCTATCCGGTCCTAGGCTATTTTTCTTGCACATTTTTTGATTACTGATTCAATCTTTATTTGTTATAAGTCAAGATTTTCTAGTGACTTTTTTGTGTTAACTTTGTATCTGCAACCTTGCTATTATATAATCACTTATTAGTATCAGGAGCTTTTCTGTTGATTCTTTGGGATTTTCCATATAGACAATCATGTAATCTATGAACAAAGACATACATTCTTGCTTTCTTCCTTTCCAATCTGTGTACCTGTTCTTTTTCTTGTATTATTGCATTAGTATGACTTCTAGAATGACACTGAATAACAATGGTGAGAGGGAAGAACATCTTTGCCTTGTTTTTTGTTGTTGTTGTTTTTTTTTGAGACATTGTCTCACTCTGTCACTCAGGCAGGAGTGCCATGGTGCAATCTCGGCTCACTGCAATCTCTGCCTCCTGGGTTCAAGCGATTCTCCTATCTCAGCCACCCAAGTAGCTGGGATTACAGGTGTGTACCACCATGCCCTGCTAGTTTTGTATTTTTACTAGAGAAATGGTTTCACCATGTTGGCGAGGCTAGTCTGGAACTCCTGACCTCAAGTGATCCGCCCGCTTCGGCCTCCCAATGTGCTGGGATTACAGGTGTGAGCCACCGCTCCTGGCCTTTTACATTGCTCTTGATCTTAGCAGAAAGGCATCAAATTTCTCATGATTAAGTATGATGTTAGGTGTAGGTCTTTTATAGATGTTCTTTTAAAAAATTTTTATAGTGAAAAATTTCACACCTATACAAAGTAAACAGAATAGTATAATTATCCTCCATGTACTCATCACCCAGCTTCAACTATTATCTACATATTGCTATTCTTGTTTCAGCTATCTCTCCATTCATTTTCCTACCTAGCACTCAAATTGTGACTTTTCTAAAATTGTAATTTATTTTTATTTTACATAAGATGAAAATCACTTTTTGTGTACAGACCTATGAGTTTTGACAAATGAAGAAAACGGAGTCATGTAACCCCACCCCAACCAACACACAAACCAAACCAGTTCCATGACCCAAAAAATCCTCTCATACTGCCCCTTTGTAATCAAGACCTCCCCACTCCCCAGTTCTTGGCATGCATTAATCTGTTTTCCATCTCTATAGTTTCACCTTCTCCAGAATATCATATAAACGAAATTATCCAGTAGGTAGCATTTGAGACTGGCTTTTTAAATCTGGTATAACGCTTTTGAGATTCACCTATATTATTGTGCGTAACAAGAGTTTCTTTTGTGGCCGTGCGGGGTGGCTCATGCCTGTAATCCCAGCACTTTGAGAGCCCGAGGCAGGCGATCACTTGAGGTCAGGAGTTCCAGACCAGCCTGGTTAACATGATGAAACCCCATCTTCACTAAAAATATAAAAATTAGCCGGATGTCATGGCACACTCATGTAATTCCAGCTACTTGGGAGGCTGAAGCACAAGAATTGCTTGAACCCAGGAGGCAGAAGTTGCAGTGAGCTGAGAGTGTGCTACTGCACTCCAGCCTGGGTGATGGAGTGAGACTGTCTCAAAAAAGTAAAAAAAAAAAAAAAAAAAAAAAAAAAAAAAAAATTTTTAACTTTTTTATTTCTGAGTATTCCTTTGTATGAATGTACTAGTTTGTTTATCCAACAGTTCAAGACTATTTGAGTTGTTTCCTATACTGTTATGAGTAAAGCCACTATAAACGTTTGCATACAGGGTTTTGTGTGAACATAAGTTTTCAGTTCTCTTACATTGATTTTCTTTTTTAATTTTAATTTTTTAGAGATGGGCTCTTGCTCTGTCACCCAGGTTGGAGTACAATGGTGCAATCATGGCTCACTGCAGCCTCAACCTCCTGGTCTCCAGTGACCCTCCCATCTCTGCCTCCCAAGTAGCTAGGACTACAGACAAGTGCCACCATGCCCAGATAATTTATATTTTTTCTGTAAAGGGATCTCACTATTGCCCAGGCTGGTCTTGAACTCCTAGCCTCAAGCAGTCCTCCTGCTTTGGCCTCCCAAAATCCTAGGATTACAGATGTGAGCCACTGCACCCAGCTTACACTGATTGATTTTCAAATGCTGAAATAGTCTTGCATTTCTGACATAACTTTCACTTGACCATCTTGTATAATTCTTTTTATATATTGCCGAATATTTTCCCTTAAGAATTGGGAACATTTATCTGGTTCTTTGTATGTCAAATAATTTTAGATTACATCCTGTGTATTTTGAACATTATATTGTGATTTATGAAAGTGTTAAAAAATCTCTGGGGTGTGTGTGTGTGTGCGTGTGTGTGAAGTTTGGACTGCAAAAATCACAAGCATTCTTGTACACCAATCACAGACAAACAGAGAGCCAAATCATGAGTGAACTCCCATTCACAATTGCTTCAAAGAGAATCAAATACCTAGGAATCCAACTTACAAGGGATGTGAAGGACCTCTTCAAGGAGAACTACAAACCACTGCTCAATGAAATAAAAGAGGATACAAACAAATGGAAGAACATTCCATGCTCATGGATAGGAAGAATCAATATCGTGAAAATGGCCATACTGCCCAAGGTAATTTATAGATTCAATGCCATCCCCCTCAAGCTACCAATGACTTTCTTCACAGAATTGGAAAAAACTACTTTAAAGTTCATATGGAACCAAAAAAGAGCCCATATCGCCAAGTCAATCCTAAGCCAAAAGAACAAAGCTGGAGGCATCACGCTACCTGACTTCAAACTATACTACAAGGCTACAGTAACCAAAACAGCATGATACTGGTACCGCAACAGAGATATAGATCAATGGAACAGAACAGAGCCCTCAGAAATAATGCCGCATATCTACAACTATCTGATCTTTGACAAACCTGACAAAAACAAGAAATGGGGAAAGGATTCCCTATTTAATAAATGGTGCTGGGAAAACTGGCTAGCCATATGTAGAAAGCTGAAACTGGATCCCTTCCTTACACCTTATACAAAAATTAATTCCAGATGGATTAAAGACTTACATGTTAGACCTAAAACCATTAAAATCCTACAAGAAAACCTAGGCAATACCATTCAGGACATAGGCGTGGGCAAGGACTTCATGTCTAAAACACCAAAAGCAATGGCAACAAAAGCCAAAATTGACAAATGGGATCTAATTAAACTAAAGAGCTTCTGCACAGCAAAAGAAACTACCATCAGAGTGAACAGGAAACCTACAGAATGGGAGAAAATTTTTGCAACCTACTCATCTCACAAAGGGCTAATATCCAGAATCTACAATGAACTCAAACAAATTTACAAGAAAAAATCAAACAACCCCATCAAAAAGTGGGCAAAGGACATCAACAGACACTTCTCAACAGAAGACATTTATGCAGCCAAAAAGCATATGAAAAAATGCTCATCATCACTGGCCATCAGAGAAATGCAAATCAAAACCACAGTGAGATACCATCTCACACCAGTTAGAATGGCCATCATTAAAAAGTCAGGAAACAACAGGTGCTGGAGAGGATGTGGAGAAATAGGAACACTTTTAAACTGTTGGTGGGACTGTAAACTAGTTCAACCATTGTGGAAGACAGTGTGGCGATTCCTCAGGGATCTAGAACTAGAAATACCATTTGACCCAGCCATCCTATTACTGGGTATATACCCAAAGGACTATAAATCATGCTGCTATAAACACACATGCACACGTATGTTTATTGCAGCACTACTCACAATAGCAAAGAGTTGGAACCAACCCAAATGTCCAACAACGATAGACTGGATTAAGAAAATGTGGCACATATACACCATGGAATACTATGCAGCCATAAAAAATGATGACTTCATGTCCTTTGTAGAGACATGGATGAAGCTGGAAACCATCATTCTCAGCAAACTATCGCAAGGACAAAAAACCAAACACCACATGTTCTCACTCATAGGTGGGAACTGAACAATAAGAACTCATGGACACAGGAAGGGGAACATCACACATCGGGGACTGTTGTGGGGTGGGGGGAGGGGGGAGGGACAGCATTAGGAGATATACCTAATGCTAAATGACGAGTTAATGAGTGCAGGAAATCAACATGGCACATGGATACATATGTAACAAACCTGCACATTGTGCACATGTACCCTAAAACTTAAAGTATAATAATAAAAAAAATTAAAAAAAGAATCCTATTTTTGTCTGATGACAATGAATTAAAAAATCAATATTCTAATGTGTGCCCTCTTTTATATTTAGCAGAATTTAAAACAAACTAGACAATATAGACTTTTAAAAACTGTTTAGAATTAAATATCTAAATTATCTTTTACTGTTACAGAAGGCTTCTATTTCTAGATTTTCAGGGTGATGGGAAAATTTAGTAGATTTTTGTTGCTGACCAAAATAAAAGATGCCCAGAGACTATTAATTACAAATAAACGAACATTTGATTTTTCCTGTTATAGCAAACCAGTGGAATTCTTCCCTCTTTTTAAACGTTTCAACACAAATTAGTGTTTACCAATTTATTTTGTATATTTTACCTATATATATAAAATTTATTTTAGCAATATATTTTATAATAAATGCTTGATAAATAAAAACTTTTAGCTTATTGGTAGGTTTCCTTTAAAATGCAAAGATTATGTACAACTGTATACCTTTTCTCAGCACAGTAACAAGAAGGTTTTCACAAATATTTAGGTAAAAAAGCTGCTGTTCTATACCCCAGCATATGTATACAGTTGCCTGGTGTATCAATAAATATTAATAATACTTGAAAAACTTAACCAGTTAAATCCAGTTCATTTAAAAACCATAAATAGGATAATTAAAGTAGACATATTCTTGCCTTTGTTCCTAAAGAT
This sequence comes from Nomascus leucogenys, assembly GCF_006542625.1. NCBI lineage: Eukaryota > Metazoa > Chordata > Mammalia > Primates > Hylobatidae > Nomascus > Nomascus leucogenys. Next base: position 76,318,240 of record NC_044398.1, on the reverse strand, counting down.
AATGAACATGCCATTGACTTGTGAAGAAACTGAGGATAGACAGCAGATGGGATTTTTGGCAAACGTTAGGCAAGCGTGACTGCTGGCAGCAGGAACTGGCTAATGCTCTGGCACAGTGCTGATAATACCTCAGCCAATTAAAGAAGTGCTGTCCAGGATTTGCCAGTCAGAAGATATCTTAACTACTTTTTTCTAAAGCCAAGAGCAGCCCCTCTATAACCTCCTATGGGGCCAAGCAGCCAATTTAGGATTCACTCTTGACAGTCTGCTTTGTCAGTTTTCCGGCGAATGTACATTCATGCCTAGAAATATTGCTAACATAGAACTCTGCTGTTTTGTCTGAGAGTATGTCACAATCTGAACAGCACACGCATAATTTATTCATTGATCCACAAATATCTATTGAACTCCAGTGTTAAGTACTTTATTTAATTTTTTTATTCGTATTTTTTGAGACAGAGTCTCACTCTGTCACCAGGCTGGAGTGCAGTGGCATGATCTCGGCCCACTGCAACCTCCGCCTCCCAGGTTCAAGTGATTCTCCTGTCTCAGCCTGACAAGTAGCTGGGACTACAGGCGCACACCACTATGCCCTCCTAATTTTTGTATTTTTAGTAGAGATGGGGTTTCACCATGTTGGCCAGGATGGTCTCGATCTCTTGACCTCATGATCCCTCTTGACCTCGTGATCTGCCCGCCTCGGACTCCCAAAGTGCTGAGATTACAGGCATGGGCCACTGTGCCCGGCCAAGTATTTTAATATATACATACCACATCTTCCGTTTCCAAAGTTGATTATGCTGCAAGTCAGCATGAGGCTTCCTATGAATGCCATGGCTCTTCCTCCTGCACACCTCTTCAGGGCCTTTATCACTTTTTATACTCTCTCTTGCAGAGTAAAAGCCAAAGTTGCCCTTACAATGGCCTAAGAGACCCTACACAAACAAACTTCCTTTATATATCTGACACCATGGCCTCTTTTCTCTTTATGTGTGTGTATGGGGTAGGAAGGTGAGATGTAAAATTCCACTGCAAGCTAGGCGTGGTGGCTCATGCCTGAAATCCCAGCACTTTGGGAGGCCAAGTGGACAGATCACCTGAGGTCAGGAGTTCAAGACCAGCCTGCCCAACGTGGTGAAACCACATTTCTACTAAAAATACAAAAATTAGCCAGGCGTGGTGGTGTGTGCCTGTAGTCCCAGCTACTCAGGAGGCTGAGGCAGGAGAATCACTTGAACCAGGTAGGCGGAAGTTGCAGTGAGCTGAGATTGCACCACTGCACTCCAGCTTGGGTGACAGAGTGAGACTCCCTCTTAAAAAAAAAAAAAATCCATTGCAGAAATACAAACAGTCCTTTCCACAGCGCTGACTACCTATTATATACTTAATACACCAGAGTGGATGTAAAAGACTCTTCCATCAAGAGTTTCCCACAGTTCTTGAAAGGAAACTAGCATACATGACAGTATGAGAATAAATAAGTTGTTAATTTTAAATAACAAGGAGTGGGAAAGTTCAAAGTTCAGAAATGGTATGATGAGGACAATCTTTTCATATCCAGTTATCATCATGACAACAATAAACTGAAGGCCTCCAAATCTTTCTCTCTATCCCACTCCTTTCTCCTGAGTGCCAGGTGGGCATTTCTAAACGCTCCAAATTAAGCAAGAGCAACACAGAATTCATTATTCTTGATTTCAATTAGCACCACCACCTCGACTCCAGACACAACCATGGAAGTCACCCCTGAGTCATCTTCAACACTATATGAATTTTATTTGCCTGACACTTTCTAGGTATGCCTTACCTAGGAAGAGATCCCCTTCTCTCAACTGTCATTAACAGTACCTTAGCTAGAGCCAATATCATTTCTATACTGGGTTGTTAACAACAGTATTCTAACTATGTCACTAACTCTAAGCTTTGTACTCCAGTCACTGCCACACCAATTGATTTGCATAGAGTAGATCAATCTTTCTATAATTTGGATCATTTCTGCCACCCACTGTTATCTTCAGAATAAAACTGCATGACAGCAATGGTCCTCCTTGTAACACACCCTTTCCAGATGGCATTCTGGATGCTGTTAGGTCTGATGGAAGGGAAGGAGGTGCTCTTCTAGATACCAAATCTATCAGAGTCTATGTTAGTCAAGGGTGTCTAATCTGAGGGAGTAAAGTGGGGTCTGGAGGAGGGATTTTGGAAATGTGGTTCTAGGCACAAAGCCAAGGTCAAGGTTTCAGGCTTTCAGTTAGGCTCTGCACTATCCCTGTTGGGTAGTTTTGGAGGAGTCAAGGGGAATGGAAGTAGATACTGAACCATGGCTAGTCGTATTCATTTTCTATTACTATGACTATAAATTTAGCATCAACACACACGCATTATCTCACCTTGGCTAGACTGCTCAAGGTCCCACCTGCTGCAGTCAAGATATTGGCTGGGCCACATTCTCATCTGGAGTTTGAGGTCCTCTTCCAAGTTCATTCAGGTTGTTTGCAGAATTCAATTCCTTGCAGTTGTACAGCCAAGGCCCTCAGCTCCTAGAGACTGTCCCTCTCCACAAGCGGTTCACAAGATGGCTGTTTGCTTCTTCAAGGTCAACAGGAGAACATCTCTCTTATTTCAAGTCTTTCGTTCAGAGAAGACCTGGACTCAGTCATTCTTTCTGTCTAACGTGCTCTCTCTCTTTAGCTTCTGTAGCTTTTTCCATTTTATTATTCTTTCCTCTGTGGTACTAACTGTAAAAATGTATCATGAGGCCGGGCGCGATGGCTCATGCCTGTAATCCCAGCACTTTGGGAGGCCGAGTTGGGCGGATCATGAGGTCAGGAGTTCAAGACCAGCCTGACCAACATGGAGAAACCCCATCTCTACTAAAAATACAAAAATTAGCTGGGCGTGGTGGCAGATGCCTGTAATCCCAGCTACTCAGGAGGCTGAGACAGGAGAATCACTTGAACCCAGGAGGCAGAGGTGGCAGTGAGCCAAGATTGTGCCATTGCACTCCAGCCTGGGCCACAGAGCAAGACTCTAACTCAAAAAAAAAAAAAATGTATCATGAAAGGGGAATTTTTCTTCCTTTTTTTTTTTGTAACTTGTTAAATGATTACTATCATCCAGTATCCTATCAACTAGGTACTATTACTATCCCTATTTCGTATATGGGGAAATAAGGCACAGAAACATTCAAGAACTTGCCTAAGTTCACACAGCCAGTACTAGCTAAAGGGTAGATCTGGAATCCAAGACAGTTCGGGAAGAGACAGTTAGGTAGTCTATGTCTGCTCACAAGGACCCTAAATGAAAAAGAATACAGAAGGAGTAGCTGGAGACAGAAGTAGACTTTCTCTGCAGAGATGGGTATGTGGGCGTCAGGAGAGAGGCATTGAGAGTAATGTCAACCTATGATTTCCTCTGAAATGTAACTAAATCCCACTTGAGCCTGCCATCCAAACAGGGTCTACATCATAGAGATAATGAGATCAGATCTACTGTAAGGCTCTTGTTAAAATGAAGGGCCTATGAGTGTCTTTATCCCTTTGGAATGAACGAGGGATAGAATGAAGGACAAAATTCAATGTACTCTCTATTGACCCAGATGAAAAATAGAAGGCATATATATCATATTTGTGGATTGCAAAAAGTTAGAATAACAACTTCAACTTGCAGAATAAGAATTTAGAAAGGTATCAATAGACGAGAATGATAAACTCCAGCTTACAAAGTGAAATTCAATAGTAATACATATAAGGTTCTGCCTTTAAGTTTGACTTTCTTTTTTTAAAAAAATTGTGGTAAAAAAACATGTAACATTAAATTTATTGTCTTAACCATTTTTAAGTGTACAGTTTACTAGTGCTAAGTACATTCACATTGTTGTTGTGCCACAAATCTCTAGAACTTTTTCATCTTGCAACACTGAAACTCTAAATCCACTAAAAACTAATTCCCCTTCCACCCCCGCCCCCCAGGCCTTGGTAACATTTTTCAGCTTTATGTTTCTATTATTTTGACTATTTTAGATACTTAAAATAACTAGAATCATACAGTATTTATCCTTTTGTGACTGTCTTATTTCACTTAGCATGATGTCTTCAAGTTTCATCCATGTTGTAACATGTTCCAGGATTTCCTTATACTTTAAGGCTGACTAATATTCCATTATATGTACATACCACATTTCATTTATTCATTTATCTGTCCATGGACACATTTGGGTTGTTTCCATCTCTCAGCTATTGTGAATAATGCTGTGATGAATATTGATGTGCAAATATTTCTTAGAGATCCTGCTTTGAATTCCTTTGGATATATATCAAGAAGTGGGATTGCTGGATCATATGGTAATTTTTACATTCCTACCAACAGTATACCAGGGTCCCAACTTCTCTGCATCCTCCCCAACACTTGTTATTTTCTGTTCTTTTGATAGTGGCCATCCAGATGGGTGTGGGGTGGTACTTCATTATGGTTTAGATTTGCATTTCCCCAATGATTGATGTTAAGCATATTTTCATGTACTTATTTTCACTTCTATATATTCTTTGGAGAAATGTCTATTCAAGTTCTTTGCCCATTTTTAATTGGGTTATTTGATTTTTTTCTTTTTTTAAGAGTCAAGGTCTCATTCTATCACCCAGGTTGGAGTGCAATGGTATCATAGCTCACTGCAGCCTTCAATGCCTGGACTCAAGCAATCCTCCCACCTCAGCCTCTGAAGAAGCTGGAAATGTAGGCATACATGACCATGCCCTGCTACTTATACATTTTTTTTTTTTGTAGAGATGGGTTCTTTCTATGTTGCCCAGGCTGGTCTTGAACTCCTGGCCTCCAGCAATCCTCCTGCCTTGGCATCACAAAGTGCTGGGATTACAGGTGTGAGCCACTGCGCCTGGCCTAATTGGTTATTTGTCATAATGTTGTTGAGTTATAGAAGTTCCTTATATATTATGTATATTAACCCCTTATCAGATATATGATTTGTAATTATTTTCTCCCATCCCATAAGTTGCCCATTTTATTGATTATTCCCTTTGACCACAAAAGTTTTTAAGTTGATGTAATTTTTTTTTTTCAGAGATGGGTGTCTTACCATGTTGCCTAGGCTGGTAGGCTGGTCTCAAACTCCTGAGCTCAAATGATGCTCCTGCCTCAGCCTTCAAAACTACTGGGACTACAAAGTGAGTCACTATGCCCAGTCATATTTGTCTATTGTTGGTCTTGTTGCCTGGGCTTTTGGTGTCATATCCAAGAAATCATTGTCAAATCCAATGTCTTGAAGCTTTTCCCCTATGTTTTTTTCTAGGACTATTAGAGTTGAAGCCTTTAATTCATTTTAACTTTTGTATATGGTGTAAGGAAATGGTGCAACTTCATTCTTTTGCATGTGGATATTCAGTTTTCCCAACACATTTGTTGAAGAGAATGTCCATTTTCTGTTGTGTAGTATTGGCACTCTTGTAAAAAATCATTTGGCCAAATATGGAATGGTTTATTTCTGGGCTCTCTATTCTGTTGTATTGGTCTATATATTTATCTTTATTGGCTTATTTTTATCTTCAGCAACCCCACATCTTATTTATGTTGCTTCGTAGTTATCTTTTGAAATCAGGAAGTGTGAGTCCTGCAATTTTGTTCTTCTTCTTCAAGACTGTTTTGGTTATTTAAGGTCCCTTAAGATTGCTATAAAATTTAAGATGATTTGTTCTATTTCTACAAATAAATGTCATTGAGATTTTGATAGGGATTGTATTGAAGCTGTAGATCCGTTGGGCAGTGTGGACATTTAATATTAAGTCTTCCAAACCATGAGAACAGATGTCTTTCCGTTTGTATCTTTTTTTCTTTTTTAGGCAATGTTTTGTCCTTTTCAGTGTACAAGTCTTTCTCCACATTGGCCAAGTTTATTTCTAAGTATTTTATTGTTTATGATGCTATAATACATAGTATTGTTTTCTTAATTACATTTTCAGATTGTTCATTGCTAGTGGATAAAAATGCAACTGATTTATGTGTGTTGATTTTGTAAACTGCAACTTTGCTGAAATTGTTCAGTAGTGGCAACAGTTTGTGTGTGTGTGTGCGTGTGCACACGTGTAATCATTAGAATTTTACACCTAAGATTATGTCATCTGCTAACAGAGGGAATTTTACTTCTTTTCCAAGTTGGATTTTTTTTTTTTTTTTTTGTCTAATTGCTTTGGCTAGAACTTCCAGTTATATATTGAATAGTAGTGGCAAGAGTGGTTATTTTTGCCTTGTTCCTGATCTTAGAGGAAAAGCTTTCTGTCTTTTATTGTTGAGTATGATGTTAGCTATGGGATTTTCATATATGACTTTTATTATATTGAGGTAGTTTCCTTCAGTTCTTAGTTATTAAGTGTTTTTATCATGAAAGGCTGTCAAATGCTTTTTCTGCACTGATTACAATAATCGTGTGGTTCATGTTTTTAATATCATTAAGGTGGTATATTATTTTCTTTTTTTATTATACTTTAAGTTCTAGGGTACACATGCACAACGTGCACGTTTGTTACATATGTATACATGTGCTGTGTTGGTTTGCTGCACCCATTAGCTCATCATTTACATTAGGTATTTCTTCTAATGCTATCCCTCCCCCATGCCCCCACCCCATGACCGGCCCCGGTGTGTGATGTTCCCCACCCTGTGTCCAAATGTTCTCATTGTACAGTTCCCACCTATGAGTGAGAACATGCAGTGTTTGGTTTTTTGTCCTTGCGACAGTTTGCTCAGAATGATGGGTTTCCAGCTTCATCCATGTCACTACAAAGTACATGAACTCATCCTTTTTTATGGCTGCATAGTATTCCACGGTATATATGTGCCACATTTTCTTAATCCAGTCTATCATTGATGGGAATTTTGGTTGGTTCCAAGTCTTTGCTCTTGTGAATAGTGCCACAATAAACATACATGTGCATGTGTCTTTATAGTAGCATGATTTATAATCCTTTGGTTATATACCCAGTAATAGGATGGCTGGGTCAAATGGTATTTCTAGTTCTAGATCCTTGAGCAATCGCCACACTGTCTTCCACAATGGTTGAACTAGTTTACACTCCCACCAACAGTGTAAAAGTGTTCCTATTTCTCCACATTCTCTCCAGCACCTGTTGTTTCCTGACTTTTTAATGATGGCCATTCTAACTGGTGTGAGATGGTATCTCATTGTGGTATTGATTTGCATTTCTCTGATGACCAGTGATGATGAACATTTTTTCATGTGTCTGTTGGCTGCATAAATGTCTTCTTTTGAAAAGTGTCTGTTCATATCCTTTGCCCACTTTTTGATGGGGTTGACTTTTTCTTATAAATTTGTTTAAGTTCATTGTAGATTCTGGATATTAGCCCTTTGTCAGATGGGTAGATTGTAAAAATTTTCTCCTATTCTGTAGGTTGCCTGTTCACTCTGATGGTAGTTTCTTTTGCTGTGCAGAAGCTCTTCAGTTTAACTAGATCCCATTAGGCTATTTTGGTTTTTGTTGCCATTGCTTTTGGTGTTTTAGCCATGAAGTCTTTGCCCATGCCTATGTCCTGAATGGTATTGCCTAGGTTTTCTTCTAGGGTTTTTATGGTTTTAGGTCTAACATGTAAGTCTTTAATCCATCTTGAATTAATTTTTGTATAAGGTGTAAGGAAGGGATCCAGTTTCAGCTTTCTACATATGGCTAGCCAGTTTTCCCAGCATCATTTATTAAATAGGGAATCCTTTCCCCATTGCTTGTTTTTGTCAGGTTTGTCAAAGATCAGACAGTTGTAGATGTGTGGTGTTATTTCTGAGGCCTCTGTTCTGTTCCATTGGTCTATATCTCTGTTGTGGTACCAGTATCATGCTATTTTGGTTACCGCCGCCTTGTAGTATAGTTTGAAGTCAGGCAGTGTGATGCCTCCAGCTTTGTTCTTTTGGCTTAGGATTGTCTTGGCAACGTGGGCTCATATGGTTCTATATGAACTTCAAATCAGTTTTTTTCAATTCTGTGAAGAAAGTCATTGGTAGCTTGATGGGGATGGCATTGAATCTATAAAGGACCTTGGGCAGTATGGCCATAGGATTCTTCCTATCTGTGAGCATGGAATGTTCTTCCATTTGTTTATGAACTCTTTTACTTCACTGAGCAGTGGTGTGTAGTTCTCCTTGAAGAGGTCCTTCACATCCCTTGTAAGTTGGATTCCTAGGTATGTTACTCTCTTTGTAGCAATTGTGAATGGGAGTTCACTCATGATTTGGCTGTCTGTTATTGGTGTATAAGAATGCTTGTGAGTTTTGCACATTGATTTTGTATCCTGAGACTTTGCTGAAGTTGCTTATCAGCTTAAGGAGATTTTGGGCTGGGAAGATGGGGTTTTCTAAATATACAATCGTGTCATCTGCAAATAGGGACAATTTTACTTCCTCTTTTCCTAATTGAATACCCTTTATTTCTTTCTCTTGCCTGATTACCCTGGCCAGAACTTCCAACACTATGTTGAATAGGAGTGGTGAGAGAGGGCATCCCTGTCTTGTGCCAGTTTTCAAAGGCAATGCTTCCAGTTTTTGCCCATTCAGTATGATATTGGCTGTGGGTTTGTCAAAAATAGCTCTTATTATTTTGAGATACATTCCACCAATACCTAGTTTATTGAGAGTTTTTAGCATGAAGAGTTGTTGAATTTTGTCAAAGGCCTTTCCTCCATCTATTGAGATAATCATGTGGTTTTTCTCTTTGGTTCTGTTTACGTGATGGATTATGTTTATTGATTTGCATATGTTGAACCATTCTTGCATCCCAGGGATGATGCCAACTTGATCTTGGTGGATAAGCTTTTTGATGTGCTGCTGGATTCAGTTTGCCAGTATTTTATTGAGGATTTTTGCATTGATGTTCATCAGGGATATTGATCTAAAATTCTCTTTTTTTGTTGTATCTCTGCCAGGCTTTGGTATCAGGATGATGCCAGCCTCATAAAATGAGTTAGGGAGGATTCCCTCTTTTTCTATTGATTGGAATAATTTCAGAAGGAATGGTACCAGCTCCTCCTTGTATCTCTGGTAGAATTTGGCTGTGAATCCATCTGGTCCTGGACTTTTTTTGGTTGGTAGGCTATTAATTATTGCCTCAGTTTCAGAGCCTGTTATTGGTCTATTCAACAATTCAACTTCTTCCTGGTTTAGTCTTGGGAGGGTGTATGTGTCCAGAAATTTATCCATTTCTTCTAGATTTTCTAATTTATTTGCATAGAGGTGTTTATAGTGTGCTCTGATGGTAGTTTGTATTTCTGTGGGATCGGTGGTGATATCCCCTTTATCATTTTTTATTGCGTCTATTTGATTCTTTTCTCTTTTCTTCTTTATTAGTCTTGTTAGTGGTCTATCAATTTTGTTGATCTTTTCAAAAAAACAGCTCCTGGATTCATTGATTTTTTGAAGGGTTTTTTTTTTTGTGGGAGTCTCTGTCTCCTTCAGTTCTGCTCTTATTTCTTGTCTTCTGCTAGCTTTTGAATTTGTTTACTCTTCTCTAGTTAATTGTGATGTTAGGGTGTCCATTTTAGATCTTTCCCACTTTCTCTTGTGGGCATTTAGTGCTACAAATTTCCCTCTACACACTGCTTTAAATGTGTCCCAGAGATTCTGGTACATTGTATCTTTGTTCTCATTGTTTTCAAATAACATATTTTTTTTTCTGCCTTCATTTCGTTATTTACCCAGTTCATTCAGGAGCAGGTTGTTCAGTTTCCATGTAGTTGTGCAGTTTTGAGTGAGTTTCTTTATCCTGAGTTCTAATTTGATTGTACTGTGGTCTGAGAGACAGTTTGTTATGATTTCTGTTCTTTTACATTTGCTGAGGAGTGCTTTACTTCCAAATATGTGGTCAATTTTGGAGTTAAGTGCAGTGTGGTGCTGAGAAGAATGTATATTCTGTTGATTTGGGTGGAGAGTTCTGTAGATGTCTATTAGGTCTGCTTGATGCAGAGCTGAGTTCAAGTCCTGGATATCCTTGTTAATTTTCTCTCATTGATCTCTCTAATGTTGACAGTGGGTTGTTAAAGTCTCCCATTATTATTGTGTGGGAGTCTAAGTCTCTTTTTAGGTCTTCCAGGACTTGCTGTAAGAATCTGGGTGCTCCTGTATTGGGTGAATATATATTTAGGATAGTTAGCTCTTCTTGTTGAATTGATCCCTTTACCATTATGTAGTGGCCTTGTCTCTTGATTTTTGTTGGTTTAAAGTCTGTTTTATCAGAGACTAGGATTGCAACTCCTGCTTTTTTTTGCCTTCCATTTGCTTGGTAGATCTTCCTCCATCCCTTTCTTTTGAGCGTCTCTGCATGTGAAATCGGTCTCCTGAATACAGCACACTGATGGGTCTTGACTCGTTATCCCATTTGCCAGTCTGTGTCTTTTAATTGGGGCATTTAGCCCATTTACATTTAAAGTTAATATTGTTATGTGTGAATTTGATCCTGTCATTATGATGTTCACTGTTAATTTTGCCTGTTAGTTGATGCAGTTTCTTCCTAGCATCGATGGTCTTTACAATTTGGCATGTTTTTGCAGTGGCTGGTACAAGTTGTTCCTTTCCATGTTTAGTGCCTCCTTCAGTTACTCTTGTAAGGCAGGCCTGGTGGTGACAAAATGTCTCAGCATTTGCTTGTCTGTAAAGGATTTTATTTCTCCTTCACTTATGAAGCTTTGTTTGGCTGGATATGAAATTCTGGGTTGAAAATTCTTTTCTTTCAGAATGTTGAATACTGGCGCCTCTCTCTTCTGGCTTGTAGGGTTTCTGCCGAAAGACCCACTGTTAGTCTGATGGGCTCCCCTTTGTGGGCAACCCAACCTTTCTGGCTGCCCTTAGCATTTTTTCCTTCATTTCAACCTTGGTGAATCTGACAATTATATGTCTTGGAGCTGCTCTTCTTGAGGAGTATCTTTGTGGTGTTCTCTGTATTTCCTGAATTTGAACGTTGGCCTGCCTTGCTAGGTTGGGAAAGTTCTCCTGGATAATATCCTGAAGAGTGTTTTCCAGCTTGGTTCCATTCTCCCCATCACTCTCAGGTACACCAATCAAATGTAGATTTGGTCTTTTCACATAGTCCCATATTTCTTGAAGGCTTTGTTCATTTCTATTTACTCCTTTTTCTCTAAACTTCTCTTCTTGCTTCATTTCATTAATTTGATCTTCAATCACTGATACCCTTTCTTCCACTTGATCAAATCAGCTATTGAAGCTTGTGCACGCGTCACGTAGTTCTTGTGCCAAGTTTTTCAGCTCCATCAGGTCATTTAAGGTCCTCTCTACACTGTTTATTCTAGTTAGCCATTCGTCTAATCTTTTTTCAATGTTTTTAGCTTCCTTGCGATGGGTTCAAACATCCTCCTTTAGCTCGGAGAATTTTGGTATTACTGACTTTCTGAAGCCTTCTTCTGTTAACTCATCAAAGTCATTCTCTATCTTGCTTTGTTCCTTTTTCTTATTTTTTTTTGCACACAAAACAATAAACATTTTCTAAAAGTACATACAAACAAAAAGATGCATATCACACATATTAGGAAGGTTGCACATGGGAAGACGGGGAATAGAAATGGGGGGTGGGAATTAAAGAAAATAAATGAGAGAGGGACTTTGTATGGATCAATGATAATAACTCAATCCTCTATTTGACAAAGAAAAAGGAGAAAGAAGAGGAAGAAAAAGAAAGTGGGATAAAGGATCAGAAAGGGAGGAAAACAGAAAAAATTAGAGTATGACTCCAGGGTAGACCTGTTTTGTTGTCGCTTGGTTGGTTGGTTTGTCAGTTGTATTTTTCTTATGTTTCGCCATGTTGGCCAGGCTGGTCTCGAACTCCTAGCCTCAAGTGATCAACCCGCCTCGGCCTCCCAGAGTACTGGGACTACAGGCGTGAGCCACCACGTCCAGCCCCCACATTGCTTCTGGCCTCTGTGGTAGACCTCCCAGACGGGGCAGCCAGGCAGAGGTGCTCCTCACTTCCCAGACGGGGGGGCCGGGCAGAGACGCTCCTCACTTCCTAGACGGGGTGGCGGCCGGGCAGAGGGGCTCCTCACTTCCCGGACAGGGAGGCCGGGCAGAGGCGCTCCTCACATCCCAGAAGGGGCGGCCGGGCAGAGGCGCTCCTCACTTCTCAGACGGGGCGACTGGGCAGAGGCGCTCCTCACTTCCCAGACGGGGGTGGCGGCCGGGCAGTCGCTCTTCACATCCCAGACGATGGGCGGCTGGGCAGAGGCGCTCCTCACATCCCAGATGATGGGCGGCCGGGCAGAGGTGCTCCTCACATCCCACACGATGGGTGGCCGGGCAGAGACGTTCCTCACTTCCTAGACGGGGTGGCGGCTGGGCAGAGGTGCTCCTCAGCTCCCAGACGGGGCGGCCGGGCAGAGGAGCTCCTCATAACCCAGACGATGGGCAGCCAGGCAGAGACGCTCCCCACCTCCCAGACGGGGCGGCGGCCGGGCGGTGGAGGCTGCAGCGAGCCAAGACCACGCCACCGCACTGCAGCCCGGGCAACACCGAGCACCGAGTGAGCGAGCCTCCGTCTGCAGTCCCAGCACCTCTAGAGGCCGAGGCGCGCAGACCACCGGAGGTCAGGAGCTGGAGACCAGCCTGGCCGACATGGCGAAACCACGCCTCCAGCCAAAGGAGAAAAACCAGGGAGGGGTGGTGGCGCGTGCCGGCAATCCCAGGCAGCCCGCAGGCCAGGACAGGAGAATCACGGGAGCTGGACGCAGGGAGTCAGCAACGAGCCGAGTGTACTAGAGCCTGGGCCACAGAGGGAAGAAAAGAAAAGAAAAGAAAAGAAAAGAAAAGAAAAGAAAAGAAAAGAAAAGAAAAGAAAAGAAAAGAGAAAAGAAAAGAGAAAAGAAAAGAAAAGAAAAGAAAAGAAAAGAAAAGAAAAGAGGGAGGGAGGGAGGGAGTGAAGCAAGGAAGGAAGGAAGGAAGCAAATTGCTATATAATACTTAATAAAATAAAGTTAGTTATGGGTATAGGCCTTAACTACAATTTACTCAACAATATATAAACTAAAAATGTCTTCTTCACTTCCTCAAAAAATTTATTCTTTTATTCAAATTTTGAAACTTAGTTATTATTACAGCAAAATTCTAATTCAAAGTCCTTGTCATTTTAGTTTTCCAATACTTTCAAGGAAAACTTGGCTATAATACTCCTCTTGTTAAAGTTTCTTACTCAACTTTATGTGTTGCAAGAATACTATAAAATTTTAATTAACTAGAGTAGGATAAAATACCAGTGCATATAACATCTGTTGCATTTATAATACTTCAATGTAATGTGCAGACAATGAAGTTAAGGTTTGCTGAAGATCCATTATTCTATGAGGCTTAATTCCTTTTCCAAAATTATAATCTATATATGTGGTTCAAGGTAAAGTAGTTGAAAACTTCACAATTATACTTATTAAATATATTTCTGATTAAAAGTAGAATGTGCCTGTGAAAATCTGAAATCAATAAAAGAAATGTTAACTATTTTAGAATGCCAAAATTAACATTTAAAAAACAAACTAAGAATAAAGGGAACACCGAGACTTGTCTTAAAGAAGCTGTCATTCTTTTTTTTTTAGATTACAACACACATACAATAAGTGAATTTTATCAAAATACAGCACATTTCTTCTACTATATCCATAAAAATCAATTCCTATGTAAATAGTACTGAAAATCAACTAAAATGAGTTAAAATTTACAAAGAGTTGTTAAAGGGTTTCAAACAAAATTATTAAAACTATATAGTACAATAACCAATTGATAACATCTTGAAAGAAGTGCAATGTTTGAGTTCACGTTATTTTTAAAAGTGCTGCCTACTTACTCTGACTAGCAAGAATGGAAAGTGAGTCCAACTCACTTTTGCAAAAATAATGTGGGTTGGTGTTTTAAGCTAGTCTTATAAAAGTCTTAATTAAAATCAAGGTTGATAAACAAAGCATAACAGATTAAAAATTCCCAAATTGCATTTCTTAGTAAATAAAAATGAAGTGCAATAACCAAATATTGCTCTAATGAAAGGTTCCAGACTAGCCTCAACTAAACAGTTATTGGTCTTCTATGGCACTTTTTTCTGGTCCAAATAACCATGCATTAATCCTTACCATTACATGTTACTCAAATTTTATTTGATTACATAGAACAAAAACAAAATTAATGGTCTGGATAGACAAAATTAATAAACCTCTATCATCAAATATTTGTTACAGTAACTAGGAACAAAAAAAGGCAGTTGGTGGTAAAACACTATTACACTGATACACAGAGAAACCCTTTAAAGACTCTGAAGTGTTGAGTTCACATTTAATGTTACCTGTAGAAACAGCCCTTTATTTGAACACCTTTACACACTGGCAGGCCTCAAGGACCCATCCCTTTGCTCTACAACTCTCCACAGCAATTCTCTATCACTGTGCCAGTTTCACAAACTTGCTTTGGTTTCCTAGCTCCATGCGTACGGTTTTCCTTTTACTTTACCAAGGCAATGCAAGGCCAAACAAAAATCAAGAGGCTTTCCTAAACCTTCTTAACATTTTGTGTTACAGGCAACACAATCTTAAAACTGGCCATTTTTGTTTCATTTGCTGCTTAAAATAAAAATTATAAATTAGATTTAAATGGAGCGCAAATTATAAAACAGATGGCAAGTACCACTATTTTCAAAAAAAAAAAAAATCAGGGGATTTCCATAACACAGAAAATGCATGGACATGCATCTACAGTAGAGTTAAAAATTTCCTGTGACTAAAAAATTAAAAACTGAATCACCAGTAGCAAATGTGTAGTCAATGGCTATGACAAGAACAGATCCTGCTGAGCTCATAAAATGCAATTATTGTCTTTTTTGCTTTATAAAAAAGACATTACCTAATTTATTGCATTATTCTCTTAATAAAAACATACTACCACATAGCTCCCCCCGTCCCCATTCTTTGCTTCCAGATTTTTATAGAAAATAACTGTTTTAATCTGGCCTTGGAAAGTGAACCCACCAGCACCACCTTCACCTACTCACTCTTCAATTCAATATGCACATAGCAAAAGCCAACACTTCAAATCTCTTGCCCACATCAAAAAAAGTAGTTTCAGGAGAAAAACATTAATACCAGTTGAATAAAAATAAGGGCATAAAAGCTATGAGAGAGATAGCTCTGCCATCTGTCTCTGGGCTAAAATCAAGGCTAACTATTGCCTTGCACACAGTTCAGTCATGTATATGAAATCCAAAAATAAACCTACAATCTATACAAAAACAACACAGGTTTGTTTTTGTAGCCTTGATTGCTATGTTTAAAAACCTAACAAGTTTTATATGGTATGAATTTAACAGTCTCCTTTATATTCTGTACAGTGGTTCTTTCCCTCTAACCACAAGTTCCATTACTTCATTAATGTACAAATTTGAACATAATTTTTTGAGTTCTTCTTTATATATAAAAATAGTCAAAATATTAATTTCCCCTGCAAGTATCTTCCAATAAATCTTGCCGTCTTCCCCGCTTTTTTTGTCCACAGTGCTTATGAGGAAACTTCTCGTACAATGATGAGTTCAACTGTATTCTGGAAAGTTTTTAGCAAGGACACTGCTTGTCCATGTTCAATATTTATAAAACTGTAGCCATTAGCCTAGAAGAAAGAGGAAAAATGCTTTTAGGAAAAACATTTTATAGTTATTTATTTGCATTTCTGCCAAGTAGTTCACAAACTTGGAGGAAAATAAGAATCACTTTGGCAACTTAAAATAACATACAGATTCACAGGCCCTACCCAAACCAAGGAATAAAGTCTCTGAAGATGGGGTCTAAAAATGTGTATTTTGTCCAACTTTTCAGACAATTCTTATGTAGCAGCCCATGTTAGAAATCACTTACTTAAGAAATAATGTCAGACATGGTGTCGTATAATGCTAATGTGTATCTGAGGTGACCAAACTGTAGGGTAGCAGGGGGCAAGGGCTACTCTTCCCATTGTCTTGGAGCCATCACATCAAGACCACCATATTTCTTACAATTAAGGTTAATATTTACTGAGGTTCTACTGTGTACCAAACACACAATTCTAAGTGTGTAATATGAATTAGATCCTTTGATTCTCATAATGCTCAAAAAAGATTCTTTCACTATCTTATTTTAGAGAAGAGAAAGCCCAGGCATGGAGAGGTAAAGTAACTTGCTCAGTCACAAATTGAAACCCAAATGGTTCAGAAAAATAAATGTGTATAACTGTATGAGTGTATGAGTGAGTGTGACTGTGTGTGTGTGGTGTGTGTGTGTGTGTGTGTAGAGGGAGGGAGGGAGAAAAGGAGAAGAAAGAGGACAATAAATGCTAAAGATAACGTAGCAAATTATGAGCGACTGGTGACCAATTGATGTAATACTGGTGTTTGTTGCAGTATTTTTGTGGCTTTTCTCTAAGCTTAAAATTATTCAAAAAAATTTTTTTTAATTAATTTTATTTTTAGAAAGTGTTGGGACCAGAATTTAAACTCAGGCAGTCTGGCCTTCAGAATCTGTACTTTCAGCTATTAGACATTAATGTCTCTCTCTCCTTTTTTTTTGGTTTGAGGGTTATTTTTTAGTTCTTTAGCTCTCAACTAAGAATGGTGACAGTAGGGGTAGAAAATGAGAGCTATACTTGTGTCCTAGGCTTGTCTTCCTTCTAAGACTGCAAGTGTTTAGGTAAAATGAGTAGCTGAATGAACAAAGAAAAGGAGGGGACAGGAAAAAATGAGTTTCTCAGATTTAAAATTTTTCTTCTCCATTTCTGAAAGGACAATAGCCCACATCCAAGAAGTGGTACTCTAATCCCCCTCAAATTAGTAAAAATTAACATTCCTGAGCTTAAACAAAATCCTATGATGTATCAAACTTTTTTTTTTTTTTTTTTTTTTTTTTTTTTTTTTTTGAGACAGAATCTCGCTCTGTCGCCCAGGCTAGAGTGCAGTGGCGCGATCTCGGCTCACTGCAAGCACGGCCTCCCGGGTTCACGCCATTCTCCTGCCTCGGCCTCCCATCCATGATTTTCAAAGTTAAAGTGAAAACATTTTAAACTATGAAAACATTAGAGTGTTATAAAATGAAAAAAAAAAAGATTTATTTTAATTACCTGAATAATTTTATCACCTGGCTGCAGTAATTTTGATGCTGGTCCTTCAGGTTGTACCCTTGTTACAAATATACCCTTTAATAACAAAAAAAATTATTTAACTAAAAACAGTAAGTATAAATAACAGAGTACCAAGGAGCAATTTTTCCTCCACACCATGCAAATATTTGAATCATGGTACAAGTTTTCTCCCTGACTTCTCTGAGTAATACTGTAACAAACTAGTTATTTTTACCTCTAGTAATTCTGACTTTAGTGATTTCTCTTGAGAGTAATAAAATTACTTTTATAGATGTGTGAAAAAGCAATAAGAAAGTTAAAAATCACTTGATTATATCATAAACATTCATAGTTTTTGGTTAAATTGTTTTAACTTGATCAAATTACAAACAAAAAGGTAAGCAATAGAGTGGGGAATCAACGTGATGTCTACCTAGATTTACATAAATATCTATTAGATTTTCACTTACTTATAAGTATTCAATCAGTAAATAAAACTTTATAGGTGTTTCAAGAATATACAAAGAAAACTTACATCATCATCAGGTCTGAATGGGTTTCCTCTACCCCCGACACCACCTGATATGCTAAATCCAAGTTCTGGATCCTTTTCAACCCTCACTCGAATCTGAGTTAATATGAAAATAAAGGAAACTTACTATTTCAGAAAAAGTTATAATGCAACAACATCCATATTTAAATACTGATTGGTTAAGTCTAAGCAAACACAAACATAAGAATTCATCAAAAATAAACATTTGGTCAGATGACGTGAAATACAACATAGAATATTATGTTAATGAGTTAGTGAGTTAAAGGCAGAGCTGGGATTATATAAAGCATAGCTCCTAATTTTATTGCTTGTCTTATGAGGATAAGGAATCAATTAATATTGACCCTGTTTTACTTTTTAGACATCACAGATTTTACATGACATAGTACATAAACACAAAACATGTATATTATTATCAGTTTCCACTTGTGGGACATCTAAATTACACAGTATCTCTGTTTAGTGGCTTGTTTCCTAAGATATCTAAAAGATCCACTGGTAGTTTTATGATACTAACTCTTCATTTACTAAATCTGCTTAAAGGCTTCAAAGGAGTTGGGATTTTAAAACATGACCAACTGAGAGTTTTTATAACCAAGCTATAAAAAAAGATGCAAGAATTAAAACTGTGTTATAAAACACTCCCTTTCACTAGAGACACAACCAAAATGAATAAAGCATTTGATCTCTACCTTTCTAATATTATTATCATTTTATTAATAACTATCAAGATATAAGAATGTGTAGCTCACTGACTTTTTAAGTACTTTTTAAGATTAAATACTCAAAGTAGTTTGAAGTCTGTAGTCAAATTTCAAAATCTAAGGAATTAAGATTTTAAGTGTCACAGAACAATTTCAGCTTAATGGTCTCCTATTTATATTCTTAAGGAATGTCTGACTACTGGAGTATCAACCAGTTTTGGAAAACAAACTGTATCAGAATAAATAAATCATGCCCAAAATACTAAATCCTGTTACATGATCACAAAGTCAAATAAAAATTACCAAGTTTAACACCTTATAAACGTAACATAAAAATAAAACTTTAAATGGTAAAAACTATGTTAACATTCTATATAGATTTACTAACAATTAAGTAACCTATAAAAATACATAAAAAGCTTAGTCCCATATTTCAAATAGTCTTGATTATTCTTACCTCTTGTTTTGCCAGTTCATGGCCTTGTCTAGGAGAACAATGGGGCTGTGTATATGGAGGCTGGTGGGCCACTTTCAGCATCAAGTAATCAATTAGTTGTTCTCTAGAGGGATGCCTTGCCACAGATGCCTGAGGGGGGTGATGTATTTGACTATAATTTGTCTGAGGCCTGAGAGGCTGGCCCATCTGTCCATTACTCAAAGGCATCTAAGAAAAACATGAAGTATCTTAAAATGACCAATAATAATGTCTTATTTCAAATATTTGGATTTCTTCTTGGAGCATTACAAAAGCACTAGAGTTTTCACATTCTAATTAAGTCAAACAATACCATGCCACTTACTATTTTTCTGTAATTTTAAACCTTAAAAGAAATAACCTATTAATGTCTTAATTCTAAAGTTTCCTGAGTGCTTGTTACATTCACTTTTTTAAGCTTTCAAATGGAAGTACATCATATCTACACTTTAAATTACTTGCTTTTTTGTGAGCTATATTTGTATTTTCTTAGATGTATCTATCTTATAATAACCAAATGTTAAAAGGGCACATAGTACACCAAAATTTTAAAATCTAAGCCAGTCTATGGGATGCGTATCTTTTCCCATACTAAATCAAACACACATACACCAAAGGTACATTTGCTGTTTTTCTTCAGAAAAAAACTAATTTTGTGGTAAAATTCTTTCCAAATTTAAATGTATTTTTCTGCTTTTATTCCTTCTTTTCCAGAATTAACAAGTCAATTCAGCTATCTATGTAGAAAACTGATTTATTCCTTGTGTGTATGTTAGCAATGTTTACAATCTCTCTTAATATTATTAATTCCATAGACTATTTGCCATAAAAATTAAATGTTGACATTCTACCCTATTCATAAAGCAAAAAGCAAAAAAACTTAAATTATTAGTTTGTTGTTGTTAGAGAACTATCTTTGTTTTAATGTCTCTCATTTTTAGAGAATAAACCTGACTTAAAATCACCTTTGTAGAAATGTGGCTAATAGCTTATTCTGTTAGCATGAGGAATCTATCTTAAAAATAAGAGGCAGGGTGCAGTAGCTCATGCCTATAATCCCAGCACTTTGGGAGGCCTATACAGGAGGATTACTTCAGGCCAGGAGTTCAAGATCAGCCTGGGCAAAACAACAAGACCCCATCTCTAAAACAACAACAACAACAACAAAAAATTTAGCTGGGCATGGTGGTGCACACCTGTAGTCCCCAGCTCCTTGGGAGGCTCAAGTAGGAGGATCATTTGAGCCCAGTAGTTTGAGGCTGCAGTGAGCTATGAGCATGCCACTGCACCCCAGCCTGGGGGACAGAGCGAGACTCCATCTCTAAACAACAACAAAAAAGAGGTTACAGTCATATTACAAATATTTGCATATAAAAAGATTTTTGTGTAGAAAAATATGGTTAAGCTATTAACTTATAATTTCCTTGTTGGTTATTAACAGAAAGAAAATCTCATCGACAAGATAATTATGGGAAAACTATGAGGGAAATCGTTGAGGTCCAGTTCCCTAAATTATCCCAAAGTCGAAAAGTTTAGAGAAAGATACGGCAACAGTTTCAGAACTGCATGCTTTTCTTGGTGAACCTTGCTGAAAGATATAAAGTTGTCTAGCTTTGGTAAAGATTTGTACTTTTTAAAAAAGGCATTCTATTTCACTGTTAAACTGTGTTATACTTGAGAACTTAGTTAAATTCTAAAGTCTGGGAACACACATGGGTATTCTCTGATAGGACACAAGGATGTTACTGACAAATCTTATATTGGTTGGAGAGAAGGAAAATGAAGTGCTGTATTAGCCCTACATTTCTGGAGAAAAAAACCTGTTTATTACTTGATCACTGTAGATTTAATGCAACTGATTTGCCCATGAGTAATTAACTGGTTCTGCTGTTGTTTTATTACTTACTACAATTCTGCAGATAGCCCATGATTTTCTCTATGTTTATACCATTTATTTCTACATGCAAATTCAGTATCTTTCTCCTGGGTAAAATCCAGGTGATAATCACTACTGACCTTAAGACTCCCTGACACCAGATATTTGGTCTTGCCTACATCAGTGTTAAACATACACATGGAATATATTAAGCTACAATTAGCAGACAGCTCAGGAAATTAGAAAGTATTAAAACAAACTCAGTAACCCTAAACCACAAAATATATGTAATGAGAAAAAACTGGATGACAAAGCTCAATTAAAAGAAAATTAAATTAAAAGAAAAGAGGGTAAAATAAGACACTTATGAACTTATATATTAGATGAACTTATGAACTTATTCATAAGTATTAGATGACTTATGAACTTATATATTAGATGACCAGGTAGCTACTCTGAAGAGCAACATAGAAGTTTTATGTAATAAATAACTATGCTTCATA
Source organism: Nomascus leucogenys (assembly GCF_006542625.1). Lineage (NCBI taxonomy): Eukaryota > Metazoa > Chordata > Mammalia > Primates > Hylobatidae > Nomascus > Nomascus leucogenys. The sequence goes on along the minus strand of NC_044398.1, from coordinate 76,297,001 downwards.
ATTATATCTGGTCATACTAGAGGCATGGAATCAGTTAAGAAAACAAGAAAAAATAGTTGAGGGAGGACAGTAAACAATTATCTGTCTGGCACTGGTCATACATAGATAATTGCAACAAAAGTACTAAAAACACAACCGTCATCTATTCTACCATATACAAAAGTCTTTCAAGATGATTTCTAATTATCATTTGAAGTAATTACATTTGACTTTAGTCATAGTAAAAGATCCTAGAATGAAGAATTTAACACAAGTTCATTTTCAATTCTCCAAATAGTTTTACTATCAGGAATACCAAAAAGGCCTTAATTCAAATGAAAAAATAAATAGGTGGTACTATATAACAGAAATCTAAATGCAAAAATAAAATAATTATCCAGGGTAGAAAAATCATGGAATGAACTGAGAAATAGTAGACAGGGTCAAATTCTATTTTGTATTTCTGATATTTTTTAAATCCTTACTAATAAAGGAGGGAAAGCCCTCAAAAAAGTATTTTCATCTAAAGCACATATAATATCTAGTCCAAAAGCTGCAAAATGCAGAAAGCTCACAGATACTACATTTTGTTTTCCCGAGCACCCACTTTCATCAAGTTGTCTGGAGGAACATCTTTGTGACTAAGTGTGGCTGATGAGTAGTTGTGCTGTCCTGAAATGAATATACCATCTTGACAAGGATCTCCTGAACTGGATGTCTGGGGATGCTTCAAATGAGCAGGAAATAAAAAGTAAACAAATAATGTTCTTTAAGATGTGAAACCAAGAGGATGACACTTGAGAGAAGATTAGGAAAAAATATTGCCAAATAGCGCAAAGATGAAGACCCAAATCAAACATTGCCATCATTACTGCCATCAATTAGTATCTTTCACTTCTTCCAAAGGCACATAGCAAGATGTTTTTGTATGTATGAAAAGCTTGTAGGAAAATATATTGTTAATCTACTTATGTACAATACACACATGTAGAAGATGAATTCTGCATGTTATTTTTTCCTTTTAGTTTTACTTACAGTAATACCTAGCTTTTAAAACCTTTGAACAACAAATATAGTTATTAATCAAAGTTTAGAGTCTCAAATTTTAAGACCAACTAAAACACACTCATGTTGAGCACTATAAAAAGATTTTTGGTAAAAAAAAAAAAAAAATTAACTGCTGTTCTTCTAATAGAATAGTACCCCATGGGATTTTTTTCCCCCTAAATTTTAATGGTAAGCAGAACCAATACACTTACAGTCTTATAAAACTTATTTTATTGGGATAAGATTGGGGTGTGAAATGAATATAAAATTTGCTTTAGCTTAATTCTGCCACATTGATATGAGTTCAACAGTTTCAGAAGTACTGATTTGGAGAAATGCTATTAAAACCAATTAACTGGTTAATATCTTTATAGGCCAAATAATATTCCTGTATTATAGTTTACCAAGCTGATAGCTTTAGGGGAAAAACAGAATCAATCTCATTACCCCTGAATATTTCTTCCTTTCTTTCTTTTTAGAGATAGAGTCTCACTTTGCCACCCAGGCTGTAGTGCAGTGGTGTGATCATGGCTCACTGCAGCCTTGACTTCCTGGACTCACACAATCCTCCCACCTAAGTCTTCTGAGTAGCTGGGATAACAGTTGTGGTGTCACCATGCCTGGCTAATTTTCTAATTTTTTGGCGGGAAGAGGGGGAAGAGACAGGGTCTCCCTACATTGCCCTGGCTGGTGTCAAATTCCTGGGCTCAAGTGATCCTCCTGCCTTGGTCTCCCAAAGTGCTGGGATTACAGGTGTGAGCCACTGCACAGAGCCCCTGAATATTTCTTATTATAAATATGCCAGGAAGCAAGACACATACATTTTTCACTTCAATTTTAGTTCTAAACACATCCCTATATATATTTTAGAAAACAAAATAGATTGTGATAAATAGCACTATTGTTACATTCGAAACAGTTTACGGCTAGCAACATAGAAATGCAAACTACATCATCATATTGAAAAATTAATTTAAAATCTACTTTGTTCTGATATACTACAGCATACACATGGAGTTAAGGATTTCAAATTTAATCTTAGAAATTATATCTGCAACACATCTATCATGTGCAGTTAGTTCAAACCATGGCTTAGAATTTTTAGACGTGATCTAATTCTGTGTATTTATGTAATGAATACTTTATTTTCCTTCCCCCTTTTTGAGATGTGCTTTTAGAATACATAATAATGAATTTAGCTCTCAGCTTGAAATTTTAACTCACGTGTGAATGTACAACTATGTTTATCTACTTTTTAAAAGAACAAGCACATCATGAATGTAAAAGTAAAATTCAATGTATTCAAAGGCTCCAAATTAAAAAAAAAACAAGCATAAAATGTTACTATAAAAGAATCTGGAAAATACAATTGCTCCAGGTGACTATAAATGGCAAAGATTACCCGAGTTAATAAAAGCCACTGATCTTTGCCCCCAGGGGCTCTTGCAATGAGAGACTGATAGTTATCACCCATCTCTCTCATCTTTTAAATTGGGAGGTTCCTAGCTGGGTGTGGTGGCTCATGCCTGTAATCCCAGCACTTTGCGAGGCTGATGTGGGCAGATCATCTGAGGTCAGGAGTTCAAGACCTCTGGCCAACATAGTGAAACCCCGTCTCTACTAAAAATGCAAAAATTAGCCAGGTGTGGTGGCGGGCACCTGTAATCCCAGCTACTTGGGAGGATAAGGCAGGAGAATCGCTTGAACTCCAGAGGCAGAGGCTGCAAGTGAGCTGAGATCGCGCCACTGCACTCCAGCCTGGTCGACAAGAACAAAACTCTGCCTCAAAATAAATGAATAAATAAATAAATAAACGAAATTGGGAGGTTTCAACATAACTGCTGCCACTCTTAACAGCACAGGAATCACATGGTGGCAGGTGACAGAGGACAGCATACGTCTAGGTCAGGTACAGCCAGAGCCAAGAGAATCCAGGAGATTGCTCCTACTCTGTAACATCAGAGGAAAGCCAGGGATATATTATTAAAATGGGGGATACCATTGCTCAGGTAGAAGTAAAGGACCCAGAAGTAAGCAAATACTTCACAAGGAAACTATGGGGAGGGGATAAAACAGGGTTATTAGAGAGAAAACAGTCTTTTCGGGATTGAAGGAGACAGGCAGAAGGAAATATTTTAGAGACCATGCTACTACTTCAAGTTGTTATGGGAAAAAAATCTGAAAACAGGGCCATACCAGAGTTGTTCTTTCTTTCTCTGCCTTTTTATCCCCCCACACTTAATTTTGGTTAAAATCATAAACCTTTCTTCTTCACTACTAAGGAAATGTTTAGTAAAATGTGAGTAAGAAAGGATTTGTGCTTTGTCTTTTCACCGACACTTATTACAATTTCTCCAGTCTCACAGTTAATCATGCTCAGTGAATTATGATTAACGTTAGTTCAGGGTAGTGCTTTCTCTCAGTCAATTCTCAATCACTGTAGTTAAAATTATTCCTCCCTGTAACAGGTCTATGGATTACATATAGCATAGCCTTAAAATCTTTAGTTAGGAATAGAAAAGTTTAATATTAAGAGAAAACATACTACGAAGAATAGTTTTTAAAAATCTCTCAGTTATTCCTATTGTTCACTGCTTTTTGCATAAACAAGGGCTGACTACATCATTAGTTTATGACCAAAGAAACTCAGGAGATAATGAATATATCAGCTTTGAAGAAAGATTTAGAGCTAAGCCATGGAAGAACTCAGAGGAAATCAAGGTTTCTAACCCAGAGTAAACATTTTTTTTTTCCTGGAAACATTAAAACACTTAAAATTTGGGGTTTTCTCTTCTACAAGCTAAAAGTATTGGTCTAGTGTAGGTACTCACTCGAAAAATGTGCCCACCAGAACCTCTTCCGTCTGCAACACTCAAGGCAAGACTGCCCTGGCTGCCATGCAGATCCCTAGAGCTGCCACAGTGAAAACTGCTTACAGTAGTAAAATTGGAATTAAAGGACCTTGACAGCGTGCTCTGAATAAAGAGGGGATAGATTTAACAGAGATTAGTGTAGCATGCAAAATCCACGAGACATGTTATATACGTAGACTTATTTACAAGTAACCCCAAAACCAGAGAAGTATCATGCAACACTAATTTTCAGAGCCACTGAAAGAAATTGGAAACATTTACCGTGTATTTACATGACAACATATACAAATACACAAATTACATGTAAATACAACCATTCACATGTTTAAGCAAAGGAAGAAAGTACAGACATATAACTGCTTTTAGAATGCTATTTCCTTTACTCCTAACACATCTGATATATATATGTCAGAAAATAGGAATCGACGCCATATGCAGATGTATGTGTATCTAAAGTCATATACAGAACAGAAATTAATTTCTCTATATAAAGATAAATTTCACCAACACCCAGTAATTCTAAGTCAAATGAATTTTTAGAGAATCTACTTCATTTTATGCAAATTCTAACATATTAAATAAACTGAGTGTTTAAATACACATAACACAAAATATATTTGCAAAAAAATACCATTTCAAATTTTTTTACTTTTTTAAGAGGTAGACTCCCAGTCTGGAGTACAATAGCATGCTCCTGGCTCACTGCAGCCTCAAACTCCTGGGCTCAAATGATCTTGCTGCTGAGTAGACAGGACTACAGGTCCTCATCACCACACCTGGCTAGTTATTATTTTTGTAGAGACGAGGTCTCACTACACTTGTCCAGGGTGGTCTCAAACTCCTTCCTTCAAGCAATCCTTTTGCCTCAGCCTCCTAAACTGCTGGGATTACAGGTGTGAGCCAGTGTGCCCGACCACATTTCAATTTCTAAATGTTTCGAAGTTTAGAAAAATATCCTGCATTAGAGAATAGTTTCAACGTACAAGAATTTATGATATACCCTTTTTAATTTTATTTTTTAAAGAGACAAGGGTCTTGCTATGTTACTCAGGCTGGCCTCAAATTCCTGGGCTCAAGCCATCCTCCTGCCTCAGGATCCTGAGTAGCTGGGACCACAGGTGTGCACCACCGTGCCTGGCTAGTTTTTTTATTTTTCATGGAGACAGGGTCTCACCATCTTGCCAAGGCTGGTGAATATAACTTTTAAAATGCTCCTGCTGCTCTAAAATTACAAGAAGAAGAAAACAAGAAAATGTGTGGCAAATTTTCCCCATTCAAATAAATTGGTATTAAAGATCACTATATTTTAGGAGTTAGTGGTGGCCTTTGCTGCTTAAATTTGAAGAGCCATTGATGGAATCCTCTCACAAACTGAGTTCATATGAATACCTAATTGCTAATCCCAGAACTGCCTGAGGATGTACCTCAATAAACACACTGCCTGATTCCCACTGTTCCACTTGTTTATTCCCAGTTATGAACTGCTGTTCTTTCATGTGAGTGCTTTTAGTCATGTCCCTGTGTGCTGAGGGCTTAATGGTCAAACTGGGTGAAACCACATTTTGAGCATGGCTTGTTATTAATACAGAAATATCATTACAAACATTTCTGTATTACTCTTAGCAAATATATTCCTTCTCAAAATCTGAAGTTGACATCTAATGCCAAGAAGTACAGGATTCCAGAAAGAAAAAGATCTATAAAATTACCATGTACACTTCCAGTTATTCTGTGAATTCTGAAGTAATGACTAAAGAAAAAGCTAAACTTACAGCCCAGACCTGCATTTTCCCAAACCATTTCACCAAGGATAAGGATTTAGCAGAGGCAATTTGGAGGTTTCATAAACATTTGACTGGAATAAAAAAAATTAATAAATCATTCATACATACATAAATAACAGACACACACATTTGCCGTGCAGAGAGCTTTAATGTGTTATTGACTTAAGTGGCCTGATTAACCCTTTACACAGATCTTACAGCAAAGCTTTCTCTGTCATCTCTAAACACATGAGCTTACTGTAAATATTTTACTGATGAATAAAGCTGAAGCTCAAAACAGGTCTGGTTTTAAATTCAGGTTTGTGCAGACATCCACATAAAACTGCTTCCTGTCACAACACATTGTGCAAGTGCTCAATTAAATGCTAGGCATAATGTCCTGGGAAATGTTGTTCATTACATACTAATAGTCGTATAATAACAAGTGAACGTAACACTTACCATGTTGTGTTAATCATATATGGTTTGGAATGCTTAATATCTGAGTTCACATAAGGAATGTTAGTAAATGCTGATAGTAACCACACACCTTTGAAATAAAAAGTTCTTATTCCTTTTCAAATTTTGCTTATTAATTAAATAAATCTTGAAATTTTCAAGGTGACATCTACTTTATATCTTTGAATTCCAGGTATAGTTTGTTTTTTTCTTTGGCAGTGGGAGGTAAGAGGGGTGACTACTAAAAGGTTTAAAAACTACTTAAGCTTCAATAGATTATTATTACTAACTCTCAGCTGAGTAAAGTAGCAAATTTTAATTTGGGAACTGACCTCATGAGGTAGGGCAGGCACTGTGAAAGCCCCCAGGGAAAAATTTTTAAATGTCTACTTTGCCATTAGAATTAAGATGGTGGGAGTAGGGGAGTGAATGGAGATCCTCCATCATCTTCTACCACTTTGAATCAATGCTTTGAAGTTTGGAGTCTAAATCCTGATGCTATTAAAGTAGTTAATTAGTAATATATTTATGTAGCACTTTCAATCTGCTTCTAATGCCCATACATTCTGATTATACCATCTAATGAATAAGAGCATGAATGTAGCACAAAGTAGTTTTATAAATAAAACAGAGACAGTTTTCAGAATTACATGATTTAGAATGTTTTGAACATATGAAAAGAAAGCATCCCCACACGAGAGACTTGCAGAAATAAAGAGTTAATTTTCACTGGCAAATTACTCAAATTATGCTTCAATATTAAGGATTATTTTTACTGAACAAAATTATTTTTAGGAGGCTGGTGGCAGAATCACATTGAACTCTCAGACAACTCAAAAGAACCATATCTAACATTATATACCCTGAAGTACTATATCTGCTCAGGAAGTAACAGTGGCTTTACCTTATTTATTGTGTCAACTTGAAATTCTTCGGACCAGCTTTTAAAGTTGTTTCCCCTCCTTCACATAACATATATATCATCCTGGGAAAATTACTTAATTATTCTGTGCCCGAATTCCTTACTGGAAAATGGGATAACAAATAAATGGATGCTGGTTCACATACAAAGCAAAACACACACACACACACACACACACACACACACACACACACAGGTCAAAATTAATCTGAAAGTCTCTGAAATCACTCGGAATGTACAGTTTTATTTATAGACCCCATATAGCAAAGTTTGAAAACCACTTACCTAGATTAAAGGAAGAACAAAGGTAAAATCTAGGTACAAATGTTTGGTTATTCAAACCATCCTGCCTTAAAATAATAAATTTCTAGCAGTTAATGGTGGGTAAGAGGGGGAAAGATGAAAGATGTTGAAGAAATCTTAAGGGTGTACATATCACTGAATTGGAATGGGCTGCTCTTTGCAATAATAAGCATGTCTAGCAATCTCAGCAATTTAACATTACTTAAAACAATGTATCTTTTCAGTCTCTTAAAAACACACTTTTTTCTTATCCCACATAATTACTGCTTAGGAAAATTCACTCATTCACATGGTTTGTATCTCAAATTTGCATCACTAAACCTAGTATCGTATTGTGTTCCATGTTACTTGCACACATTGTCATCACATCAAATTCAATATATTCAAAGCCAACTAAGCTATTTTTTGCCAATCTTTTATACTATACCACAATGCTTTAAAGACTTCATTTCCTTAACTACCAGAACTTTAAAAAAAAATATTGATTTGGCAGGGCATGGTGGCTCACATCTGTAATCACAGCACTTTGAGAGGCTGAAGCGAGGACTGCTTATTTGAGAGGCTGAAGCAAGAGGACTGCTTGAGGCCAGGAGTTTGAGACCAGCCTGGGCAACATAGCGAGACCCTGTCTCTATTAAAACAATTAATTAATTAAATAAGGTTGATGACCAAATATCTCAAATCAGAAACCTTGGCTACCTCTTCAATCTTTTTTCTCATTTGATCCCTAAAACTAAATAATTTTAACCCAAGTATTTTTCAGACTCATCACCACAAGAGCCAAAACCCCAGCTCAAGTATCTCTCATTTGGCTGTTTTATTATTGAAACTGTTTCCTAAGCTACTTCTTATCAATTCATCCTGAACACTTTAGCCTAAGATATCCTAAAATACTCTATCTGCTCAGGAAATAATAGTGGCACTCTTTTATTTATTGTGTCAACTTGAAAATCTTCTGATAGGCTTTTAAAGTTGTTCCTCCATACTACGTAACACATATCAACCCAGGAAAATTACTTAACTCTTCTGTGCCTAAACTTCCTTATGGTAAAATGAGATAATAAAAATATCACACAGGACTCATGTGAAAATTGAGAAATATTTGTATAGCAAGGTAACTGCACAGTAACAGTAGTTTCTGGCACTTTGTAAATGCTAAATAAAATTAACTTTATATATTCTGACTTTCTAATATTCATACTTTATTATCAAATGTTCTCAAAATAAGTCCTTAATTCAACCAGGTTGAACTCCTTGTCTCTGTCTGCTTTCAGAATTCCTTCTTGATACATAACTTTTACCTTAATCTATTAATCTTTTTTTTTTTTTTTTTTTTTTTTTTGAGACAGGAGTCTTGCTCTGTCCCCCAGGCTGGAGTGCAGTGGCGCGATCTCGGCTCACTGCAAGCTCCGCCTCCCAGGTTCACGCCATTCTCCTGCCTCAGCCTCCCAAGTAGCTGGGACTACAGGCGCCCGCCAACATGCCTGGCTAATTTTTTGTATTTTTAGTAGAGACAGGGTTTCACCGTGTTAGCCAGGATGGTCTCGATCTCCTGACCTCGTGATCCGCCAGCCTCGGCCTTAATCTATTAATCTTAATCCTATTTATCAAAATTGTAAATTTTTCAAAAAGCACTGTTTGTTGAATAATCCCAGCTTCTGTGATTACTCTTGCATTTATCATTACCATTTTTTCTTTCAAAATGAAAACATTTTAGAAATGTATCAAAAAGTCCCCAAATCTCACCAACAGATAATTACTAGCAGTACATTAACATTTCATCTTTTCAACCACAGTTACTACCTAAACTATGAAATAATCTTCTGAACTATATTTTCTGAAGAACAGATGATTAATAATGAAATCATGAAGAAAATACCAAATTTCTATTGAAATTTCTATTTTTGTTAGTTTTATGTGTGTATGTATGTATGTAAGTGTGTGTATGAATACGAATGTCTCTACTGACCTTTTATTGGTATTGTTTCTGACAGGTAAGTATATATAACAGAAAATTATTCAAGATCATCATCCTGGATAAATAGGTATTTAAAATAAATTTTTACAAGCTAAACATACAGACACTATCTTCACTTTTTAAAAATGCCTTAATTGAGAAATTGGGTGGAGGCAAGATGGCCAAATAGGAACAGGTCCAGTCTACAGCTCCCAGCGTGAGCGACACAGACCAATGACTTCTGCATTTCCAACTAAGGTACCAGGTTCATCTCACTGGGGAGTGCCGGACAGTGGGTGCAGCGCACCATGTCTGAGCCGAAGCAGGGCGAGGCATCGCCTCACCCCGGAAGTGCAAGGGGTCAGGGAATTCCCTTTCCTAGTCAAAGAAAGGGGTGACAGAGGGCACCTGGAAAATCGGGTCACTCCCGCCCTAATACTGCGCTTTTCCAACAGGCTTAACAAACGGCACACCAGGAGATTATATCCCGCAACTGGCTCGGAGGGTCCTACGCCCACGGAGCCTCGATCAGTGCTAGCACAGCAGTCTGAGATCAAACTGCAAGGTGGCAGCGAGGCTGGGAGGGGGCGCACTCGTCATTGCCCAGGCTTGAATAGGTAAACAAAGCGGCCAGGAACGTTGAACTGGGTGGAGCCCAACACAGCTCAAGGAGGCCTGCCTGCCTCTGTAGGCTCCACTTCTAGGGGCAGGGCACAGACAAACAAAAGACAGCAATAACCTCTGTACACTTAAATGTCCCTGTCTAACAGCTTTGAAGAGAGTACTAGTTCTCCCAGCACGCAGCTTGAGATCTGAGAACAGGCAGACTGCCTTCTCGAGTGGGTCCCTGACCCCCAAGTAGCCTAACTGGGAAGCACCTCCTAGTAGGGGCGGACTGGCACCTCACACGGCCAGGTACTCCTCTGAGACAAAACTTCCAGAGGAACGATCAGGCAGCAGCATTTGCGGTTCACCAATATCCGCTGTTCTGCAGCCACCGCTGCTGATACCCAGGCAAACAGGGTCTGGAGTGGACCTCCAGTAAACTCCAACAGACCTGCAGCTGCAGGTCCTGACTGTTAGAAGGAAAACTAACAGAGAGGACATCCACACCAAAAACCCATCTGTACGTCACCATCATCAAAGACCAAAGGTAGATAAAACCACAAAGATGGGGAAAAAACAGAGCAGAAAAACTGGAAACACTAAAAATCAGAGCGCCTCTCCTCCTCCAAAGGAACGCAGCTCCTCACTAGCAACAGAACAAAGCTGGATGGAGAATGACTTTGAGGAGTTGAGAGAAGAAGGCTTCAGACGATCAAACTACTCCAAGCTAAAGGAGGAAGTTCGAACCAATGGCAAAGAAGTTAAAAACTTCGAAAAAAAATTAGACGAATGGATAACTAGAATCACCAATGCAGAGAAGTCCTTAAAGGACCTGATGGAGCTGAAAACCACAGCACGAGAACTACGTGACAAATGCACAAGCCTCAGTAACCGATGAGATCAACTGGAAGAAAGGTTATCAGCGATGGAAGACGAAATGAATGAAATGAAGCGTGAAGAAAAGTTTAGAGAAAAAAGAACAAAAGGAAATGAACAAAGCCTCCAAGAAATATGGGACTATGTGAAAAGAGCCAATCTACATCTAATTGGTGTACCTGAAAGTGACAGGGAGAAGGGAACCAAGTTGGAAAACACTCTGCAAGATATTATCCAGGAGAACTTCCCCAATCTAGCAAGGCAGGCCAACATTCAAGTTCAGGAAATACGGAGAATGCCACAAAGATACTCCTCAAGAAGAGCAACTCCAAGACACATAATTGTCAGACTCATCAAAGTTGAAATGAAGGAAAAAATGTTAAGGGCAGCCAGAGAGAAAGGTTGGGTTAACCACAAAGGGAAGCCCATCAGACTAACAGCTGATCTCTTGGCAGAAACTCTACAAGTCAGAAGAGAGTGGGGGCCAATATTCAACATTCTTAAAGAAAAGAATTTTCAACCCAGAATTTCATATCCAGCCAAACTAAGCTTCATAAGTGAAGGAGGAATAAAATACTTTACAGACAAGCAAATGCTGAGAGATTTTGTCACCACCAGGCCTGCCCTAAAAGAGCTCCTGAAGGAAGCACTAAACATGGAAAGGAACAACCGGTACTAGCCACGGCAAAAACATGCCAAACTGTAAAGACCATCAAGGCTAGGAAGAAACTGCATCAACTAACGAGCAAAATAACCAGCTAACATCATAACGACAGGATCAAATTCACACATAACAATACTAACCTTAAATGAAAATGGGCTAAATGCTCCAATTAAAAGACACGGACTGGCAAACTGGATAAAGAGTCAAGACCCATCAGTGTGCTGTATACAGGAAACCCATCTCACGTGCAGAGACACACATAGTCTCAAAAGAAAGGGATGGAGGAAGATCTACCAAGCAAACGGAAAACAAAAAAAGGCAGGGGTTGCAATCCTAGTCTCTGATAAAACAGACTTTAAACCAACAAAGATTAAAAGAGACAAAGAAGGCCATTACATAATGGTAAAGGGATCGATTCAAAAAGAAGAACTTACTATCCTAAATATATATGCACCCAATACAGGAGCACCCAGATTCATAAAGCAAGTCCTGAGTGACCTACAAAGAGACTTAGGCTCCCACACAATAATAATGGAAGACTTTAACACCCCACTGTCAACATTAGACAGATGAATGAGACAGAAAGTTAACAAGGATATCCAGGAATTGAACTCAGTTCTGCACCAAGCGGACCTAATAGACATCTACAGAACTCTCCACCCCAAATCAACAGAATATATATTCTTTTCAGCACCACACTACACCTATTCCAAAATTGACCACATAGTTGGAAGTAAAGCACTCCTCACTCAACAAATGTAAAAGAACAGAAATTATAACAAACTGTCTCTCAGACCACAGTGCAATCAAACTAGAACTCAGGATTAAGAAACTCACTCAAAACTGCTCAACTACATGGAAACTGAACAACCTGCTCCTGAATGACTACTGGGTACATAACGAAATGAAGGCAGAAATAAAGATGTTCTTTGAAACCAACAAGAACAAAGACACAACAAACCAGAATCTCTGGGACACATTCAAAGCAGTGGGTAGAGGGAAATTTATAGCACTAAATGCCCACAAGAGAAAGCAGGAAAGAACTGAAACTGACACCCTAACATCACAATTAAAAGAACTAGAGAAGCAAGAGCAAACACATTCAAAAGCTAGCAGAAGGCAAGAAATAACTAAGATCAGAGCAGAACTGAAAGAGATAGAGACACAAAAAACCCTTCAAAAAATCAATGAATCCAGGAGTTGGTTTTTTGAAAAGATCAACAAAATTGATAGACTGCTAGCAAGACTAATAAAGAAGAAAAGATAGAAGAATCAAATAGACACAATAAAAAATGAGAAAGGGGATATCACCACTGATCCCACAGAAATACAAACTACGATCAGAGAATACTATAAACACCTCTATGCAAAAAACTAGAAAATCTAGAAGAAATGGATAAATCCTCGACACATACACTCTCCCAAGACTAAACCAGGAAGAAGCTGAATCTCTGAATAGACCAATAACAGGCTCTGAAATTGAGGCAATAATTAATAGCTTACCAACCAAAAAAAGTCCAGGACCAGATGGATTCATAGCCGAATTCTACCAGAGGTATAAGGAGGAGCTGGTACCATTCCTTCTGAAACTATTCCAATCAATAGAAAAAGAAGGAATCCTCCCTAACTCATTTGATGAGGCCAGCATCATCCTGATACCAAAGCCTGGCAGAGATACAACAAAAAAAGAGAATTTTTGACCAATATCCTTGATGAACATTGATGCAAATATCCTCAAAATACTGGCAAACCGAATCCAGCAACACATCAAAAAGCTTATCCACCATGATCAAGTGGGCTTCATCCCTGGGATGCAAGGCTGGTTCAACATACACAAATCAATAAATGTAATCCAGCATATAAACAGAACCAAAGACAAAAACCACATGATTATCTCAATAGATGCAGAAAAGGCCTTTGACAAAATTCAACAACACTTCATGCTAAAAACTCTCAATAAATTAGGTATTGATGGGACATATCTCAAAATAGTAAGAGCTATCTATGACAAACCCACAGCCAATATCATACTGAATAGACAAAAACTGGAAGGATTCCCTTTGAAAACTGGCACAAGACAGGGATGCCCTCTCTCACCACTCCTATTCAACATAGTGTTGGAAGTTCTGGCCAGGGCAATCAGGCAGGAGAAGGAAATAAAGGGCATTCAATTAGGAAGTCAAATTGCCCGTTTCCAGATGACACGATTGTATATCTAGAAAACCCCATTGTCTCAGCCCAAAATCTCCTTAAGCTGATAAGCAACTTCAGCCAAGTCTCAGGATACAAAATCAATGTGCAAAAATCACAAGCATTCTTATACACCAATAACAGACAAACAGAGAGCCAAATCATGAGTGAACTCCCATTCACAATTGCTTCAAAGAGAATCAAATACCTAGGAATCCAACTTACAAAGGATGTGAAGGACCTCTTCAAGTAGAACTACAAACCACTTCTCAACAAAATAAAAGAGGACACAAACAAATGGAAGAACATTCCATACTCATGGGTAGGAAGAATCAATATCGTGAAAATGGCCATACTGCCCAAGGTAATTTATAGATTCAATGCCATCCCCATCAAGTTACCAATAACTTTCTTCACAGAATTGGAAAAAACTACTTTGAAGTTCATATGGAACCAAAAAAGAGCCTGCATTGCCAAGTCAATCCTAAGCCAAAAGAGCAAAGCTGGAGGCATCACGCTACCTGACTTCAAACTATACTACAAGGCTACAGTAACCAAAACAGCATGGTACTGGTACCATGACACAGATAAAGACCAATGGAACAGAACAGAGCCCTCAAAAATAATGCCGCATATCTACAACTATCTGATCTTTGACAAACCTGACAAAAACAAGCAATGGGGAAACGATTCCCTATTTAATAAATGGTGCTGGGAAAACTGGCTAGCCACATGTAGAAAGCTGAAACTGGATCCCTTCCTTACACCTTATACAAAAATTAATTCAAGACAGATTAAAGACTTACATGTTAGACCTAAAACCATAAAAACTCTAGAAGAAAACCTAGGCAATACCATTCAGGACATAGGCATGGGCAAGGACGTCATGTCTAAAACACCAAAAGGAACAGCAACAAAAGCCAAAATTGAGAAATGGGATCTAATTAAACTAAAGAGCTTCTGCACAGCAAAAGAAACCACCATCAGAGTGAACAGGCAACCTACAGAATGGGAGAAAATTTTTGCAACCTACTCATCTGACAAAGGGCTAATATCCAGAATCTACAATGAACGCAAACAAATTTACAAGAAAAAAACAAACCACCCCATTAAAACGTGGGCGAAGGACATGAACAGACACTTCTCAAAAGAAGACATTTATGCAGCCAAAAAACACATGAAAAATGCTCATCATCACTGGCCATCAGAGAAATGCAAATCAATACCACAATGAGATACCATCTCACACTAGTTAGAATGGCAATCATTAAAAAGTCAGGAAACAACAGGTGCTGGAGAGGATGTGGAGAAATAGGAACACTTTTACACTGTTGGTGGGACTGTAAACTAGTTCAACCATTGTGGAAGTCGGTATGGTGATTCTTCAAGGATCTAGAACTAGAAATACCATTTGACCCAGCCATCCTATTACTGGGTATATACCCAAAGGATTATAAATCATGCCGCTATAAAGACACATGTACACGTATGTTTACTGTGGCACTATTCACAATAGCAAAGACTTGGAACCAACCTAAATGTCCAACAACGATAGACTGGATTAAGAAAATGTGGCACATATACACCATGGAATACTATGCAGCCATAAAAAATGATGAGTTCATGTCCTTTGTAGGGACATGGATGAAGCTGGAAACCATCATTCTCAGCAAACTATCGCAAGGACAAAAAACCAAACACTGCATGTTCTCACTCATAGGTGGGAATTGAACAATGAGAACACATGGACACAGGAAGGGGAACATCACGCACTGGGGACTGTTGTGGGCTGGGGGGAGGGGGGAGGGATAGCATTAGGAGATATACCTAATGCTAAATGACGAGTTAATGGGTGCAGCACACCAACATGGCACATGTATACGTATGAAACAAACCTGCACATTATGCACATGTACCCTAAAAGTATAATAATAAAAAAAGCCTTAATCTTTGATATAAGAAATCTGTTTATATTTTAGAATTATGAACTATATTTAAATTTTTAAGAAAAATAATTATTTTACCATCATAAAATAACCTATTGCACAATATTTTGCTGTTTTAAAAAAATAACTTTAATCAGCTGATAATTTCTTTGTATTTAAAAGATGGTGATGATGAGGACGAAGGTAATAGCAATAAACACTTATTTAGCACTTAGTTATATATGCCAGGTACCATTCTAAGTGCTTTGCATGTATTAACCCATTTAATTTTTAAACAATCCTAGTAGTTCCTTTCATTGCACCTAACATACACATGAATCCACCAAGGTAACGAAAGTCAGTTACTTGTCCAAGTAGATAACTGAGCAGCACAGCTAGGATTCTGAACTGTTAAGACTAAAATGTCTCTCTAAATGATTTAAAAAAAAATTTTTTTTAAGTAATTCTTTAAAAATTTAAATTCTTTTAAAAATGTGATTTATAAAACATGAATCCATTTAAGATAAAACTTTCACGTATGTTAAGTAAAAGCAGTCTCACATGTGAATACTTTTTAAGAACTGAAACAGGCAAACACAGCATACGTTTAAGAAAGACATGGAGAATAAAATACCCTAAAAGGAATGCAGTAGAGCTATGGTAACAGCAGGATATATACTTTGGTATTTGCTGGAAATGCTTCCCAACGGATGAGCTAGAAGATACTACAGTGTAGTCAACTGGTGGCCTGGAAGGCAGGAGTCTGGGCAAGCATATGATGAGAGAAGAGGCACCCCTCGTAACTTCGAAGTATGATATCCTTGAAAATGGGAGTTATCAGCTGCAGATTTGTGTTCAGACGCAGTTTGCCCTGGTTCTTTTCTCACAAGGCTTCTCTTTAGTTTCAATCAACTAATTCACACCTCTAAATTACTAGTGAAAACAACTAGGAAACTACTGTGATATTCTCTTCAAGAACCTGTACCGTGAATTTCAAAATATGTAAATATTTTAGGCAATTCAGAAAAAAGCGGATTGGCACACTGAACAATGAGATAGTTACTACTTGCTTCTTATGTACTAAAATCCAGGTATATCTCTGTCAGACAGGAGTAGGAGAACAGCCATGTAAGATGAAACTACACAGAACATAAAAACCAAACTCACCTCTTCTTCCAAATCTCCTACTCCTCCTCTATGTCCACTAATAGCCAAAGACATTCCCAACAACCAGTTATTCAAGGCACAGTCTCAAGCTTTATCCCTTTTCCTTTCTGACTGATTACAGGAATATTCAATCAGAAGTTAAACTCTTGTTAAAAGTCTATTTCAGAACTCTCTCTTGAACTCATTTGTCTTAACTGCACTGATAACAGTTCACATTTCATTTCTTATCTAGATTACTAAACGGCATCATATCTCAATCTCTTTGACTACAGCCTCTTCCTCTAAAATCTAGTTCCACAATGTCACCACAAATTTATTTATAAAACACACCTATGTTACTCTTCTGCTTAAGAAATTTCCAAGTGCCTTAGAAAAAGCACAAAAGTTCAAATAGCCTCAACAGTGTGTAGAGTTACTAGATGAAATAAAATGGATAGATGAGAATGAAGTAGCCTAATGCTTATGGATGTTTACCTATTTAAAGTTTATTTAAAGTTGAGGACTGCACTAAAAAGAACAATTATAGGCTGAGATTTCATGTAAACTGATATGAGGTACTAATATATTTTAGGCATTTCTGAAAATTTTATTTAAGGAATTTTTAAAAATGGCTAATTGAAGTTGTATGTTCACCTGTTTTTAAGAACACATTTTATATTTAATAAAGAAAGAAAGATAATGCTTGGGTAAAATCTTGTGAGTAAAGTTAAATCTTAAAGAAAAATCATGTCTTGTACACTTGGGCCACATGACTATGGCACTCATATTGGTTTTACAAGGATATATATCTATATCTACATTTTTAACTCCTTTCAAAAGACGAACATCTACACATAAAATTATAATTTGAATACGAGCAGTAGTTATTTAATAAACTATTGCTAAGCCACACTAGAGCCACAGAAACACTTAACTGAGTTTAAGTAGGTCAGAAATGTAGAAATTCAGAAAAGTTAAGAATAAACGCCATGCCAGAAGCCATCTGCGTCAGTGACAATGTTAGTTCATATACTGTGGACTGGGGAAAAAATATTAGATGAAATATTCACATTTGCAATACATTTTTTGTTATTCTGTTAACTATACAGTAAGCTATTTTTTAAATTTAGATAATCAACAATAGCAAAGTTCAGAAAATGCTAAACAGAGGTACATGTATTTTTAGTATGTGTGCACAATCTCAGACAGACACATAAACATATAAAATTAATACATTTTTGTTAGAAACAGTGGGGAGTAAAGGAGAGGATAGAAACACACATTATCATCCCAATTGTCCTGGCTGAGTTTAAATTTGGAACTCTATTCCCAGTACCAGAGAAAAACACCTAGAATATAAAGAGATAATCAGTAATTCAGAGAATCTTGTTTCATCTTGTTTAGAAAACAAAGAGTGCCAATTATTTTTAAGGAAAATAGTTCAAAAAGAAAAGAATGAAAAACTCATGTTCAATTACCTTTTCTAACTTTTTGGCTTCAATATGTCGAAGTACTTGTTCTCTCCAGTCATGAGGAACTTTACTTTTTCCTGGAGGATCTAATAAAGAATGCTCAGAACCAACCCTTGCATTTGGTCTTTTTGAAGGACTAGTCCGTGAATAATTGAAATCACTAACTGACATAGTTCTCTCTGGTATTTCATTAACAGAGGGTCGAGCACTCTGAGGTCTTGATGCATTTGGACCATCTATGCTGTATGTTCGTGCAGAAAGAGGTCTCTGTGAGCCTGGCATCATTGGAGTTCTTCCCACTGAGTGGAACTCTCTGTATGATAAATAATCTCCTTCAGGAATCTGGGCCCGCCTTGTAGAGCCTGGATCACCAAGATTTACAGAGGCTGTGGAGGACACACTACTTTGTCGCTGAAGTGTACTTCTAGTTACCGCAGGAATAAGTCGGTCGTTTGGTGAGATGGCCCACATTTCCCCATGTCTTGCTGGCCCAAGTCTCTGATGTAAATGGTATGCAGTATTAGCTCGAACATTGTTATGATTAGAGAAATTCATATTGGCAGAATGTTTAGCATAACTTTGATTTTCTGTGCTCTCTGATCTAGGAAGGAGCTGAGAAGGAAAACTGGCGTGATCTATTTGGGGATTTTGTTTGGAGTGCCACAAAGTGTCTTTGACTGCAGCACTGCTACTGTATTGGATATTATACTGTGGAGGACCATATATTTGAGGTGCAGATTGTGGGCCACTTGTGGGGCCTCTTATTATATTTGGCTTTTCGGGATTATGATTTGAATCAAACTTGAAAACTGCCTTTGTTCCTGATATTAAATCAGAAGAAGAAGAAGAACCAGTAAATACCTGCAATGGCTGATCATACAACAGTGTGGCAGACTTGCTCCTGACTATATTTTTTCCATCAACAGCAGATGTGATTTTAACGATTGTATTTGGCTGCTGAGGTCCATTATCACTAAGAATATCGTAGATTTTTAGCCCTCCAATCTCCATATTAGTTATGCTATGAGATTTCACAACAGATCCAACTGGACCACTTTTCTGAGGGGAGAGATCTTCAGTGCTTTTGGAAATACCTAAGTCAACAGAACAATCACTGTCATGTGGTTCAGTCCTATTAGAAGACTGTGAAGTTTCTTCAGAATGTCCATTTACCTTATTTACGGATTCCAAATTAGGATACTTGTTTCCATTTTCCAAGTGCTCAGTTTCCTCTTTAGAATTAATGCTTAAAAAGCTTGTTCCAAACAGGACATCCTGTGTTTTTGATCTTTCCATGATCTCTGGTTGAAATGTATCATTAGTTATAAGCTTATTAAGATTCATATTGATATGATCTAATTTGTGAGTGTCATCAGCTGTGGCTGTTGAGTCAACACTTTTCTCAATTAGAACTAATCGCTCTTCAATATTCAAATCATATTCAGGTAAGTTAAAATCTTTTTTATCATGAGCTTTGAACTTTTCCTCTGTTGAATTGTTTAAAATATCTCCATTTTGTAAAACGCTGTTAAAATTTTCATCTTCTTGCCTAAAATAAAGATAATTTTATGAAAAACATAATAAAGCCGAGTTTTCTTATTAACAGGGAACATTAATAAATAAATTGTGTGGGTGGACAAGTTAAAAAAGTTAATAAAAGTCAAAGACAAAAGGCATTTATTATCAAGCATGTAATTTAAAAATATTATCTCAATAGTTAATAGAGCTTTATTTTCAGTTGGAGACAAGTAATACAATTAAAATTCACAGATAATACCAAGATTAATTTTCATCAATACACTCAATCTGATTTCTCACAAAATAACTTAAAGGGCTGAACTATGAATAAAACTGGAATTTTTAATCTTTGCTACATCTTTTCATGAATGTGCTAAAAAAACAAAATGCTTGAAGGAGGGCAGATATATGGAGAGAAAGCTAGTAACATGAATACTGGAGTAAAGAGCACAGGACATTTGTGCAGTTAATTTTGAAGCCTTACATTATTAACCAAATTAACCACAGTTAACGAAGTACGCAGTTGTTAGGTACTTACCTTTCATATAGGTAAGAAAATTGTACAAAGCAAAGAACTGAATAAATGTCCAAAGTTTGACACCAAATATGTAAAAGGCATAAAAAGTTAAATGAAGTCTAATCACTCTTCTAAGTAGCTAGCTGTATTTGGCAAATACTTTTAAATGTGTCATTCCAAAATTATAGAAAATATTTTATTTTTACCTGTGGTATTAAGTATTTGTGTCCTCTTGTATACATATTCAAGTTATGTTTCCACAAAAATTCCCTAATACTGGTCTTCCCATTACAAAAAAAGATAACTTTCATTACTAGAAATACAGCACAAAAAGGTGTTGCTGTATTCCTTGCTTAGGCTTTATTTCATTATATTAAAAGCAGGATTTAGAAAATATCATACCGCTTTCCCAACAATAAATAAAATTTTATTATTCAACAAATTAATATGATAATATCTAGGAGGTTATAAAAATTAGTATTTTAAATAGTAGCTCATAGCCTCAAATTCAAAGAATAGAAATAAATGATTGTGATTATAATTACACAATACCTAAACTCATTTTCAGGCATAAAATTCACCTCCCTTTTCTAACAATACACATTAATGTACAAATTTTACTTAAATATGCCTGAAATTTAAGAACAACTCTAAATGACTGTTAAAAATATCCACACATTAAACTTTTGGTTTAGTAGTAACCCCAATCTTTTTTTTTTTTTTTTTGAGACTGGGTCTCAATTCTGTTACCCATGCTGGAGTCCAGTAGCCTGATCATGACTTGCTGAGGCCTAAACCTCCCAAGCTCAGGTTAACCTCCCACCTTGGCCTCCTGAGTAGCTGGGACTACAGGCATGTGCCAACATACCTGGCTAATTTTTCTGTAGAGACATGGTTTCACCATGTTGCCCAAGCTGGTCTTGAACTCCTGTACTCAAGCAATCTATCACCTTAGCCTCCCAAAGTGCTGGGATTACAGGCATTCCACCACATCCAGCCAACCCCAGTCTCTCTTTTTTTTTTTTTTTTTTTTTTTTTTTTTTTTTTTTGAGACAAGGCCTAGCTCTGTCATCCAGGCTGGAATGCAGTGGTGTGATCATAGCTCACTGCAACTTCCGCCTCCTGGGTTCAAGCGATCCTCCCACCTCAGCCTCCCAGGTAGCTGGGACTACAGGCACATGCCACCACACATGGCCAACTTTTGTACTGTTTTTGGTAGAGATGGGGTTTCACCATGTTGCCAAGGCTGGTCTCGAACTCCTGGGCTCAAGCCATCCACCTGCTGCAGCCTCCTGAAGTGCTGGGATTACAGGTTTATGCCACCATGCCCAGCCCAGCTAATCCCCATCTTTCTAACGGAGTTTAGCTGATAGAGTAACACTATGGTAGAATGGCACAGCCTTACTGTGATAACCAAATTTCTTTTTTTTTCTTTTCAAACCCACCGCCAACATTACAGACAACCAATTTCTCAAGAGCCTAAGTAATAAAATGTGTTTTAGACTTCAGCTAAATTCCAGGCTATACAAATTAACATTTATCTCCCTCTCAGTGAGTGTGTACTACAAAATTAAGCCTAAGCCAAATATACACCACCAGTCAAGAGTATTTGAATGAACCCTTTAATGGCAGCCCCTCAAAATGATTCTGCATTTCTAACTATAAAAGTACTCTTTCCAACTTAAATTACCTCAAATATGCTGTTTATGTTGCCATATCTAAAAATATATAAATATTCAACTTTTTAACCGGAGACTGAGAATCTAGTCTATCCTTCCCCATTTAAAAATCTAATTTAAGATGGAAATGTATAAAAACTAAATAGAAAATCAGCAATAAAAATGGGGAAAGAAAACATATTACTGGAACCACTTCTATAATACTTATTAAACCCTGTATGTTTATGTATTTGTTATCTGCCTTACTACTTCCATTTATTGTATAAATAAAAAACTGTAAAAGATGTTCACACACCTGATTTTCAAATTAATATCAATATGAGTTTGTTTCACTGGAGAGCAAAGTGAGGTGTCTTGACTACTATCAGTATTAAGAGAAACTGAATCAGACATTCGAGATGGAGAAGAACAATTGCTGTTATTCTGATTGCTATTGTGTGTAACTTCATCTGATAAAGAATCTGTTTCCTTTGTATCATCTGAAACAAAACAAATTTAAGATTAATGATAAATTCCCCAAGAATTGTGTGAAATTCTTTTCAGTGATGATAAACGACAATTATACCATCCTGGTTCTATATATGAGGCAATAAATTATATTGATAAGATAATTGGAAGCACCCCTGAAAATTCAGTCCTAATACAAAGATTAAATAATTTTTAGATGGTGATATAATTTTTTAAAAAGTAACCAATGTTGGGATTACTAAGAATTCAATTTAGTTACTGACAAGGTGACATTATTCTATACTGTTTTCTAAGGTCAGTTAATTTCAATGAATATACTTTTCACCCATTTACAATTTGAAAAACTGATAATGAAAATATCGTTTACAACCTTTCTAAACTCAACTGGGCAAGAAATTATTTCATATATATATATATGGAATTTTTTCCCATCTACTCTAATAAAAATAAGCAATTCAATCCACAAACATATAATCCCCAAACAAATCAAGGAATTTTCAAAAGTCAGCTCTTTCTTAATGTTTTTAAAACATTTCATAGACTTGTTTATGAATGGTAAACTCTCAGTATGTAAGGTGGTTGTGTGTAGCAATTATATGAACAGAAACAGACAAGTGTTCATATTCTATAATAGGTAGTATTTTTTCAAAGTAGTGCTAAAAAGGTTTTTTTTTTAACTAACTGAATTCTAGCCAAATCACAGAAATAGTGTATATAGACATATTCATAGATGATTATATGAATTAAGGATATCTTTGATGTTCTGAGATTTTAGGAGCACAGCTCAAGTAGTCCAGATTGTATTTACAGTTAACAGTAGCAAATGAGACTCTAACTTTGATCTCAGTGTATTTAGGTTCTGAGCTCTTAACCATTAAAATAGATGGTTGTTAAGTTCTTTCTCAGATACACTCCACTTCCACCTCATCATGGGGGTTATTGTGACAATTAGATAATAACACGTACAATATTTAGTATAGTACCTAAGCAATTAGTGCTCAACAAATTCTAGGTATCATTACTACAAAATGAACCCAAGCTATCCAAGGGCCAACTTGATAATAAGTATCATTGATGCCATAAAGACAAACGGTTAAACATTTGAGGAAGATGATGTAAAGATACTCAGGTGCTAGAGGGGAGGGGTGAGGGAAGGGATAGATATCCTTCAAGATCTCTAAGAGTCTAAGATTGTCTTATTTGAAAGAATGGCTGGCAGAGGTTGGACGGAGTGTAAAAAAATGTCTTGTGATAGAATCAATAAAATAACAAGCACCTAACTGTACATAAGATACTGTGCTAAAAGATACATTATCTAGCCTATTTGATGCAAAAATCCTTCATTAGCCTCACTGTATGTCAAATCAGGTATGTACACATGGATAAAATTAACTCAAGGATCACACAGCAGATAAGTGGCAGAAACGCACAATCCAGGCTTAGTTGTCGGTAAAGTCCATGCCTTTATAAGTAAATTTGCATGAGGAGAAAGAAAAGACTATCAATGCCTTTCCCTAAAAATGAGAAGGAAAGAGAATCTTTCAGAAAGCCATGTCTAAAAATTTGTTTCTAAAATGTATCAAATAATATAATAGTCAATGAAATTTATTCCAAATAAATTTATAAATTTATTGAGGCAATTTCTATTCTTAGTACTTTCCTTTAACATCTAACCTTTTTTGTTATTACTAAGTGCTACGACTTTTGGCTGGTTAATAGAGGTTTCAATTAATGGTGGTCGCATCTCCGCCATTTTCATCTCTTCATCAGAAGAAAGTTCTTCAGATTCCTAGTGAAAAGGGGGGAAGGGGGATAAAAATTAAATTTTTGTTTCTTCAAATAAATAAATATTAAGTCATAAGACTTTAAAGGGAAAACAAATATTATAAACACATTTTAAACCTTTTCAAGATAGGGTAATAAAATACAACCAGTCCTTCCAAGACTGTTCGTACAATTTGTACCTCTATCCTTTTCATGGCACCATTATCCCAATCAAACATTAGGATACTGCTTCTCTATTCCCTTTTTTATACTGAGATGTTCACGTGCTGCATCTCCTATAATATTCTTACAACTATAATAACTTTCAACCATATATAGCTCTATGAATTAGAATAACACTCTATTAAAAGCCTTTAGTGGCTCCTCAAGACTACAGAACATTAAGTCCAAACTTCTTAGCTTGGCTTTTCAGAGCCTCGTAGTCAGGGCCCTATCTACTCTACTGATCTTATTTCATAATACTGCCTCTGACTTATTCAGTAACATAAAATGTTATTTTCCATATGTTCCAAATGCCATTCTTTTGCTCTCATCATTCCTTCCTCATTTCATTCCATTCTCCTGTATCTGTGAATTAAAATTTTCCAAAACACAGGTAAAATGCCCCCTTCTCCTTAAGGCAGCCATAAATCTTCCTTCTAAATTTCTGTAACACTTAGTACATTTCTAACACACTTAGCACAGTCTATCCTTAATTATATATATTTGCATTTATTTAAATCCCTATATCCACGTATCCATTCTGCCACCTTACCTCCACAGTGCCTCACACATAGAAATTACACTAAATGAGTCATAAGTTCACTGTAACAAACCTAATAATTTTTTCACAGCCTATGTTACATTAGCTTCAGTGCATACCATAGTGTATTGAGTGATATTAACCACCCTTTTCTTAAAAAAATTATTCCTGTTGTAAATGACAGCTCACAGGATAACCAGGAAAAGAGATGGTGTGCTTGAATGCACTTTGAAATTTTAGGGATGAAGATGTATTAACTTAAATAGCCACTCGTAGCTAGTACATACTGCAGTGAACAATGCAGCTATAAATCAGAAACACTTCAAATATTCATATTAAAAAGTTACAGCTTCACCATTTTACATTACCACTAGCAGTGTATGAAGGGAATATAAAATGGTGCAATCATTTTTCATTCATGAAAATATATATCCACACAAAAACCTGTACACAAAAATTCACTGCAGACTTATTCATTACAGCCAAAAAGTGGAAATAATTAAAATGTCCATTAATTGAAGAATAGATAAACAAAGGGTGGATATACACAATGTAGTATTATTCACTCATATAAATGGATGCTGTGTTGATATATGCTATAACATAGAAAAACCTGAACACATTATGCTAAGTGAAACAAACCAGGCACAAAAGACCACATATTGTATGATTCCACTTAAATGAAATGTCAAGAATAGGCAAATTTACAGAGGCATATAAAGTAGATTTTTGGTTGCCTAGGGCCGAAGGGGATAAAGAGTGAGGAGTAACAGGTAAGGAGTATGGGATTTCTTTCTGGAGTGAGAAACATGTTCTAAAAGTGATTGTAGTAATGGCAGCACAATTTGGTAAATATACTAAAAGCCACTGAATTGAATAATTTAAATAAGTGATTTGTATGGTATGTGAGTTATATCTCAATAAAGCTGTTTTTTTAAAAAAGTTCCAGCTTTTATTGATCCACTAGAAGAAACTCCCCATTTAAAAACTGTCTCACGCAGTCAACCAAAAAATCTTTCACTTTCAAGGATAAATGCATAAATAAGTTAAATAATTGGGTATGCCTATAGTAGTCTTTTCATTTTTAAGTTACAGAAATAAAAGCAATTATGTATTTTACAGTAGCCTAGACTACCTATAATCTAATTCACATAAACATCTGAATACAAAGGGCATAATAATTTGTAAGTTTAAAGTGCCAAGTGAGTGATATTTTTGCAGATATGAAATTTCTCAATGATGAAGGCATTAACGTATTTTCTACAATCAATATCAGGTCTTTATTTTGCAACAATAAAATATTAAATTGAAAGTTCTTATGATTGCTCCAGAATAATCATCAAATCATACCTCAAAAACATCATCATGGTTAACAATATGCTTCAAGTTCTCAGAGGCTTTCATATTTGCAGTCACTGGTAAACTCCCAGGACTAATCTCAGCTTCAGGTTCACTGATCTTCTGTACAGAGTTTCCTATCATATATTTTTCTCTTTCATCAACTTTACTTTTTACTGTAGTAGTACTTTCTGAGGTCTAAGTAAAAGAAAAGATAAAGAGTTCATATTTATTAAGTTTTATATCTATTTTAAAAGTTCAGATAAAAATTTGTAAGCAATTTGCCAACTTCCAATTCTGGACTAATCTCAAACATGAAAACTTTAAACATAGAAACCTGTGACACTCACAGATAAAATGCTCATTTTAGGAGCATGTGGCTCCCAAAGATCCATGAGACACATTAAAATTTACAAGTTAGCCAAGGTTACTTTCCTCTTAGAAGCTGCAAGGCTTGTAAGTGTGGACAACTGAGTCACTTAGCTCAGCATACTCAACTCCGGATGGTTAAAATTGTTTTCTGCTCATTGTGGACTGTATAGTAACTCTAATGACATGGTAAAACTTTTGTTTCTGTGATACAGTAACGTGTGTGTGGCAAAGTCCTAAAGGAATATACATACCATTTAGGGATTTGTGAAAGTTTCTGAAACATCCCAAGGAAATGCCAACTGTCTGTCATTGCAATTACATTTAAAATGAAAATTAGGTAAAATGGACCAATATTACCAGGGGGAAAAAATTTCCCTACTAATACTTTTCCTGGCATTCATTATCTTCTTTGTTCAGACAATGATTTTTTTAAAGGCTATGCTAACACTACACTGTGAATTGGACATTCTATAGCCAGAGTGGTAATGACAGTAATTATGGACTTCACTGATTATTATAGTTTCCCAGTTCAGGTAGCTGAGAACAAAACCTTAAATTTGCAAGTGCAGTCACGTGGCACTTAACAACAGTGATATGTTCGGAGAAATTTATTAGGTGATTTTTTTCCTCTGTGAACATCATAGAGTGTACTTACATAAACCTAGATGGTATAGCTTACTACACATACAGGCTATATGTAATATAGCCTATGGCCCTGAGGCTACAAACCTGTATAACATGTTACTGTACCGAACACTATAGGCAATTCTAACACAATAGAAAGTATTTGTGTATGCAAACATATCTGAATATAGAAAAGCTGTGTTATGACGTCATTAGGCAATAGGAATTTTTCAGCTCCATTACACGTTTTTTCTTTTTTTGAGACAGGGTCTTGCTCTGTCACCCATGCTGGAGTGCTGTGGCATGATCATAGCTCACTGCAGCCTTGAACTCCTAGGCTCAAGGGATCCTCTCACCTCAAGTCTCCTAAGTAGCTAGGACTACAGGAGCATGCCACCATGCCCAGCTAATTTTTAAAATTTTTTGTAGGACAGGTTGTCTTGCTATGTTGCCCACGCTGGTCTTGAACTCCCGGCCTCCAGTGACTCTCCTGCCTAAGCCTCCCAAATAGCTAGGTCAACAGGCACACATCACCAAGCCCAGCTAATTTTTTTTTTTTAAACTTTCTGTAGAAACAGTCTCACCATCTTCGTCAGGCTGTTCTCAAATCCTCGGTGTAAGTGACCATCCCACCTCGGCCTCCCAAAGTGCTGGGATAACAGGGGTGAGCCACCATGGCCAGGCATCTCCCTTATATTCTTATTTTTTGTTTTTGAGACAGAGTGTCGCTCTGTCACCCAGGCTGGAGCACAGTGGTGTGATCTCAGCACACTGCAATCCCCGCCTCCTGGGTTCAAGCGATCCTCCTGCCTCAGCCTCCCAAGTAGCTGGGATTACAGGTGCCCACCACCACGCCCAGCTAATTTTTGTACTTTTAGTTGAGATGGGGTTTCACCATGTTGGCCAGGCTGGTCTCAAACTCCCGACCTCAAGTGATCTGCTTGCCTTGGCCTCCCAAAGTGCTGGGATTACAGGCATGAGCCACCACACCCAGCCCCTTATACTCTTATAGGACCACCATCATATGAATGTGAGCATGTCGACCCAAATATCATTCTGTGGTGCATGACTGCACATTCAGAGTACATGAAAAGGGGCAATATATCAACTGTCATTTCAAAATAAGAACTTGAAATAGGCTTTGGTTAATCCTTTTGAATTTTCTAACCTTCACACCCACATCTTTATTTGTATCTTGTTGATCTTCATGTGGTTTCAAATCTCTTCCAGAGTCTTCACTGGTCTCTTCATCTTTTAATCTATGTACAATGGTTTGAACAGTTTTGACCATATTCTTAAGCTCATCTGGGTATGGTGTTGGATATCTTTTTAAATTTCCCTCCTAGAGAAACAAAATAAGTAAAATATGAAGTACAAATATTTCTAATGTCAATCTCAAACAAAATTTAATCTGTAATCCGTTTGAATTACATTAGATGTCAAGCTCATAGGGATAACTGTGAAGACAGATGATAGGCTTTGAAGGCATTTTAGGCTTGATAAAAATACGGTTTTATAACAAAATATTAGGACTTCACAGTAAATTTCAGTGTTTTAAAAGTTTTATCAGACTCAAATATTTCCATTTAGAGATATATAGTATGAATATTGCCAAAAATTGTGTCACTTAGCTTTGAAACAGATACACATTTTTCAGCTATTCATCTACATATATATAAAGTTCAGATATTCGTATATTTATGTCTCACATACCAAGTGCCATATTTTTCCAAGGTCAGCCTGTCATTTTCTGAGATTCAGCTAAGTTTGTATAAGGGGCAAATAATTACATTCATTAAGTAACTAAAAAATATGTATTTACTACTCCTATCACTGTGACATGTTTTCAATTCCATAAAGGAACAAAATGTTCTTTATCTCTAAGATTTATAAAAATAAATCATTAAAGAAAGGGAAAGGGGAGAAAAGTCATTACGAATATGGTGGGCAGGAGTCAGCTAAACTGAAGTTAAACATAAAGGGCACTAATTTGAAATAAAGTGCTGGTTAATTTCTCTAGCCTATAATAACGTTTTCCTCTTATATTTATATATACTATGAAATTTAGCTTTAAATCACATAGTTTTATATTGTTCCCAAATTCTTTCATGTCTGAAATATTTGGAATCAATAACACTTCAAGTGCCTTGAGGACAAGGAATAAAGCCAATACTTTTTTATATCCCCAAACATCATAGTATATGTAATACCAACTTAAATATCAGCAGGTTTGTTTCAAATTTTAAAGAATAAAGAACAGACTCACCCTGGGAGGTGCCTCCCTTTCATCTTTGTCTTCATCACATTCAAATGCAACTTGAGCCCGCTGTTTCCTCTGTTCCTCCCACAATGAAGGGTTAAAACTTTCATTATCTGACATAAACATAACTAGAGAAAAGTAAAAAACAAAAACCTACTATATTTTACTGTAATTATGGAAAACTATCACTTGCTCATAATTTCTGTATGAGTTATGTTCACTACAATAAGTCTAAAATAGTTAAGAATGGTCAATGCAAGAAATTAGAAATCCTAATGCGTCGGCTGATTCTTTATAATGTCCATGTAAGATTTCTTTACAATGTCAGTCACATATCCTTTCTTCCCTGAAGCTGATTCGTCTTGTTTTCTTACCAGAAGGGTTCCTGAAGAGAATCTACCAATTAAAACACCACAGATATATGGTTTTGGGCAGTGCTCTAAAAGGTGCTATGGTAGAAATGCAATTTCATCACTGTATTAAACATTATACATAATATGGATTATATGCTAAGTAAAGTTCTTATCAAAATGTATCAAATGTATCAAAATGTAAAAATAATGGAAATTTTAAGGTAAACCCAACACTTATATATTCTATCAGATATATAGGGTCAACATCCCTAATTCAAAAAATCCAAAATGCAAAAAATTCTAATGAGCATTTCCTTTGAGCATTGTGTCAGCACTCCAAAAGGTTTGGATTTTGGCATAGTTTGAATTTTGGGTTAGAGAGGCTCAACTGATATGAATTCTGCAAATATTCCAAAGTCAAAAAAAAAAATCAAAACCTGAAACACTTCTGGTCTCAAGCATTTTGGATAAGAGATATTCAACCTGTAATATCAAAAGCAAAGATTTAACAACTCTCAGTTTTTTGTCATTATTAGGCATCTAAAAAATACATAAGGCTTAAAATTCATTCAACTATTTATATCATTCCATAGAAGTTGTGTAATACAAAATAAAATCACAAATTTAAAAGGACTATCCCTTACTCAAAACAGAGAGATTATAAGTACCCAAAATGAGCTTTAAAGAACCCCAGAAACTCCTGGAATACCCAAATATGGTCAATTCGAGTATTTCTGCCAAAATAACATAATACAAAAACTTCTAATTATCATTTTTATTAAGCCCTTATTTGGGGCTTGCTTAACCTTTTAAAATCTCATACCCAAACTAAGGATGTCATGAAACCAAATCTTACCAACGGGAATGAAATTCTTTGATTTAGCCTTTTCTTTGTTTTCATTACTCCATTCAAGATTTTTCTTTCCTTATAATTGCTTTTTTAAATTGCTTAACACGTACTCAATGAAGTGGTGTATTTGCTTTTGTTCAAAACAAATGTGGAATGTGATTCAAATTCCTACTGACATACTTTTGTGGTATCATTTGAAAGGCAAGGACAGCCCAGAAGTTTCCAACAAAGTCTATTTTTTAATTCATATAATTCCCTCTCCCTTGTTCCAGGCAGTAATTTCAATCACCAGCTTGGCCCAGAGATTCCAATTAGTGTTAGATTATTTCTAAAGCAATTTTACACCATAATTTATTCAGAAGCCCAAGGTAACTTTAACTTTTACCATGCTTCTCATTCTTGTCAAATTCTGGTCACTTACACTTTCTACTCTTTAGTGTACATCTCACATCTTTGAAGATTCAGGACATCAGGTAATATCACTTTCTATCCATTCTAGAGACTACTCAAGCTGATCACCCAGGTATAGACTTACTGAGGACTCTAATATTTTAGCTACAGACTTTCTCTCCACCTAAGATCTGCTAATATCCTGAATGATGTCAATGTGGGATGATAAGCCCACCACCCCCACACTACAATTTTATAATTCCTTGATGTCCTCAATCCCAACGTCCCTACGCACATCAGCTAAATGATTCACAACCATAGTCATACTCAGGACTTTTCCACCTCTTTGACCACTACACCTGTTCTTTCAAATCACTCAATTCCTTATTATTGCTGGTAAACTTTCAGTTCCTTAACTACCTTTCTTTTGCTCCTTGTAAAATCACTCTAGGTTTTACTTCCTTCTCTATTAAGCTTAGATTTTTATGATACATTAATCACTACCACTTCCCTGAAATGCCCTTACTCCAGCTTCCAGAGGCAACTTTCACTTCATTGCAAAAAGAAATGCAATAAAAACCCTCAGACTCATATTTCCACTAATATCCTGCTTTCTTAGCTACAAATGTGTTGTTATATGAAGGCATACTTCCCTTTCTCTCTGATTAAGACTGATTCCTCTACCTAGGCCCAAGATCTCACCCCTACTCTTGCATATTTATTCATCACTATCTACTTTTAGAATCTTTCTTTTCTTCCTTTTTTTAATCTTCCCACCTTCAGAATCTTGAAGTCAAGAATTTTTGCCTTTACTTAGCTCTGGCATAATACCTGTCACAAAGGTGGGATGAAAAATAGAATTAATTAAGTGTGAACAGTGCCTACTTCTCTCAAATTGGTATAAAACCCAAACCCAAACACATAATATTTTTTGACTCATCTATTTCTTGGAGGCACCGGGATAAAGACAAAAGCCTTTCTTATAGGTGAAATGAAATTCATTCACCTTGTTTAGTGCTGTGTTTATAATACCCATGAGATACTTTAGGTGACATATTAACTCTAAGACGACCCAGAATATCATAACTGATACTGTATTTCAAACTTTTCTATTAGAAACTCTTCCATTCTAAAACAAATCTCAAAATCAAAAATTAGTAGTGGCAAGATTTTGCTACTTCTATTCTTCCTATCAGAAATAAATGTTTTACCTGAATTGTGATCTCTTTTCAAATTAAACAGGATGGGAAGAAATTTCAGTGATAGAATAGAAAAAGAAGGCAAGGTAGATTTGAATCATTAAAGTAGAAACCAGTATGAGAAGAAATCAAGGCACGAATATACCCATGATTCAGACAGTTTAGAGGCGGGATGAGTAAACTTTTTCTATAAAGGGTCAGATAAATATTTTAAGCTTTGTTAGAGGCAACTAATGATAATAGCATCTATTTTGGAGGATTACTGTAAAGATGAGAAGTTATGGATACGTAAAGTGCTTAGCATTGTGTCTGACTCAAATTGGCTATTATTCTTGCATTGCTATAGCAGGTTTAGCTTTGAAATACTCTTGTATTCCAGAACTAGTGCTAAACTATTAGAAAACTCTTTACCTTCTATAGGATAACTATTTCTTGCTCTCTGCCAGAAGCAATAAAAGACTTGCTTTGATAAGTTATTACTTCGTGGGTGTATCTGATGACTTGTATTTAGATGTAGCAAAACCTATTCAGCTTTCTAATCCAATTAGATTTGTGAGATAACTAATGTAAAGAGCTTCATTCACTGGAGGTTCTACAGTTAAAGCTTTGAGAATAGGTTTACAAACAACCTCTCTTCCATGTATTTAAATTCACCCATAATCTCTAAATTAAGCAATACAATAAAATATGGAAGTATGTTTCCATAACAAAATATAGTATACTTAATATTAAGCTGCCAATAGTGATTACTGTTTTATGTGAACAATAATTTCATGAATTAGAAATTAAGTTATGCAAACTCTGCTTGTGCTATAAGCAGTGCCATGTGGGGAATTACAGCAAACACTCGAATGCATCAATAGCTAAGTTTTTTGTTTGTCTTATTCACTGAAACTTATGTCTCAAATTCCTACTTTTCTTTGTCTCTGAAGATGATTTCTGGAAAATAGGAAGTAAGGGTAAGCATCCTCTAAATAACGTTATAATCAGCTATGCAATATACTAGGTAATTGTTCTTTTACATGAGAGGACAGAATACTAGCATAAGTTAAGTACCCCTTATGTGAAATGGTTGGTTCCAGAGCGTTTTGTAGTGAATGAATGTGGTTGTGCTCCAAAAGAACTATTATCATCATTTCAAGATAAGGAAACTGAAGTTCAAGAACCTATTTAACTTGCCTGTGGTATAGTCTATAAATTAAGACTGATGACTGAAATGACTGATTTACATTTTTTCTTCAGTGTTTCTAAGAATTAATTTATAAATAATTTCAAACCACAGAGATTTTCACTGGTGTCAGAAAGAAGATACATAAAAATTAGTTACTTTAAGTGTAACACAATAAACACACACACACACACACACACACACACGCAGAGTACAACATACACTAGAAACAATTTGCTAGTTAGTCTAAAAGGTCCTCATACTATAATCTATAAAAAAATCTGTGCCCAGTAGTAAAAGGTATATTCCCCCTTGTCGGGCAAAATAAAGAAAAGAATTTAAGAGTAGCATTTATAGTCAGAGTTCAACAGATTATCCTGATCCAGTGTGTAGATCCAAGTGTAATATTAAGTTCACAAGTGAAGAAAATATTTCCTGGTTTAATAATTCTTATCACATTAACACTTAACATGTATTCCTAGTACACAGCTAAATGTTTTTAAGTTATCAATTTTAACACTGCGGCTTAATTTAAAGGAATCATTTAAGGAAGCATATGCTACACTTATACCTCTAAATTCAACCCCTGAAATCGTGCCCTATTTTTCCATTATTTTCAAACAAACTTTTTTGGTCAATTCTCTAAAGTCCCATCAAACTAGTAGAAGTCTCTGAGACTTAAAGTTCACTTCACACCTTTTAAATTAGTATCTGTTTTTAACAAGAAAATAGATTATGAAACTCCTACCATCCTCAGTCCTTGGCTGTTGAGGGAACATGTAGTTGGTAAGCACCATTTTCTGGGTCTCTGAATCAGTTTCTTTTTGAAGAGGTATCAGGGGTTTGGACTAGAGAAGGAAAATAAATGCTTAATTTTCAATAACCCTAAAGCAAATATATATTCAGCAATTCCTCTGCATAAGTACACACCACTTTTTCTATAAAGTATCAATGTGTAGGTTACAAACAAATCTAACTATACACAATAACACTTTAGGCATTGATTTGAGACCATATTAAAATCCAACAAATAAAATTTAGTTTTTAGTATAAAGCAAGCAAATCAAGTTACTGAAATACCAAGTTTTAAAAGATTTCATATACTAAGTTTATCCATAGTCCGTTACTTATTAACACAGTGATATATTTAATATAATTATAAAATAAGCCTTTCCATTGTATATTATTTTGCCCTCTCTAGTATTCCCCTTTACTAAGATGCTTTTGGAAAAAATTTGGAACGGTTAGTCTGGTTATCTAAATGTTTATTCTAGTTAGCAGCTGAAAAGAGAATGATGAAAACAATCAGCTGCTTCTTTTTCTTCCTCTCATGTATCCTGTCTACAGTAATGACACCAGTAAGTCACTCAGTGGTGGAGCCCCCCAGGAAATTTGGACCTTCTTTTTTCTTATGATTCTTTTCCCTAACTAGTCAACAAATGTTATCCATCTATTTTTTAATATAACTAATTCTTTTTGCTATTCACCTAAAATCCTACCAATAAAAGCCTTGGCTGACTCCAGACGGACAGAGAACTACCCAGTTCTCCCCTCACATGTCACCCTATTACTTAATTCTTTGCACCTAACTCCTGTGAAAACCTTCCAGCTAGTTAATTCCATCCTGCAATCTTACTCCCATTTAAACATTCCCTTGTGTTCCTCAGCAAACAAAAACTGCCCTACATTTCAAACTCCTGAACAATTTCCTTGACCCTCAGATAATGGAAACGGTAGCTCTACTCCCTTCCCAAAGACAGTGCTTCTCTCAGGCCTCAAATATAGGTATTTTATTCTCTCCTACCTCATCCACCCCAAGTCAGGAGGTGAGGGTAGCACTTACAATGCTGTGACATCATTCCTCCCCTATCCTCAGATTTAAATTCCTGTTCCTTTGAGGCATATAACCCATACCTTCCATAGTCAATCTCCTGTCCTATTATCTACTGGCCTCTTGGTGGTATTCATCTATTCCTGGCTCCTTTACACCAAATTTTTCTAAAGTCATGAGTAATTCAACATATACAAAACATAGATGACATTTCCATACTTTTGGCTTCTTAGTAGATGAACAATTTGTGAGAAGAAAAAAATTAGCCCCCTTAGATGAGCATATAAAAATTATATGGGAGGCTTTTAAAAACTCATCACCCTGAAAATCTTCTAAAACTGTTTTAATTGTTACACAACTCTGTGACTATACTAAAAACCACTGAATTGTATCCTTTAAAAGGGGTTCACTGTATGGTACATGAATTACATGTCAACAAAGGTGTGATAAGAAAACCTGTTGTTTATGAGGCACAGAGACAGAAAACGGAATTGAGAACAGTATATCTGGCCTCTCAGTTTCCTGAACACCTAACTTCGGAGATCTTTAATCCGATTTCATTTTACATATTCTATTCCTATGCCGTAATTCCTAAAATATTCTTCTCCGAAATATAAAAATCACTCATTCAATGAATATTTACTAAGAGCCTTTTATATTGCAAAGCACTATGACAGGCCCTGTGTACAGAGTGGTGAGCAAAGCATGTATCTTTACTGACTTTGTAGAGTTTATGAGAGGAAGAATACAGGTAACAAAATAGTCAACTGCAACTGTAATTCCAAGTGAAATTACAGGGTAGACAGGGTACAGTGTGCAAGGAGAACATATAGGAGGAGAAATTCACTTACCACTATCTTGAATGATTAGCAAAGCATTCCTGAAAGAAAGTCTAAGGTGAGGATAAGAAGGTAAGAAGCCAGGTAAGAAACAGAAGGAAGAATGTTCCAAGAAAGCAGAACTGATTTGGAAATAAGAATGAACGTGTATTGTGTATGGGGTAGAGATGAGGCCACAAGATGAGCAGGCTCTTGAGGCATATGATATAAAGAAAAAAGAAACAATGAAAAGGTTTTAAGTAGGATAGTGCTGGGATCAGATTAAAGAATCACTCAAAATCCCAATGTGGTTCAGAATGGGTAATAAGGGATTGGAATTGGTAGCAACACCGGAGGCAAAGACCTATTAGGAAGCTAGCTCAATAGTCTGTCAGCACTGTTTGAAAGAACTGTAAGGTAAGACAAAAATGAGAACCACAGAGTATTTATAATTTTATTTTTTTCCTTTTTTTTTTTTTTTTTTTTTTTAAGAGAATCTTGTTCTGTCACCCAGGCTGGAGGCTGGAGTGCAGTGGCATGATCATAGCTTAATGTAACCTAGAACTTCTGGGCTCAAGCAATCCTCCTGCCTCACCCTCCCAAGTAGCTGGTACTATAGGTACGTGCCACTGTGCCTGGCTATTTTTTTTTTTTTTTTTTTTAAGAGATGGGGTCTTTTTTTTTTAAGAGATGGCAGGTCTCAAACTCCCGGCCTCAAGCAAGCCTCCTGCCTTGACTTCTCAAAGTGCTAGGATTACAGGTGTAAGCCACCATGGCCAGTCTGATTACTTAAAATTTTTTAGTAGCCACATATTTTAAAATGGCAAAAAAGATGAAATTTTGATAATGCATTTAACTTTACATATTCAAAATATCATTTTAACATATACTCAAAAAAATTACGAATATGACCATATATATTCTCTGTTCATACTAAGGCTACAGATACCAGTGCGTATCCTACACCAAATCTCAATTTGGACCAGTCACCTGACACGAGTGGCTATGGTACTGGACAGTGCAGGTCTAAGTGAAAGATGATGGTGAACAGTATTTAAGGGAAGTGGTAGTAGGGATAAAGCAAAATACACAAACACTTGAGGATGTTTAAGATTCAATAGGGCTTGTCTATCAACTGGACTGAAGTACAGGGGAAAAACAGTAGTTAAGGGTTGCATTTCCAGGCCTCTGCCTCCATCAAGTATTATTTAGCAAGCTAAAGAAGCTGAGGGGTGTGGGGGAAATATATTTGGGGCAGAAGATGGTATACTCAGTTTTGGGCTTGTTGAATTTGAGACATTTAGGTGGCAATGTTAAGTAGGAATTGAGCTATATGAATGTGAAGCTCTGGCACAAGAACTGGGCTGAAGATATTGTTAAGAATAATGAGGATTCAGATAGCAATTTCGGGAGAAAGTATGGAGAAATTAAAGCAGAGCCTAGGGTAACCATGAGGAGCACAAACATGTAAGGCACAGGCAGAACAAATACGTCTGAAAAGGAGACTGAGGAGCAGTCAGGCAAAAGGACAACCAGCAGAGTATGGTAACACAGACATCATGCAGCCCTCCCACTCCACTGCACTCACAGTACTTGCTGATCACCCTCAGCAAGACTACTATTCCCTTGACCTTTTGACATTCTTCCCACTATTTACTCCTGTCTTTGACTCCCCTTTTGTACCACACTGTATCTTATTTAAACCACTTTCTTGCCACAAACCAAGACCTCCTTGCTGCATTATTCTTTTCTTGCACCTGTCTTGGCAAAATTACAGCCCAAAATCCTTCCAGTTGTGTGCTTTCTCTGTATTACATTGCTGAGCAAATTAGTGTCACCACAAACTTGTGGAGTGATTATTAATTTGTACTCATATTTGTGTACTGATACTAATAATACTTCAACCAGGCTCTATATGTTACCTGAAAATCCTTCTATGTTTCCTAAACTGCATTCTGAAAATATCTTCCTTAAAAAAAGAAAAAAAAAAGGATTCAAGAACAGCTATGAGGTTGTGCGTGGTGGCTCATGCCTCTAATCCCAGCATTTTGGGAGGCCGAGGTGGGTGGGTCACATGAAGTCAGGAGTTCGAGAACAGCCTGGCCAACATGGTGAAACTCCGTCTCTACTACAAATACAAAAAGCTGGGTGTGGTGATAGGCGCCTTTAGTCCCAACTACTCAAGAGGCTGAGGCAGGAAAATTGCCTGGATCCAGGAGGCGGAGGTTGCAGTGAGCCAAGATGGAGCCACTGCACTCCAGCCTGGGTGACAGAGTGAGACTCTGTCTTAAAAAAAAAAAAAAAAAAAAAAAAAAAAAAAAAAAAAAACCAGCTATGAGTACGGAAAATTCTACATTCTAAGAGTATCATAATGTACACTATTTCCTCTCCTCCCTTTCACAAACGTCATACCCAAGCTCTCTCCAACAGGTTAAGAATTCCTGCCACAGCTTTTCCATCATTTTCCACCCATTATCCAACTGCTTCTCATATTCTGTTTTTTTTGTTTGTTTTTTTTTTTTTTTTTGAGACAGAGTCTCGCTCTGTCTCTTTTTTTTGAGACAGAGTGTGGAGTGCACTGGAGTGATCTCGGCTCACTGCAACGTCGGCCTCCTGGGTTCAATCAATTCTCCTGTCTCAGCCTCCCGAGTAGCTGGGACTACAGACGCATGCCACCACGCCCGGCTAATTTTTGTATTTTTAGTAGAGACGGGGTTTCACCATATTGGTCAGGCTGGTCTTGAACTCCTGACCTCAGGTGATCCACCCGCCTCGGCCTCCCAAAGTGTCGGGATTACAGGCATGAGCCACTGCACCAGACCCTCATAATTCTTAATCTTACTCACACAGCTTCTTTCCAACAACCTGTAAACATGCTCTGCAATATTAAAGGATCCCTGCGCTTTTCCTACTGCTAGCTATCAATTTCTTTATGTTCCATTCCATTTCCTTCTCATCCAACCTTCTTAAAGAGTAATCAACATTATGTGATTCCATTTCATCATCTATTTATTCCTTAAACTCCTTCAATCTGGGTTTTGACATATACCTCTGTAATTACTTTAGCAAGTTG
Organism: Nomascus leucogenys; assembly: GCF_006542625.1. NCBI lineage: Eukaryota > Metazoa > Chordata > Mammalia > Primates > Hylobatidae > Nomascus > Nomascus leucogenys. Next base: position 76,257,834 of record NC_044398.1, on the reverse strand, counting down.
CCAAATATAATGGATATTTTTCAGATATAATCTGAACTGACTTCTCAACAGCATTTATCCTATTAACAACTTCTTCCTTCAGGTCAGTTTCTTCACTCTTGAGTCCATCATCATCCAGTTCTCCTTCTACTTCTATGGCTACTCTCTTTAAGCCTCTTAGTCTACCGCCATTTAAATGTTGGTGTTCGTCAGGATTCATCCATCACTAACATTTTAAAAGTTATTTTATATAATTCCTTTTGAGAAACAACAAAAGCTATGAGACCGTTCCCTAGAAAAAGTTAATTAAGATCGTGGGCTGAAACAAATGTGTATTTCTTCTTGTGCCACAACTCTTTTAAAATAAAGTGAATATATTTTTACAAATAAGCACAAAGAATAAACCTGTAACAGTACTGAAAAAAGAAAATGAAGCCTTCAGGAGCAATTTTGAGAAACTTCCGAAGGTCAGAAATTTTTAAATAGAGAAACCAAGAGCACAGAAACCATACAGAAGAAAATGAAGTCAGGAGGTTCATGGTCACCAGCGTGTTCTATGCATGGCTAACTTGGATATACCAAAGATACTTCTAACTCAACATGTTTAACTAGAACTTAGCATCTTCCCATAAACATATTTCTTTCATTTGTGGTTACTTTTCTTGGTTGTGGCAGCATTATCCACCTAGTCACTGAAGCCAAATCTCTGACCCTCATCTTTGCTTTTACTCTCTTCTCACATACATGCATTCTTCATGCTCTATTGACGCAATCTTTTAAACTATTCCTCAAAAATACCTGCTCTCCCCCAGTTCTGTTTCATTACTTTAGTTCAAGGCAGAATGTTCTGTTGCCTAGAGTATGACAATGTCCTCCAATTCAGTCTCCCCTGCCTTCGTGCTTGGCACTAACCCCTGATGAATCCATCTTCCACCATGCAGCCAAAAAGGCCTTTCTAAAGTATCAGTGTGATCATACTATTTGCCTGTTCAATGTTACACTGGTTTCTGTATTATCCTGTATGTATCATAAAAATCACTTCTTCCTTTTATACTGATGGCAGATATGAATAATTGATCACGACTAGAATGATCAAATGTCCATTTTGCCCGAGACAGACACAATTTACACATGTTGTTCTCATGTAATTATCAGTGGGGCCCCTTTCACTCCCCCAAAAGTGTCCTATTAGGGACAATAAACTACACAGCCACCCAAATCACAGCAATTTTCCACTAGCTTGAATTTGATCATAAGTCAGAATCTGCAACACAATTTGTCAGGAAGCCACTCATAATTGATAAGAGTACAAGATTTTAAAAAATCTTATTTGCCATCCTTGAGATATAATACAGGTTCCTCTGCATGGCATAGAAGATCCTCCACCAACTGATCTCTATCTGCCTTTGTAGCCTCGTTTTCTACCTTTTCCATCTGTTACACTCTTGTCACAATGACCTGCTTGTAGGGTTATGGAATATACTATGCTGCTTTGCACCTAAATGCTTATGCTCATGATATTCTTCCAAACCAGAACACTGTTCTCTTTTTTTTCTTTAAATCTTATGCCTAATTGATCATGGTGGTGCAGGCCTGTAATCTCAGATACTCAGGAGGTTGGGGTGGGAAGATCACTTGAGCCTGGAAGTTTGAGACCAGACTGGGCAACACAGGAAAACCCCATCTTAAGGGGTAAAAAATAGACAAAAAATCCTATTCCTCTTTTTTATTTAAAAAAACTTTATCTTGGAAATAGAATCTTGCTCTGTTGCCCATGCTGGAGTACAGTGGCATGCTCATAGCTCACTGTAACCTTGAACTCCTGGGCTCAAAGGATCCTCCAGCCTCAGCCTCCTGAGTAGCTTGGACTACAGGCATGTGCTACCCCACCTGGCTAATGTTTTAATTTATTTGCAGAGACAGAATCTCGCTATTGCCCAGGTTGGTCTCAAACTCGGGCCTCAAAAGATCCTCCCACTTCAGCTTCCCAAAGCTCTGGGATCAGAGGTGTGAACCATCATATCCAGCCCCATTCCTCTTTTGAGAGATAATTCAGGCATTGCAGGCATTTCCTCCTCTGAGAAATGTGCCTTTACATCCCTCGGTTATCTTCCCCATCTTTGATCCTAAAGCTTAGTCCTATTAAGTCTTTTAACCACATCGTATTAAAGTAACTTTCTAAATATTGTTCCCACCTTAAATTGCCTGGCACAAAGCAGTTGTTCAATAAATGGTTCTTGAGAATCACAAAATGGATAAGGGAATAAATTAATAAATAATTGTTCTGCTCATGCCTTCAGCAACTCATGAAAATTATATTACTGCATGTACTGTTCTACATAGCTGAGCAATTTATTTTCATAAACATTAAGTAGTAGAACAATTTATTTTTATAATTCACAACCAAACCTCTGTATACCTTCTCCTCTACATGTCATTCTTTCATAGCAAAATTATTGCTTCATACGGTAAGGGTAAGGGAAATTTTCTAGGTATATCTGATTTGTTTTACTCAATATTCTGTCAAACTTTGAAGAACAAAGACTCCTACCATACAATTTTTGTTTTAAACCAAGTGGAGAGTGTGAATAGAATGAGAGAACACTATAAATATGAAGAAACCGTAGCAGATACTTGGTTAATTTCATTAAAATGAACCATCTGGTATAATTTGCTGGCATTAATTTATCCACAGAAGTGCTACTGCAGGCCAGGCATGGTGGTTAACACCTGTAGTCCCAGCACTGTGGGAGGCTGAAGCAGGGGGATGGCTTGAGTCCAGGAGTTCAAGACCAGCCTGGGCAATATCATGAGATCTTGTCGCTACTAAAAACGTTAAAAAAAAAAAAATTTTAGCTGGGCATGGTGACATGTACCTGTGCTCCCAGCTACTTGGGAGGCTGAGGTGGGAGAATTGCTTGAGCCCAGGAGGTGAAGATTCCCGTGAGTCTTAATTATACCACTGTATTCCAGCCTAGATGACAGAGTAAGACCCTGCCTCAAAAAAAAAAAAAAAAAAAAAAAAAAAAAAGAAGTGCTACTGTACTGATAGAATTAGTCTTAAGAGTTCCTCAAGACCAGCAGGTATGTTTCATTCATTGTGAAGTTAGTAAATGGCATAAGATGGGGTCCAGCAAATGTTTTCTGAATCTAGTCGCAAAATTTCAAATCAAGTTTAAACATATACTATTCAATTAAGAGAAATCAGTTCCACATATAATAGATACAGTAATTGCCTATGTTAAAAACCTCCAGTAAGGCTGGGCATGGTGGCTCACACCTGTAATCCCAGCGCAGGCGGATTACCTGAGGTCAGGAGTTCCAGACCAGCCTGGCCAACTTGGTGAAACCCCGTCTCTACTAAAAAAATACAAAAATTAGCCGGGCGTGGTGGCACACGCCTGTAATCCCAGCTACTTGGGAAGCTGAGGCAGGAGAATTGCTTGAGCCCCGGGGGACAGAGGTTGCAGTGAGCCGAGATCATGCAACTGCACTCCAGCCTGGGTGACAGAGCAAGACTCTGTCAAAAAAAAAAAAAAAACAAAAACAAAAAAAAAAAAAAACAACTCTAATAAAGGCAATGTATCATTTTAATATTTCCTCTCTAAATTTGCAAAGCAGGTAAATAATACTGTCTTATTCACAACCATGGATTAACACAAATTTAAGGCTTTTGGGATATTAGTAAGGGCTAGGTAAGAAACAGGTCCCCAAGGCAGGGTGTGGTGGCTCATGCCTGTAATCCCAGCACTTTTGGGAGGCCGAGGCAGGCGGATCATGAGGTCAAGAGATCGAGACCATCCTGGCCCTGTCTCTACTAAAAATACAAAACTTAGCTGGGAGTGGTGGCACATGCCTGTAGTCCCAGCTACTCGGGAGGCTGAGGCAGGAGAATTGCTTGAACCCGGGAGGTGGAGATTGCAAGTGAGCTGAGGACACGCCACTGCACTCCAGCCTGGCGGCAGAGCGAGACTCTGTCTCAAAAAAAAGAAAAGAAAAGGACAGGACAGGACAGAACAGAACAGAAAAGGGTACCCAGTTAAAAAGTATGAAGAATCCTTGTGGGTTTCTTTACTGTATTAACACCTCAGCGCTGTTAATATAATCCAGAATTAGAATATAATATAGTTTCCCAAGAAAATTTGGCTGCGGAGTTCATGAGTATCATATGAGACCAGTGTATCCAACACTGGGAAAATAGAGTTTTAAATAAATTATTATAAAATATTGCTCAACATCAAATAATGAGCATTAATTCTTTAATTCAAAAGATCAGTAAATTGTATATTCTATTTTGTTAAAAAAACTTACAAGGAATTCTTACACACTGTTGATGGGAATATATTATGGAGGTTCCTCAAAATATGTAAAATGGAACTATCATATAATCCGGCAATCTCACTACTGGACATATATCCAAAAGAAATAAAATCAGTATGTTGAAGAGATGTCTGCACTCCCATGTTCACTGCAGCAGAATTCACAATAGCAAATCAGCCTAAGCACCCATGAATGGATGAATGAACAAAGAAAATGTAGTGTGTGTACACAAATACACATACAATCACAATAGAATACTATACAGCCTTAAGAAAAGAAGGAAATCCTGTCATTTGCAACAACATGGATGAACCTAGAGGACATTATGTTAAGTGAAATAAGCAGGAACAAGAAGATAAACTTACATGAGGAATCTAAAAAAGATAAACTCACAGAAACTAAGAGTAAAACGGTGGGTTCCGGGGCTGGCGGGGTGGGCTGGAGCATGGATTGGGATATACTGGTCAAAGCGTACAAAATTTAAGTTAGGAGGAATAAGTTCAAGAGCTCTACTGTACAACATGGTGACTACAGTTAACACTGCTATAGTCTTGAAATTGCCGAGTAGACTTTAAGTGTTCTCACTATAAAATAGGACAAGTGTATGAGATAATGCTATTAAAGTCAGAGTTTGAGTCTGATTTCCTAATCGCTCAATATTTTAACAGATTTAGGAGAAATTAGGCAAGTCCAACAGAATTCATTACTTATAAATCTACACCTATTTTATAAAAAGTATCTGCTTCTAAATATTTTGAGATTTTTCTTATATAAAAGATATGTTTACATGTGTACCACTGTATAGCTGCTCTTAAATGACCCTATGTAAATCAGAGTGCAAAATTATATAACACAAATAGGAACTCCATTAACTTATAAAATCAGAATGCCCACCTGATTATCTGAGAGCCACATAGCCGTCAATTGCTGTAGCTTTGTAAAGCTAAAGGGCAAATTCTTTAATCTGTAGGAAAAAATACAAACAAAAATTAAACTTTAAAATGAGAAGATTTAAAATGAATGAGGGCTCAATCTAAAGGTTTTCTGAAAAATGCTATATAGTTGCACATGAAAATAGAAAAAATATTGAGAAAAGTCCAATATAATTCTTCGTATAGGACATAAGACAAAATATCTAGTTTTATAAGAATTAGTTTCAAAAATATAATTCTTCAGTTGAATCAATTCACCTGGCAAGAAAATGGATAATAGAATAACCTTAAAAATCTGTTAAAAAATTAATTGTCCCTGCCTTAGAGAAAAGAACACATTAAGGAATGTCTCGTAAAATTTCTTTGGTTTATTTGTACTTAGGGAGAACAAACTGTTATAGGAAGCACTCTTAGTGATAGTTTACTATAAAAACTGCACTGCTCTCTATATGTGATCCAGCAGTTATATAATCAAGAAGACTATCCTAAGATGATAATGATTAAAAACAAAGTACAGTCATTCCTCAGTATCTGTGGAAGACTGGTTCCAGGATCTCCCTCAGATACCAAAATCTGCGGATGCTCAAATCCCTTATATAAAATTGTATAGTATTTGCATATAACCTACGCACATCCCCCGCATATATTTTAAATCATTTCTAGAGTACTTATAATACCTATTAGAATATAAATGCTATGTAAATAGTTGGTATACTGTATTGTTTAGGGAATAACAATGGGAAAGTTGGCACACGTTCAGTACTAACACAATTTTTTTCCAAATATTTTTGATCTGAAGTTCTTTGAATCCACACTTGCAGAACCCACAAATACAGACGGTCAACTATAAATACTCATTAGAATATTAAATGAAAATATCCTATTTAAGAGAGAATTATCTACTTCAGCCTTGCTATCTTATGCCTAACTAGTCTTCTGTGCCTTTCTTTCAGCAACCTACTGTGGGCCATAGGAATTAAAGGCTGAAACAGTGACTTAAGAAAGCAGTGGTTCTTTTAAATAAAACAGAAGTTAGAATATCGTAATTAGTCAGAAAATTGAGTTTAAATTAAAGCTCTACCTTACAAGCTACGTGAGTCACCTTAAATCTGAGTCTTAAAACCCTCTTACATAAAATGGGAATACTATTATACTATTTCATAAAGCTGTTTTGAAGACTTCACAAGACACTATGAAAGCAAAAAGTGAAAACACTCTACAAATGCTGTTTAATCATCATTAGTATGTTTACCTCAGGAAAATGTATGGACATTCTGTTTTTAACTTAAACACTGTTCCAATTTACAACCCTAGTGATCAATTTGCTCTGCACTTTGGCTTTGTTGAAACCAGATCTCTGTCTAGGAAATATTAGCAACAGACTAGATACATTCCAAAATTGTTTTGTTAAATAGCAATATTCAGGTGAAGATGTGACTTCAGAAATAAAACGTAACTGTAAGAAGAGAATAAAGATTATATAGCTAAGTCAACCCAAAATGAACAGTAACAACCACCATATGATAAATTAACATCCGATAAAATTAGACCACTCTTCGTATTTAAAGAAAAAAATATATATACAGTTAAGTCCTCATTTAAGTTATTGACAGGTTCTTGGAAACCAAAACTTAGCAAAACTGTGTATGGCAGGTCCTCAAATAAAGTCATTTTCTTATAACATTGATGAACGAAAGAAGTGATTTCATTATATGTTGTTTCACTGAAAGTCACACTTTCCAAGAGCCTATCAATAACACTGAGAACTTACTATGTATATTTAAAGAGGAACAAGCACTAGCTATTCTATTATATATCATATGAAACTTAATTTCATCTAACCAACATCTCCTATAAACCAACTGATGAATATAGTATTACGAACCTATTATCACTTAAATTAATGACTTTTAATTTTTGCATATCACCCATTTCCTCTGGAAGTGTCTCAAGTTTATTGGAATGGAGAAACAGCACAGTTATATTTTTCCAGCTTCCAATCTGAAAGAGAAATATAAACTGAGTATCAAAAAATTTGGCCTACAGGTTGTTCAACATATAAAAAACATCATTTTTGAAAGTTATGAAAAATACTCCACATTTATAAGAGGAATAATGATTAGACTTTCTTTATAATTATTAATTTTTATGTACATAAGAAAACATTTAAGAACCTCTTCTAAATTAACATAGCTAATTATTATTCAGAAAATAAATAACTTGAGAACTATTTTAGAAAGAAAATAAATGAAGCCGCACTAAATAGCTATAATGAAGATAATCAGAAAAAAATGAAAAGACAAAAATCTAAACAAATCTAAAATACATTACCTCTGGGGGCAACTGCTGTAAGTAATTATGATCAGCAGCAAAAGTTCTTAAGTTAGTAAGCTGCCCAATAGATGAAGGCAAAGCTTCAACTTCATTGAAACTACAATCCAATTCTTCTACTGATATTAACCTTTAATTTAAAAAAAGAAATACATATTATTTGTTAAAGATTTCCTATACATAATCCAAAATTTCAGAACATATAAACATTTGAACTTGACTTTGAAAACCTAGTGAAACCATTTCACAAAGCTAAACTTCACCAATAATAAGTAGGTTTGACTATCATAAACACACTCAACCTGTATACTAATTACTTAAATGTTTACAAAATCTTTAGGTCATTTATGCAAATATTTGAAAATATGTATGACATGCTGAACTGAAAGTAAAATCTTCGAGGGTGTATACATTCACAAAAAACTTACCCTCCTATAGAGTCTGGCAGATACATTAACTGGTTTTCATCTATTTTAAGAGTTGTTATATTCTTCAACGAACCTAATGAGGAAAGAAACAACATACAATTTTTCAGCTTACAATACAAGCAAGTCCACCAACAGTCAATGTGAGACATACTACATCTGACAAGAATTAGAAACAACTTTCCTAACAAACGTATCTAAAAGAGATACCACTCCCAGTCCCAACGTTCTATTCCCTCATCCTGTCCTTTCAATCTTCATCCACATCACTATTTAACATAGTGTACATTTGTTTATTAACTCCCACTAAAATATACTGATAGTAGGAACTTTTTTGTCTTCCTTGTTCACTGTTGTAGCTCTGCTTCTAAAAACAATGTCATGGCACAGAAAAGACAGACAATACAAACTTGTTAAATTAATAGACTAAAGAAATGGTAGTATGAAGGTAGTTCATAACAGGTATATAAAAAACTATTCCATATATACTAAATACTAAAACAGTAAAATATTTTTTAAGTTTAAGAAGTGTTGACTAAGAGTAGAATCATAACAAACTTACAAAAATGTAGTTTTACCTAAAACCACTATGTGATTTAACTGAGAAATATATAAAAATATTTTTGGTTTTTATATTAAAACATCAAAAAGGTGTCAAGATTGAAGTTTTGGGTCGTTTCATCAAAATAATTCAATTCCATTGACATATCATTGAACAAGCAACTACACAGACTCAATTATAGATCTCTCATGATCTGTTCAACTGATCTGTTTTCTTGACTGAGTGTCTATAATGAAACAGGACTGAAAAAAGTTACAAAATAAAAGCTATGACAATAAAAGCTAACAGTTAAGCCAAATTTGGATAAATTAACTTATTTTAAAGAATTTAAATATATTAGAAATAAAAATGAGATTTCCTTAGAGTAAATAAAAAACAGTAATGTCAACAAAGGAGCAAACTATACAACTGATCATACCAGGAAAAATTCAAATAAAATCTGTTCCTGTGGTAATGCAGTATAACTACCTTATAATAAGTGAAATTTGAGATTATGTGGAAGCCTTGAATTTATTTTAATAAAAATTACATGAATTTGAAAGCAATACAAACCAATAGTCTCAGGAAGCTGCTGAAGTGAATTGCTTGATAATAGGAGGTCTTGAAGGTTTTCACATGCTGAAATTCCCTCTTCAACCATTTCAATATTATTTTTAGAAACATCCAAATATGTGAGCTGTTTCAAACTACCAATAAACTATAAGTAAAAAAAGAAAATCTAATGACTCTATTAACATTAGTAATTTGTAAAAAGTTTAGAGAATAAACTTGAGACCAAGTTTTAATTCAAAATTAAATGATAATACAAGAAAGAAGACTCCCAGGTAGTTTTTTAAATGCCATTAGAAATGTATTCAGTAATACAGCTAAGATGTTCTACTAATTGTAGCATAGCAAAAGTGACAAAGGACATATTCTTTGGGAATTCAGGTGTCCATTACCTCCTAAGGAGATAGCATATATGGGGATTCTTGTGTTTTTTTTTTTATGGGAGTAAACAATTTGTCAGTTGTTCAAACAGAAAGTTCAGCTGGGCGCGGTGGCTCACGCCTGTAATCCCAGCACTTTGGGAGGCCGAGGTGGGCAGATAGCGAGGTCAGGAGATCGAGACCATCCTGGTAACATGGTGAAACCCCGTCTCCACTAAAAAATACAAAAAAAATTAGCTAGGCATGGTGGCGGTCGCCTGTAGTCCCAGCTACTCAGGAGGCTGAGGCAGGAGATGGCATGAACCCAGGAGGCGGAGCTTGCAGTGAGCCGAGATCGCACCACTGCACTCCAGCCTGGGTGACAGAGTGAGACTCCGTCTCAAAAAAAAAAAAAAAAAAAAAAAAAAAATCAGAAAGTTCATGAAAAATATCCTAGTTTACCAATTCCTCGGGCAAAGCAAATTGGGACATAAGTTCAAGTGATACCATTGGAAAGGACACACTCAACAGTATTAAAAGGAGACTTACAAATGTTCATTATGAGAATTCTTAGATTATAATCAAGAATGTGCTCATGAAAAAATGTAATTTGCTTCTGTTTAATAAAGAATAATTCAATTTCTTTTTATTAATTAAAAGTAATTACAAAAGGTACAATTCACAAAACTGCAAAGGAGAGCCAGAAATAAGTGATGCCATTTAAAATTTCATATACATACCCCTGGAATAAAAGTCAGTCTATTAGCATCCATCCAAAACTCTTTCAATCCACTTAGTTGCTCAAGTACTTCAGGCTGTTGGGATTAGGGTAGGGGATAGCAGTAATTCAATTAATTTATATGAATGTCTTTATCTGGCAAAAGAAACCCTGGGAATTTCTAATAACCTTTAGTTTCAAATCATTAAATAAAAGGAGCAGGGAGAAGGAAAAATAAAAAAGAAGAGCCAGGATGTGAGCCTTTCTACTGCATTATAGCTAGTTACTACAGTAAAATTATTATAGTAAAATTATTAATGGAGAAATCAAAGAGACATGCCATAGCAGTAGATTACAAAAAACACATTTAAGCTTTGGATTACACGACAGGGTCAAGTTTTTATATAATTTGTAAAGAAATAAAAAATAGGGCTCACTGCTTAGAAGTATACAATAAAAACAGGCACTCATGCATTATCAGTAAGAAGATACAGCCTTTTAGAAAACAGAAAAATTACAAATGTTCCCTGGTGACATTCATTAAGAGGGAGATAAAAGACAACATGCATCTTAAATGTCCATAATCAGGGAAAGATAAATAGACAAAGTCATAATTACATGATACAAATATACTGTAATTTAAACCTCTAGTAAAAACTTCTAATTACATGGTGGAAAGTTCTTTATAATATGGTGTTGAGGACATCAAAATTAATCCAAGTGTTGTGGCAGACCTTCATATCCAGGTAAAATTTGCTCCTGGGCATTGTCCCTTCAAGGCTGCCCTCTTCAAAGTTATTTCTATCACCTCACAAAGCCATGTGCAATCAATGATCATGTGATGGCACAGAGTACTATCATATCTAATGACCATAGTTAACAGTCATACATAAAGGCACGTCAGTCAGATTTACTGTTAACATATAAATATAGGTAAGAATCCCAGATGTAACTTGGATTAAAAGAAATTTCCTTTTGTGCATTACTGTTATAATTCTACTGTAAGTTTTAAAAAGTGTATAATGTTGGAAGACCAAAATGGTACAAAAACTAATGATGATTTTGAAAGCTTGTTGGATTCTTAAAATGAACAAATGAGATTTTTGAAATAGTTAATACGGAAACAGATTAATTCATACAGAACAAATATTGAGAAAGGACGTAACAGATAAATAATTTGGGAAGCACAGCATGTATTTTAGAGAATGAGGTACTCCAAACTACCATGGTCCTCCTCAAACCTCAGCTGAAATTTATAATATTAATATAATACCCACAGGGCAATACTATAGCAAGCAGTTTTGAGAAATTCCTATGCTTAAAACCATCATTTGTGAGCTACCACAATTTTAAACAACAAACTTGTAAACTAATTTAAAAGTTTAATAATGATACTCAGCTGGATGAGTTCCTCTTCAAAAAAAAAAAAAATATCTAGCTTATTTTCTGAGTTCTTTTGGAAAACTCACTAAAGACAAAAGCTCCTCAAACACTACTCCTTTCCTTTTAGAGTCAGCTTCATAGTGCACTTGGCATACAAAGCACAAACAAAAAGGTTCTCATTACCACTTCAAAAATAACAGTTGTTTCACTCAATGATTTTCCCCTTAGCTATTAAGTAACATTACAGAGAAGTATCTTATTACTGAATAAATTCACAAGCAATATCCCATGGAGCTCTCTCTGATTCAGAACTACTTTTACCTGCTGCATTCCAGACTGATGTTTCCCACTTATAATCACTCAAATTTTCTGCTTCCTATGCTAAAAATTGTTTAGGTATCTCTTCCATGGACCTCTCATTGATTTTACATTTTATGCTCACTTGTGGTCAGAAGTTCATCTGTCTGGTTAATTTTTCTATCTGTCTGGAAAGTTCTGGCTAAGAACTTTCATACCTTATAACTAAAAAAAAAAGTAAACCTTTATCCAATTTGTAAGAGAAATACATTAATTTTTATATTTTGTTCTTCATCAAATATAAGAACTTAGGGAAAGTGAGACTGATGAGAACTTACCACTTCCGTGAATTCGTTACTTCCCAAATCCAGTCTTTCCAGCTGGGTCAGTCTATTCATGGTTCTGTTCATAATGGAGTAATGAAAAATTAACTACAAAAATATCAATTGCACAGAAGCTTTCAAACAGTCTAAAACATTCTTACGGAATATGTAATTATTTATGGGCTTTCACATGTTGATAAAATAAAAATAGTAATTTTCTAAAAAATTTTAAAAGTCAGATTTCTAGATAAAATAAATTATCAGTTATTATCTTATTTTGCCTTCTCATTGGTCTTTTCATTTCTATTTTTAAGAAGCAATTGCAATAAATTTAAACCCACAAGCCAGAATACAAATAATAAGTTTCCATTTTTTCACATAATAAATTTTCATATAGTACAAGTCAGCTAATAAATTTTGGCAGATGCATAGTAATTACTACCATAATTACAAAAATTCTTTTTCAAAACTGCTCATATATTTGTAAGACTTTAAGATAACTGTAACTCTGAAAATTAATATTCAAAATGCTAACAGTACATGTTGTATTACTCCCCACATGTTCAAATTAAATACAATACAATTCAAAATAAAGTTTTGTATGAATCACAAATTAGTAGTTGACATTTCTTTTAAATAAAAGCAATAATATAGTATTCTTAACTTCAAACTTAACATCAACACTTCTCTGAAACTACAGGAACTTGAAAGATGTACAAACCAGTTTTGTAATGAAATAAACTATGTTGCACTTTTATCTTTTCACTCTCCTTTTACAAAGGTACCTTTTGAAACTAATTCAAACAAATATTTATGCTCTTAAGTTGCTATTTTTGTACAATACCTATTATTTAATACATTGAGATGTTGCCAGTTACCCAGATAAGAAATTCTGTATTAAGGATTTTGTAGGGTATGAAAAAATGAGAGCAAAATATAGTTATAATCACAATATCAGTATATTACATTAATATGTTAATACTTTGAAAATAAGTATCATTTAAAATCCACAGGCACTTCAAATTACGGCATGAAAAACACAGACTATTTCTATCTTCTCTGGAATTTTAACAAAAATTAGTGATAAGTAAAATAAAACTCAGTTGCAACATTTCTCCAGCTTTTTAGTTAAAAAATATAAGAACAAACACCATCATTGTAATGAAACTGTCATTGATCTACATTAGAAGCAAATTTTCCCTTTACATTTTAAATATGCCATTCTGTCATCAACTCTTCATCTTATAATGCCAATTTTTATGAAACTGCTTTCACCTAGATTTACTAAGCGCCTATTCTCAGGTACCATAATTCTGCTTCCTTACTCATATCTTTCCCCAGAAAACCTTTAAGGTTCTAGCTTCCTTCATTAACAAGCGAAAGGCTGCTTCCAGGATCTTTCTCCAGATGTATAAAATCACATGCTATGATAGTAATTTCCTATGTTCAAATAACCATACCAGGTGGAGATTTGCAAAAAGTAAAGAGGATTGTGAGGAGGAAGAGAAGACTGAAAGAACAAAACATAATCTTACATTTCTTGCCTCAGTATTGTTACAACGACAAGATAACAGAAAATTCACATCCAACTATTGAGCACGTAATGTCAATGGCATAACAGTTTTAGAAGAAGGTACAAAAATGAAAAGCTGTGCATTGGCAAAATTCAATTACAGATGATAGCCTGGAAAAGTTAAATTTTAAAACCATTTTAGGAAAATGTGAGTGATACAGATATGTAATAAAAAAGAAAATATACTGTCATGTCAAAAAGTGTCTCCACCTCAACTCTCTATAGTTAATAATGACAACTGTGGCTATACTCATACACTTTAGAATCTCAGAAATAAAACTGCATCCTAGAATAAGATCTCGCTGCCTATCTCAAGGAGAAAACATAAACAATATCCCTCAAATTTTCTCCCATCTGTTTCTAAACTTCATTTGTATTGAACTCATTTTACTTTCTCCTCTCCTCAAAGGAAAAGTAAAACATCTTTTGTGTTTTTGGTACTGTGCCCTCCAGTATTCTTTAGGTAGCATTAAATTTCACTTAACTATATATCTAAAACAACAGCTCTTTCCATTGCTCTAATCTTTGATATAGTCATATAACCTAAATGCACATGGCTTCGTAATACTTAAAACTATATCCTCTTGTTTGTGAGGTCTCAAAGTTATAATCAATCAAAAACAATTAGGAAAGAGAAAGAAATAAAAAGCATCCAAATTGGAAAATAAGAAGTCAAAATTAGTCTTGTTCAGACAACATGATCTTATACCTAGAAAAATCTAAGGACTCCACCAAAAAACTGTTAGAACTGATAAACGAGTAAAGTTGAAGGATATAAAATCAGCATGTGAAAATCAGGAGGATTTACATATGCCAACAGCAAACAATCTGAAAAATCAAGAAAGCATTCCCATTTATAGTAGTTACAAAAAATATAAAATACTGGCCAGGTGCAGTGGCTCATGCCTGTAATCCCAGCACTTTGGGAGGCCGAGGCAGGCGCATCATGAGGTCAGGAGATCGAGACCATCCTAACACGGTGAAACCCTGTCTCTACTAAAAATACAAAAATTAGCCAGGTGTGGTGGCAGGCGACTGTAGTCCCAACTACTCAGGAGGCTGAGGCAGGAGAATGGCATGGACCCAGGAGATAGAGCTTGCAGTGAGCCGAGATCATGCCACTGCACTCCAGCCTGGGTGACAGAGCAAGACTTCATCACACACACAAAAAATAAAAATAAATAAATAAGTAAATATATATATATATATATATTTCTTAGGTATATACATATAAAATACCTAAGAATCAATCTAAAAACGTGAAAGATCTATACAAGAAAAACTATAAAACTCTGATGTAAGAAATTAAAGAGGACACCAAAAAATGGAAAGATACTCCATGCTCATGGATTAGGATAATTAAAACGACAATAATACCCAAAGCAATGTACAGATTCAATGTCATCCCTATCAAAACACTGACATTCTTAACAGAAATATTTTTAAAATCCTAAAATGTATACAGAACCACAACAAAAGACTCCAAATAATCACAGTGATGCTAAGCAAAAAGAACAAAGATGAAGGCATCATACTACTAGACTTCAAAATGTACTACAAAGCCATAGTAATCAAAACAGCATGGTACATAGGCACACAGACCAATGGAAAGGAATTGAGAACCCACACATAAATCTATGCATTTACAGCCAAGTCATCCTAGAAAAAGGTGCCAAGAAGATAAAATGGGGGAAAAGACAGTTTCTTCAATAATTGATGCTGGGAAACTGTATAACTATATGCAGAAAAATGAAACTAGACCTCTATCTCTCACCATACACACAAATTAAACCACAATGGATCAAAGACTTAAATCTAAGACCTGAAACTATGAAACTACCAGAAGAAAACACTGGAGAATGCTAATTCCCAATATAAATATCAAGGATACTGGTTTGGGCAAAGATTTTTTTGTGTACAACCTCAAAACCACAGGCAATCAAAGCAACAGAAATAGACAAATGGGATTACAGCAAGCCAAAAAACTGCACAGGAAACAACAAAATGAACAAACCACAGAATGGAAGAAATATTTGCAAAGCATCCATCTGACAGGAATTAATAATTAGAATATATAAGAAGCTTCAACAAATCAATAGCAAAAAAAAAATTCTCTTGTAAAATGCACCAAAGATCTGAATAGACATTTCTCAAAAGAAGACATGCAAATGACAAACAGGCATATGAAAAAATGATCATCACTAATCAGAGAAAACTACAATGAAATATCTTGCCCTAGTTAAAATGGCTTATATCAAAAAAGATAGGCAATAATAGATGCTAGCAAGGATGTGAACAAAGAGGAATCTCTGAACACTGTTGGTGGGAATATAAATTAATATAGCCACTATGGAGAACAGTATAGAAGTTCCTTAAAAAAATTAAAAATAGAACTATCACATAATCCAGCAATTCCACTATTGGGTATATATACAAAAGAAAGGAAATCAGTACACTGAAGGGTTATCTGAACTCCTATGTCTATGGCAGCACTATTCACAATAGCCAAAATATGGAATCAATTTAAATAACCATCAACAGAAGAATGGATAAAGAAAGTATAGTACATATACACAACAGAATATTATTCAGCCATAAAAGAGGCTGCCTGCAGTAACACGGGTTCATCAGGAGGCCATTACGTTAAGTGAAATAAGCCAAGCAGAGACAGATAAATATTGCATGTACTCACTCATGTGTGCGAGCTAAAAAAAGTAGATCCCAGGCTGGGTGTGGTGGCTCACGCCTGTAATCCCAGCACTCTGGGAAGCTGAGGAGGGCGGGTCATTTGAGGCCAGGAGTTCGAGACCAGTCTGACCAACACAATAAAACCCCGTCTCTACTAAAAATACAAAAAATTAGCCAGACGTGGTGGTACATGCTTGTAGTCCCAGCCACTCTAGAGGCTGAGAAACAAGAATTGCTTTAACTCGGTGGGTGGGGGGTGCGGGGGAGAGTGCAGTAAACCGAGATCATGCCACTGCACTCAAGCCTGGGCGACAGAGAGAGACTCCGTCTCAAAAAAAAAAAAAAAAAAAAAAAGATCTCATGAAGATAAGAGTAGAATGGTGATTACCAGAGGCTGAGGAGGGTAGTGGGGAGGAAGGAATGAAGGGGAAAGAATATAAATGTATTTATTACCACTGAAATGTACACATAAAAATGGTAAAGACGTAAATTTCACACATATTTTACCTCAGTAAAAACGTATTAAAAAGGCTACAATCATATCTTAAAAGGAGAAAAGAATATTTGCAAATTCACTGAGAGTCTAATTTGAATCTCTAAAAGGTGTTAAAATCAGTTAATTGCCTATGATATCACATAGTAATTGTAGGCTGAGC
The DNA here is from genome assembly GCF_006542625.1 of Nomascus leucogenys. NCBI lineage: Eukaryota > Metazoa > Chordata > Mammalia > Primates > Hylobatidae > Nomascus > Nomascus leucogenys. Next base: position 76,240,739 of record NC_044398.1, on the reverse strand, counting down.
TATTACAGTAAACAATTTACATCTTGTTATTCAAATCTCTTAAAAACCAGTCACATTTTTAGCTAAGGAATTATCACTGAGAGTATCAAATCTGTAATATATACATGTCTTTTTGAATTTTAATATGGATTATAATTTGACTTTAACTTATACTCACAATCATCACTATAAACATTCATCCATGCATTGAACAATTACTCAAAACACTGTCTTTTGGAATAAAAAATAGACACAGTCTCTGTCCTCACAGATAATCATGGGAAACCGAGGGGGAAAATACACATGCACATACATGCAGGTTATATGCTGGTCAGGGAAGAAGAGAGTGACATATAATAAAAACAGGTACATTAACATTATCCAGCAAATACTGTAACAGATATAAATATGTCATAGAAGCTGAGTAAACAGAACAACTCCTGGGATAACTGGAGATGTTTTCCTTCTCAAGAGGTGAGAATTTTGTTTGTTTTGAGCCAGGGTCTCACTCTGTTCTTATGCTGGAATGCAGTGGTACAATCGTTGCACACTGCAAGTGCAAACTCTTGGACTCAAGCGATCCTCACTCCTCAGCCTCCAGAGTAGCTGGGACTATAGCTACATGCTACTGTGCCCGGCTAATTCTTTAATTTTCTATGGAGATGGGGATCTCGCTTTGTTGCCCAGGCTGGGTGGGCAAATCTTGATGATGCGATTTCAACAAGAGTTGGCAAAATTTTTTCTGTAAAGGGCCAGACAGTAAATATTTTAGGTCCTGTATACCTAAAAAATTTTAGGGCCTACAGTGATAGAGCAGTGACAACCACTCTAACACCAACAACAGATGCATACGGTAGTGACAACTACTTTATCACTGTAAAGCAAAAGCAACCACAGACAATATGTACATGAATGCATATGGCTGTGTTCCAATGAAACTTTTGTTTACAAAAACTGACAGTGGGCCAGATTTAATCATAGACTGTAGTTCCCCAACCCTTAAAATGTAACACTATAGCAACGCATTCACAGTGTTTTAAGATATTTGGTCAATAAAAGGCCACAGACTACAGTGCATTTTGAGTTTGTAGACCTGTTCCTTTTATAATTAAATCTTTTTATTTGCTCCTGGATTGGCATCTCTTGTTGTTAGCTTACCATTAGGGAACCAGTCATCCCATTTCTAATTTACAATACACTAGAAAGCCAGACAATCAAGTTTCACCGTTACCAGGCTTCACATGAAGATCCTATGGATCTTTCTAATGAGCAATATGTGTATGAACTTTAGAAGATGAACCTGGGATTTCTGATTTCTATTCAGTATTGAGGTGGGCTTTACATATTTATTATGTTGACTTTGATGTCACACACAAGATTGCATTTCAGACAGCTACAAATCATTACCAACACAGTACCACATTAAACACCAACAACAGACACATACATTTTAATATTTTAACACCACTAATTAAAATATGATGACCACACAGTCAGGATTTACAAATAATTTGCACCACATTTTAGGTAATAAAAATTTACATTTTTAAAGACTTAATCATTAAAAAATATAAATTAAGTTTTTTAAAGAATAGCACCTTTACTTACTTAGGCAACATTTTTAACTGGTTTTCTCTAAGCTCTAATATTTGGAGTTTAGTTAATCTGCAATACAAAAAACAAATCATGTATCTAGGACAAAGACAATGAATTTAATAAATTAATTTCATATTCTAATGTTTTAAAGGAAGCAATGTAATTGTGTAATTACTATATGCAAAGTAGTATATTAAAAATTACAGAATACAACATAAAATACAAACGAAGAAAAGACTTATTTTTGCTCCTCAAAATTATGGTCAGAGGAAAAGGGTTAGCACTTCCACACATTTTCAAAGTGACAAAATGATTATCCCAAAATATCAATCCTCCAGAATTTCATACCTTTTACCAAAAATGCTCACAAAAATTGTTAACTCTTGGTAGATTCAAGAATAATAATGCAACTCTAAAGTGCTGCTCTGAGAAGAAATAAAGAAACAAAAAGAGGAGGAGAAATCCTCTGGCACTTCACTGATGTACATTCCACTAAAACTAGAGAGAAAATGAGCAGATCAAGTGATGCGAATGCCAGATACAGAAGAGGACTCTGACAAGTACATCAATGATTTTTAGATAAAAGATGGCTACAAAATTAACATTTAGTTGGCCAGCATTTTCTCTAGTAGTTAATTTAAACTCAGTAATAACTTCATATCTATTACACATTCATCTGTTTGTTTAAAAAATTACTCAGAGACTTGAGGGTGGCAGGGAGATGATGAGGTCGCCCTCAGAAATAGATTCTCTTTTTCTCAAGAATTTTGATTCCAGTGGAGAAGACAGATAAATCAATTATTAAATCATTTTAGAATGCTAAGAATATAGCATTCAGTATCTCAAGCATACAGAAATTACCCCCATTGAAACGTCCTCTTTTGGCCACCTAAGAAAACTCTTTTTTTTCTTTCAAACTCTCACTGATTATTGTTTACTTGGAAAAATTAAGTCAAAGCCACCAAAGAAACTATAAAAGTCACAATGCTTGGGAATAATTTAAAAATAGCCTATGAAACTGTAATGAGTAGTACTACCAACGCAGCTTATAGTTTTGTAAACTTTATAAGAATAATAAAACGTTTTAGAAGAAGCCATAATTTACCTGCCAAAATTAGCTGGCAAGAACTCAAGAAAAGCATCATTCAGATACAACTGGGTTAGGTTTAACAGCTGAGAAAATCCATCAGGCAGCCTACATAAAATACCAGAATTTAAATTAAGTTCATGTAAGAAATTCAGTCTTTTATTAAAATCCAAGACTCTCATATTTTCCCAACAGACAGAAAACAGTCGCTTCTTTACTTTTATGAGAGCCCCTTCAAAGATTTGCCTTTTATAATAACCTACTTGTTTCAATGTTATCTTCATCACTTTGTAAACAGAAAATGAGGTAGTATTTGTTTTAATAATGTAAAATCTGAACAAAACAGTCAACTATGAATGAGCCACAATACATAAAAATATATTTAGAGTATAACTCTGAAATCAGCAGGCACTCTTGAAATCTGTCTTATCTACTCTCAAAAGGACTAGATAAGAATTTCTAAACCTTGGCAGAGAAATTTTGGGCTGAATAATTCTTTGTTGTATATAGGCTGTCCTGTGCACTGTAGGATGTTTAGCTACAACACTGATCTCTACAAACTAGATGCCAATAGTGTGCATGCATGCACACAAATACCCCACTGTGAAAACCAAAAATGTGTGCAGAAACTGCCAAAAGTCTGCTGGGGCATGAGAGCCCCCAGCTGAGAACCACTGGTTTAGATTACTTCCAATTTCAATATTTGGCTCCTAAATAATTTTAAGATTATACAATTTTACAATAAGCAAATGAAAAGAAAAAACATTTAAAGCTGAATGATGTTAGGGCCATGTAACAATCTACGTGTGTTAGCTTTACTTCTATTTTTTGTTGATTATGAAACAAGTAAAGATCTAGAATTTGATGCTAGAGCAATATTTTCAAATGAAGAGGCTATACATAATCTTTACATGTTGGTTCTGGATTGCTATGCTTCTTTCTAGTCATCTTTTTGCTTCACCATTCCATTTTTGCAAAATTTAACAGCCTTGGTGCCAGGAAAGCTTTCTGTTTACAGTCATCACCATCATAAATGGACATTCACAATCTTCTGATACACCGCAACCAATCATATAGTTTTTTTTTTTGTTATTGTTTTGTTTCTGTTTCCTGTTGTTTTGCCTTCTATTAAAACTGTGAAGAAACTTTTGGTTTCCCTTATTGTTTTCAAAAGTTTGAAGGTACCACACACCTGATTTGAAGGCAAAGACACTCTTCTAGGGTGTAAATAACACAGAGTGAGGAAATGTGGATTCTACTCTCATTTCTGACATTAACTATCTGTGAGACTTGGTGCAAAACACTCTCACTATCTCTTTGGGATCACAAATTTACCTCAGTAGTACATGGGGTTAGAAAGATTATTTAAAAGATTACTTTTTAACTCTAAAATTGAAATTTTGTATAGACTTATGACTGATATAAAATTTTTGTTAAAATATGTACAATAATATCTACTACTGTTTCTTAATTGTTTTATTCACAAAAGTAATTTATAATTCAACTGAGAACTTACTTGGAAATAGGGTTTACACTGGCCTCCACAATTGTCAAAACTTTACAATTTTTTATATTTTCTGGAAACTCCTGTATTCCTAGAAAACAAACAATGATAAAATTAAAAGATCTATTACAAAGGACAAAATAATAACAGTAACAATAATATATACCTTCCAGATTCTAAAGTAATATACCAATTAACAAGGAACTCGATGAACCGACAACATCAATGTGAACTAAACAATGACCTCCACAACAACTTCTTTATCTTTCCTCCTTTTATTTGCCTCTTTATAACTGCTAATTACTTTAATTGGTTTTTACCTTTCTTTCCTTCTACTGAAAATTAGTGCCTTCTACATGTGATGTTAAGGACCTAAATGTAGAATATTTAACATTCTGTTTCTCTCACTTTTAAAAAAGGACCGTTTTTTATTATTTTTATTTGTTTTTAAGAGGGAGTCTTGATCTGCTGCCCAGGCTGGAGTGCAGTGTGGGCGAACTAGGCTCAGTGCAACCTCTGCCTCCTGGGTTCAAGCGATTCTCCTGCCTCAGCCTCCTGAATAGCTGAGATTACAGGCACCCACCACCATGCCCAGCTAATTTTTGTATTTTAGTAGAGACAGGGTTTCACCATGTTGGTCAAACTGGTCTGGAACTCCTGACCTCAGGTGATCCACCCACCTCGATCTCCCAAAGTGCTGGGATTACAGGCTTGAGCCACCCCACAGGCCAAGGATTTTTTTTTTAAATGCTGGGCTCTTGATTGAGCTGGTTCCTAATATACGTAAGCAAAGCTGAAAATAAAGCTGCAGATAGAAGAGGAAGACAGTCTACATCAGATATGCCAGTGGATATGCCTGAAGGCAGCACTGTCCACCCTAAGATAATGAAACATTTTCTCTTTCCTGCACCTATCCTATTTTTCCTAACTATATGTATATTCCCCTTTTCTCAACCTTTTCCCTTCACATAACCCAATGTCATGCTAAAAATACGATAACTGCCTTAAAATGCAGTGATTTCTGAATACTGTGATAGATATATTCAATAGATCTATTAGACATTTCAGCTTTGGAGTATCCTAGACCAGTGCTTTTCGAGCCAAATGAAGTAAAGGATTATGGTTTTTAAATTTTCCAATCTGTTGTGGACCAACACATTTACAAAATACTGTACAACTGGAATAATATCAAACTGCAGGGAAAGATTCTGAGCATTTACTAATTCCTTGAAATTATCACAGCCAAAATGAAGTAACAAATAATTTTGTGGACTACCATTGGTCCACAGATCAACTTTAAAAAGCATTGTTCTAATCTAGACTAAAGGAATGCTAATTAACAACATTTAAGACATTCCAAAATTGAATTTTATATAGCCTGTGTTTGTAAGATCCATTGCTCCATTAACATGATATGATTAACAGGATTGTCATTAGAGAACCATTTCAGACCCTTTCAACTTCATCACTACATGATTTTAAGTAAACAACTTTACCACAATATCATATATAGAATGTCAGGTGATGAAAAATGAATGATGCAAAACCACCAAATAGGAAATGACACGGTAGTAACTGTTTCAGTCAAAACTCATCAATGGATGCTAAAACTAGTGGGTAAAAGTATGATGAAAAACAGGGTATTAATAGAGACTCAAAAGATTATTTCCACAAGACACTTAGCAATTAAAAAGGAAAAATTCACTTCACAGTAGAGAAATCTGACAAGCACCACCTTAACCTTCAAAATTGCTTGAAAGTTGGCATCATCAGTTCACATCATCATAATGTGGCAACTAATCTGAGATGTACTGAGAAACAATATCATATCACTTTGGACATACACTTGCCAAAAACACACAACTTGAATTTAATCATAAGCAAGCACCAAACGAATCCAAATTAAGTAAAATTCTGTCAAATAAATGGCCAATAACTTTCAAAACTATCAAGGTAAAAAAAAGACAAAGGAAGACTAAGGAAGTAATCAGAGGAAGACTAAGGACCCATGAGACCTAACGAATAAATGCAATACGTGAAAGTAACAAGTGTTTGTGAGGATGTCAAGAAATTGGGAACTACACACATTGCTGCTAAGAATGCAAACTGATATACCCAGTATGGAAAGCAGTTTGGTGGTTGTTCAAAATGCTAAACATAGAATTTTTAACTGGCATTTTTTTGAACTACTAATTCAAATTAATGTTGCATTCCCTGGTCTTTTCAGTTTTCTACTTCTTACATTGATTTTGGTAATTTATTTTTCACTTAATCTAAGTTTTAAAATTTAGTAGCTTTGTATCATTCATTCTTCCCCTTTTGAGTGGAAAAAAGTCATTTTTAATAAAAAGATGATAAAATAGGAATGTGGGAGATGTTTCTTTTGAAGATGGGAGATGGGAATTTTCTTACCAGTAAAACAAACTTGGCAATCCTATTCCAAGCCTCCAAATTAACACTGAACACTGATCTATAAGACACTCTTTTTACTTAGAATGCCCTTCCTCCCAGCAAAACCAGTAGGATCTTCTGAAAGCCTAACTTGATCTCTAAACTCAATGAAATTTAACTCTCCAAAAAGTTCAATTATGCATTTTATGGCATTTTTACAATTGTTTACTTTGTAGTACTTGTGTACTCTGTATTACTGCCAGGTTTTATTTAGATTGACTCAATTCTCCACTTTAAGTACATGTTACTATTCAGCACATTGTACCTTTGTACAACAAACGTTTGCTGAATTTCACTTACCTACCATCTTCTTTTCTCTCATTCATTTACATACAAAATACTTAACATTATTGAATTTTTCCTTAGGAGTGAAATCTTTATTAGTTCTTCGACGAACAATTGTCTTTAAGTGATCATTCCATTGAGGATGCATTAAAATGATGCTCCTAATATATTACAAGAGCGTCCCTTTGCTGAACTGACTAAATATTTTTTAAATGAAAGGGCAGTGTCTGCTGCTGCAGAGCCTAGGGAGAGCATGTAGCGGTGCCTGGTGGCAGTGGGGCTAGAATTCTAGGGTACAAGTCGTGCTCAGGAGTCAGTGTGGAGTTGTGGAGTTACAGAGTAAGCAGAGGGAGTTTTGAATTACTGTGAACAAGTTGCACTGAAAATTTCTGTATTTTTTTAAAGTCATTCTGTGGAAATGTTTGCATTTCTCTTGGGTAGATACCTAAGACTGGAATTGCTGAGTTAATTATATGTCTACTGATGTGGTGGATTACACTGATTTTCAAGTAATGATCCAACCTTGAATACATGGAATGGATTTGGTTGTGGTGCATAATTCCTAATACTTTTTAAGAAGTAAAACATTCTATGTTTGGGTGGAGCAAGAAAACATTCTATACAGTTCTCACTGGCATTCAAATTCATTTTAAAATTTAGCTAAATATCTCATCTTTATTGCTTGTTATTAAAATCTATACAGTATTTCGAAATAGCCAAGTAAAAGATATTATTTCCAGGAGTTAAACAGTATTTTTAGTATATGATAAAGTCTATCTAAAGAGAAAAAGACCTAAGACTATATAATATGTTCTACTGATCTAAAATACCATATGGAGAATAATTTCAAGAGCTTTAAATTATAAATATTGTGTTTAATTCCTATAAAAATATATTTATTAGCTTAATATTATTTAGTGGAAATTAATGCTTGGATCACAAATACAAACGAATACTTCATAATTATTTATTTATTTATTTATTTTGAGACGGAGTCTCGCACTGTTGCCCAGACTGGAGTGCAGTGGCACAATCTCAGCTCACTGCAAGCTCCGCCTCCCGCATTCACACCATTCTCCTGCCTCAGCCTCCCAAGTAGCTAGGACTATAGGCACCCGCCACCACGCCTGGCTAATTTTTTATATTAGCGGTTTTATATATGGGGTTTCACCATGTTACGCAGGATGCTGTCGATCTCCTGACCTCGTGATCCGCCCGCCTCAGCCTACCAAAGTGTTGGGATTACAGGTGTGAGCCACCGTGCCTGGCCCTGAATACTTCATACTTTTTATATTATAAAGTACTTTATTTCATAGCATGTGGTTTATAAAAAGTACTCCACAAATGCCTGTGAAATTACAAATTCTAAATTATTATTAGCTTTCAGATACATAGTAGTAATTTTGCCCTAAGCAAATAGTTTTGAAACACGGGTTTTCTACTTTTGAAAATTGCCAGCAATGTGTTTAGTCTGACTTCAGTTCCTACCATATACATCTGTAGATTCTAAATCTGTATCTCCAGTTCCCACCTCCCTCCTTAGCTGCTGCTAAGAATTTTCAAATGCCCATTAGATTTTGTTCACGTGCCTCAAACTCAACCTATCCCAAGCTGAAATTACCTATCTTCAAAGTTATTCAGCAAATGTGTTAGTATCAGACACTGTGCTACATACCATAGATATTTAAGGCACAGTCCTTTTTCATGAGAAGCTAAAATGCAATAAGGAAAACAAACATTTTCACTTGACTAGCTTCTCCCTGTTAGTAGTGTTCCTTCTCGGTAGCTTTTGTATTTTCTCTTCTTCCAGATCTGTTAAATGTTGGGTACAACCAGGGCTCACTGTTTGTTTTTTTTGTTTGTTTTTTATTATACTTTAAGTTTTAGGGTACATGTGCACAACGTGCAGGTTTGTTACATATGTATACATGTGCCATGCTGGCGTGCTGCACCCATTAACTCGTCATTTAACATTAGGTATATCTCCTAATGCTATCCTTACCCCCTCCCTCCACCCCACAACAGGCCCCCGGTGTGTGATGTTCCCCTTCCTGTATCCATGTGTTCTCATTGTTCAATTCCCACCTATGAGTGAGAACATGTGGTGTTTGGTTCCCTGTCCCTATGATAGTTTGCTGAGAATGATGGTTTCCAGCTTCATCCATGTCCCTACAAAGGATATTAATTCATCATTTTTTATGGCTGCATAGTATTCCATGGTGTATATGTGCCACATTTTCTTAATCCCGTCTATCATTGTTGGACATTTGGGTTGGTTACAAGTCTTTGCTATTGTGAATAGTGCCACAATAAACCTACATGTGCATGTGTCTTTGTAGCAGCATGATTTATAATCCTTTGGGTATATACCCAGTAATGGGATGGCTGGGTTAAATGGTATTTCTAGTTCTAGATCCCTGAGGAATTGCCACACCGACTTCCACAATGGTTGAACTAGTTTACAGTCCCACCAACAGTGTAAAAGCGTTCCTATTTCTTCACATTCTCTCCAGCACCTGTTGTTTCCTGACTTTTTAATGATCGCCATTCTAAATGGTGTAAGATGGTATCTCATTGTGGTTTTGATTTGCATTTCTCTGATGGCCAGTGATGAAGAGCATTTTTTCATGTGTCTGTTGGCTGCATAAATGTCTTCTTTTGAAAAGTGTCTGTTCATATCCTTCACCCACTTTGGGATGGGGTTGTTTTTTTCTTGTGAATTTTTTGAGTTCATTGTAGATTCTGGATATTAGCCCTTTGTCAGATGAGTAGATTGCAAAAATTTTCTCCCATTCTGTAGGTTGCCTGTTCACTCTGATGGTAGTTTCTTTTGCTGTGCAGAAGCTCTTTAGTTTAATTAGATCCCATTTGTCAATTTTGGCTTTTGTTGCCATTGCTTTTGGTGTTTTAGTCATGAAGTCCTTGCCCATGCCTATGTCCTGAATGGTATTGCCTAGGTTTTCTTCTTGGGTTTTTATGGTTTTAGGTCTAACATTTAAGTCTTTAATCCATCTGGAATTAATTTTTGTATAAGGTGTAAGGAAGGGATCCAGTTTCAGCTTTCTACATATGGCTAGCTAGTTTTCCCAGCATCATTTATTAAATAGGGAATCCTTTCCCCATTTCTTGTTTTTGTCAGGTTTGTCAAAATCAGATATGTGGCAGTATTTCTGAGGGCTCTGTTCTGTTCTATTGGTCTTTATCTCTGTTTTGGTACCAGTACCATGCTGTTTTGGTTACTGTAGCCATGTAGTATAGTTTGAAGTCAGGTAGCGTGATGCCTCCAGCTTTGTTCTTTTGGCTTAGGATGGACTTGGCGATGCGGGCCCTTTTTTGGTTCCATATGAACTTTAAAGTAGTTTTTTCCAATTCTGTGAAGAAAGTCATTGGTAGCTTGATGGGGATGGCATTGAATCTATAAATTACCTTGGGCAGTATGGCCATTTTCACGATATTGATTCTTCCTACCCATGAGCATGGAATGTGCTTCCATTTGTTTGTATCTTCTTTTATTTCATTGAGCAGTGGTTTGTAGTTCTCCTTGAAGAGGTCCTTCAGTCCCTTGTACGTTGGATTCCTAGGTATTTTACTCCCTTTGAAGCAATTGCGAATGGGAGTTCACTCATGATTTGGCTCTCTGTTTGTCTGTTATTGTTGTATAAGAATGCCTGTGATTTTTGCACATTGATTTTGTATCCTGAGACTTTGCTGAAGTTGCTTATCAGCTTAAGGAGATTTGGGGCTGAGACGATGGGGTCTTCCAGATATACAATCATGTCATCTGCAAACAGGGACAATTTGACTTCCTCTTTTCCTAACTGAATACCCTTTATTTCCTTCTCCTGCCTGATTGCCCAACCAGGGCTCATTCTTTAGCCTTCTTTTTATTGACAATCATACCCTTGGCGAATGCATCTAATCTCAGGCTTTAAATACCCATATGGTGACAACTCCCAAATATTTATCTCTAGCACAGTTTTTCTCTTGACTAAACTCCAGACCCCTATGAACAATTAGATCTCAAAAAAACTGAGCTCCTGACTTGTTCTATTAAAAATTACAACTCCCACAGATTTCCACATCTCAACTGATGGCAACTCTGTCCTTCCTAGGGCATGACCAAAATCACTGAGGGCATCCTTGACTCTTCTCTCACATCCCACATCTGATCTGTCATATACTGCTGTCGATTCTGCCTTCAAGCATATCCAGGGGCTGTCCTCATCTCACTATGTCCATCACTATCACCTCAGATGACTGAAACAGCATTTGAACTGGTTGTTTTTCACCCACATGCCCACAGTCCCTGTCTATATATATAGCCAGATTAAACTTAAACACAAGTCACATCATGCTCTGAATTATCTATTCAAAGCTTTCCAAGTGACTCTATTCTACTGACGATAAATGTCAAAGTGCATACAAATGCCTCCAAGGCCCTTCATTAGCTGCTCCTGTAAATCCCCACCTCCCTGGCTTCTATTCCTATTGCACTCCCATCTTGCTCACACTGTTTCTTACCCCAGGAACAGTCCTCACACATGCTATAGACACTCACACTTTACAAAATAGCTTCTGGTACATCCTTACCTTAGTTATTCACATGGCTTCCTCAAGTTCTTGCTCAAGGCCTACCCTCAACAACTGTGTTACCTACTCTCCAAAGATGGCTCATTTCATCCTTACAGATAAAGTACACAGGGGCAGGGCACAGTGGCTCACGCATGTAATACCAGCACTTTAGGAGGCTGAGGTGGGCAGACCATTTGAGGTCAGCATTTCGAGGCCAGCCTGGCCAACATGGCGAAAACCCGTGTAAACTAAAAATACCAAAAAATATTAGCCAGATATGGTGGCCTGCACCTGTAGTCTCAGCTACTCAGGAGGCCGAGGCACCAGAATTGCTTGAAGCTGGGAGGTGGAGATTGCAGTGCGCTGAGATCGCACCACTGTACTCCAGCCTGGGTGACAGAGATTCTGTCTCAACTCACACATACATACATACATACACACACACACACACACACGCATGCACACACACACAGACTGAATTTTATCACAATTTACTTAATTCTCTAACAGTGTCAACTATCTGTTCTTTTCTAATTATCACGACTTCAATAAATAATGCTTCTCCTTTGATGTATACTTTTTTAGTAAGAAAATTCTGCTGGCCAGGCATGGTGGCTCACGCCTGTATTCCCACCACTTTGGGAGGCCAAGGTATTGGGAGTACTGTTTGAGGCCAAGGAGTTCAAGACCAGCCTGGGCAACACGGCAAAACCCCATCTCTACAAAAAAAAAAAAAAATAGCCGAGCATGGTGGTGCGTACCTGTAGTCCCAGCTACTCAGAAGGATGAGGGGGAAGTCTCCCTTGAGCCCAAGAGTTCTGGATGCAGTGACCTATGATCATGCCACTGTACTCCAGCCTGGGAAACAAACAGAGCGAGACACCTCCTCTAAAAAAAAAAAAAAAAAAAAAAAAAAAGACTGCTGCTCAAATGTAAAATGAAGCTCTAGATTAGATATCATAAAACACAACTGTCTTCTTCAAATCACTCTCACTTAGTTACAGAAGAACTCTCTCTGTCTCTTAACTTCTGAGAAAGAGAAAACCCCTTCTGACACCTAGGAGCTGGCCTGGTACTATCACTAGTCCTTGGTCTTAATACAAACAAGCCCTGGCATTCAGATGGAGGCCTCAGTGTTCTCCTGCTGAACAAAACTATTTCACAGAACATCAATATCACACCAAGCCATTCTGTAACCATGATATATCAAGACAAAAACAAATTTATAATCGTGTCTGAAAAAAGACAAAACATGATATTGTCCAAGCCAAAAAATACCAAACAGCACCTTTTCCCAGATAATAAGTGACTGATGGATTGTTTACTGATTACAGCTTTAGTTGTACTCTAATCAACTTCCCTATAGATAACATTAAGATACCCAATCATAGAATTACCCCACTTCTTGAACAGCATCCCATCCACGGCAAATCGTTATTTTCTGAAACCTTCCCAGTATCACCAAGCAAAGGCCCAAATCCTGTATTTTTTTTTTTACACCTTCTGCGACCCTCATGAATCCCAATAATATGAGTTTTTGCTCACCATGAAGTAATAAACCCAAACTGTTCAACTGCAGGTGAGTCCCTGGTGGTCTCTGCCAGGCAGGTGTCAACATCCCACCATCCCAGTTGTTGAATTTAAGTCAACACCCTTACTCTTCCTGCACTCCAAAGGCAATGATTACCATACTACAGAATAAAACACTCGAGTTCTGGTCAAAACCAACAGGAAATTGCAAACTCAAATGATGATAGCTTCCAGAGGATAACACATGTATGATTTGGACCAGATACAACACAACAAATAATAATGCCTATGCTATGGTAGGGCACAAATGAGTGCACACTCTAGTTAACAGTCTACATTTATCAAAACACTTGGCAGTGGCCAGAAATCACCAGTCTAAACATGGACAGTGTAAAACACGGTTTTCTTTCTTTCATTATCTTAAAGAAAGTGATTTATTAAAACAGCTGGGCTCAAACATCAACTACAAAGCAAAATGGCAATTTTAGAAATTCAAAACACCGTAACTTCCCCATGAATCTGTAATATCCTCTTAATCAATTTAACTTCTTTTAGTTTAATGTTAAAAGGCTTTTCCAATAGTTTGTCCCCAATCATCAGATTTTCTCAAGTTAAAAGAACTGCTTTCTGCTTTGACCACAAACTTTCAATTCACTCTTCCTGGGCTTTCTGACTGAACTAAAAAGAAATACCTTGGTTAACCTTGTTAGTATTGCCATATTAGACAGAAGGATCTAAGCTACTCTTTCTGGTTTCTCTGCCTTGTAATCCCTGGCATTTTATCCAGTATGTTCATATAAGAGAATTAATAGCTACACGGTTTTTCTTTTATCTCCCCTCCCCACCAGCTTTCCCCATCAACCACTTTGACAGAATATTTTAATCACATCATCTCAGACTTCCCTACAAGAAAAGCCATTTGATTGCAACAGCAGATCATTTCTCTAATACTGGTTGCTATTTGCAATGGCAAATAGCTTGGGATAGCAGCTCAGAGAACTTTTTATAATTTTAAAAAGTGTACATGCACACGTATGTTTATTGCAGCACTATTTATAATAGCAAAAACTTAGAACCAACTCAAATGCCCATCAATGACAGACTGGATGAAGAAAATGTGGCACATAATACACCATGGAATACTATGCAGCCATAAAAAAGAATGGGTTCATGTCCTTTGCCGGGACATGGATAAAGCTGGAAACCATCATCCTCAGCAAACTAACACAGGAACAGAAAATCAAATGCCGCATGTTCTTGCTCATAAGTGGGAGTTGAACAATGAGAACACATGGACGCAGGGAAGGGAACATCACACACTGGGGCCTGATGGGGAGTGAGGGGAAAGTGGAGGGATAGCATTGGGACAAATACCTAATGTATGTGAAGCTTGAAACCTAGATGACAGGTTGATGGGTGCAGCAAACCACCTTGGCACGTGTATACCTACGTAACAAACCTGCACGTTCAGCACATGTATCCCAGAACTTAAAATAAAATAAAATAAAAAGCATACAGTAAACCAAAACTCGAGAAAAGAAAGAGAAGAGCAAATTAAGACCCAGAACAAATTAACATTCCAGTTTTATCATAGACTGTAAAAGAAAAAACTGAATTTCTTGATAAATACAAATATTAAATCCCTTAAAATTATGTACTTCCTAGAATGATCCATTTCATGTGTTTAATAATCTTACAGATAAACTAACAAATTTAGATTAAGTCCCCAATTTAACAACCAGACCAATAAACAGAGAAGCAAAGAATAGAGGCCATTTCTTTTTATTCCTAAACCATGCTAACTTGCCATATGAAAAACACTGATAAGAACTACATAAAAAATCAGAAACTATCACAGCCTAAAAGCCAAAATCCTAAAAGCAAGTGCTTTTAAAGAAATACAGCTTGATGATATGATGAACAACAAAGTATGCCACAAGTTTCCTGCCTCCTTCCAAACAGTGCACAACAGCTAATGAATCTGAAAACTGTACCTAGCATATTATGATAAACTTAAATATAAGGCTGAAATGATACAAAAACCTAAAAAAAACTAGAGCTTAAATATAAGCAAACTAGTAAGAGCTTAAATTGTACTATTACATTTTAATAATTTCATGAAATTATTACACTTTAATAATTTCAAAATATTACATTTGCTTAAATGTAATAACATTTAAATGTAATTTAAATGTAATAACTTTAAATATGATAAATTAAATGTAAATGTAATTTACATTAAATGTACATGTAATTTTATGTAATAAATTTAAATGTAATTTAAATGTAATTACATTTGCTTAAATGTACTAACCTTTCTTTTAAGCAGTCTATTATCAAATCAAAAATGCAACAAAATTTGAATTTCTCACATCCAGCCACATCAACCTAATATGCAACCTAATATGCGTGCTTTATTAATTTTTTTTCAACACAATAGACCTATACAAGCATATATATTAGGGTTGAATACTACAGGTTGATTAAAATTGTCTCAGCTCTCTAAAAGTAAAATGGGTTAAATACACCACTTATGAAGAATATAAGATGAGGAATTAAAATAACTAGAATTTTTACTTGGCAAGGTAACTTCTGACACTATCACAGTCTCGTCTCCTTTCAGCTAGCCTTGTTATGAACAATGAAGTTTCACTTAGACGTCAATTCAAGACTAAAAGGAGAGAAAATACAAGTAACAAGTAAAATGCAAAAAACTGATTCTGCAAGTTAAAGAATAGATGTGGTCCTTTCTATGTGAGGAATCATATAAAAAGAACAGACCAATTTGATTTTTAGTCAAATAAACTAAGACTTATTGGCAGCAATAAGTAATGTCATTCCTCCTTGAGGCAGAACACTTAAGTACTTTTCCTAAATCTTTTGATCACATAAAGATTATCTCCAATGCCTCAAAAACATTCACAGGTTGAAATAATTGTTTAAAAGTTTTCAATATAGTAGAAGCAACAACAAAATGCTAAACTAGAAAGGTAAAAGAGCTACTCTGCAGTCTAATAGGTTGCCTAACTCTGCAACATGTAATTCTTTAAATAGTTATACAAAAGCCTAGGATATTAATTTAATGATGCTGTAGGGTTAGAACATAGCCATAATTCCACCATTCTCATTTTAGAGTAATAAACATGAGGTTAATCCATTTTCATGAAGCATATATGCAAGTTATTTTCATTACTGAGCCAGGCAATACTTCTATACCATAAAGACTGATAGCAAAGTTTACCCAATACATACAATTCCAGAGGCATAAGATTTTTAACCAATACCCAAATTATCTTGAGTCCCTTTCCTTATACCTTAACAACTCCCATTTAAAAAGACCAGAAAGATACTCCTTTAGGATGAAAAGGTAGATGTGATGACTTCTAAAGTGACAATAATTCTAGAATTCTATAATGCTCTGGATTAATTTATCTGTCAACATACGTAGAGATACTCCTTTAGGATGAAAAGGTAAATATGGTGACAACTAAAGTGACAATAATTCTAGAATTCTATAATACTCTGGATTATGTGTCAACATCCATAGAGATCTGATGGTAATCAAATTCATTTACTTTGGGATGTATCAGGCACCATCAGGCACTAATACTAACTACTAGGGATGGAAACACAAATTTCACACTGCCCTCAAGGAAAAGTTTGAAATGGCAGACATTTAGCCTGAATAAAATAATGAGAGGAAAAGTCACACAAATCAAAAGCCAACCGATCTAAACACTTCAAAAATGGAAATTGTCATGAAAATCATGAGCAAACTGTTCCTGATTTAAAAGGACCAGAGACACAACAACTAAATGCTTTACATGATCTTTAACTTGAAAGGAGGGATATGGAGAAGGAGCCTGAAGAGTTTAAAAGAGCATTATTAGGCAACAGGGGAAATGTGGTGTTAAATTTCTCGAGAGTGATGTGGTTATTCCGATTCCCCTGTTCTTAGGGGATGCATATTCAAACATTTAGGAGTGAAGACATGATGCCTCCAACTTAAATTTAAATAAGCTTAGCAAAAAGACTTTTGTATTTATTTATTTATTTATTTAATTTATTTATTTATTTATTTATGACAGTCTCGCTCTTGTCGCTGGAGTGCAATGGCACAATCTCGGCTCACTGCCACCTCTGCCTCCCGAGCTCAAGCAATTCTCCTGCCTCAGACTCCCGAGTAGCTAGGATTATAGGCGTCCGCCACTACGCCTGGCTAATTTTTTGCATTTTTAGTAGAGACGGGGTTTCACCACATTCACCAGGCTGGTCACAGACTCCTGACCTCAGGTGATCTGCTCACCTTGGCCTCCCAAAATGCTGGGATTACAGGGGTGAGCCACCGCGCACAGCCAAAAAAACATTTTATATAAGCAATGATATGCATATATCTTTTTCCTGAACATATTTAAATTCACATACATGAAAAAAAGAAGTAAGACAAATGTAACAAAATGCTAACAACTGGTGAAGCCATGTGTGTTCTTTTACCTTTTACATAGGTTTCTTATTTGGGTATAATTTTTTTTTTTTTTTTTTTTTTTTTTGTGACAGGGTCTTGCTCTATTTTCCTGGCTGGAGTGCCATGGCATGATCACGGCTTACCACAGCCTTGACTTCCCAGGCTCAAGCAATCTTCCCACAACAGCCTGAAGTAGTCAGAACCACAGGCACATGCCACCATGCAAGGCTAAGTTTATGATTTTTTGTAGAAACAAGGTTTTGCTATGTTGCCCAGGCTGATCTCAAACTCCTGAGCTCAAGGGATCCTTCCACCTCGACCTCCCAAAGTGCTGGGATTACAGGTGTGAGCCACTGGGCCTGGCCAAAAATTTTTAAGATAGCTAGATAAAAAGCAGGACAATCCAATCTAAATAAAAATTAAATAATAAATTTATTAAAAATACAAATAGCTCAAGTTAAACAGCTCAATAACAAAAGGTAAAATAAAATACAGTACTATCTTTAAAGCTAAAATTTATTAGTTATTGTGAACTGAACGTTAGTACGGCACTAACCACTAAAACCTTCACCTTAACCTAGGATGAACATAAGTAAATAATAAATCCTTAAAACAGAAGTCCTGATTTGATCGTAATCCTATAAAACATACATTTCGATGACCTGCAACTAAAATAAACAGAATTTAATAAGTGGAGATATATATATGTATTTTTTTTTTCTTTTTTTTTTTTTTGAGAGTCTTGCTGTGTCACCCAAGCTAGAGTACAGTGGTGCTATCTTGGCTCACTGTAACCTCCGTCTCCTGGGGTTCAAGTGATTCTCATACCTCAGCCTCCTGACTAACTGGGACTACAGGCACGTGCCACCACACCTGGTTAATTTTTGTATTTTTAGTAGAGACAGGGTTCACCACGTTGGCCAGGCTGGTCTTGAACTCCTGACCTCAAGTGATCTGCCCGTCTCAGCGTTCCAAAGTGCTGAGATTATAGGCGTGAGCCAACATAACTTTGTGTGTGTGTGTGTGTGTAGACAGACAGCTGGTTAATTAGCTTGCCAAAGTTAACTGTTAATTGTGAAAACAAGATGACTTCTAATAAGCCCTAAAATGCTTCATAATAAGTCCTAAAATTTAGGAAAACTGATAGGAGAAGGATTACTTCTGGATACTCATATCACTAGGACAAAGAATGACTTTGAAGCTAAGAGCTGTGGAATATGATTACTACGTATTTGCTGGCACTGCTGCACTAACTTGGTGGGACTTGTTTATAAAGTTTTTTTCCCCAATTCTTATTAAGAAGTATTATATGACAGTATTTAGTGCTTAGTGAAAGTCCTATATTTGGTCAGACCATTTAAAATTTATCCTCATGTGATTCTTTCTTTTTTGTAATTATAAAAGAAATACACACACATTCTAAAAATTTCAAGGGCTGATTTCTCTCTCCTTCTGAGGTAAGGACTTAACATTTTAGAATGTATCTTCCATACTTAATGAATATCAAACTAAACATACTAAACAAGACTACTTGGCCTTAATAATTTCAACATATATATAAAAGTGATATATCACATTAACAAAACAAAGGAAAAAATCTCTCAATGGATGCAGAAAAAGCATTTGACGAAACTCAACGTCCTTTCATAATAAACTCTCAACAAATCAGGTATAGACGGAAAGCACCTCAACACAATAAAGGCCATATGTGACAAACCCACAGCTCACATCATACTTAACAATGAAAAGTTGAAAGCTTTTCCTCTAAGATCTGGGACAAGGCAAGGATGCCTATTCCTGCCACTTCTTTTCAACGTTGTACTTAAGTCCTACCCAGAGAAAGAAATAAAAGGATTCCAAATTAGAATAGGAGAAATTGAAGTGTCCCTATTTGCAGACAACATAACCTTATATATAGAAAACCCTAAAGACTCCAACCAAAATACTGTTAGAATAAATTCAGTAAAGTTGCAGGATACAAAAATCAACATACAAAAATCAGTAGCATTTTTACATACTAACAACAAACTGTATGAAAAGGTTATTAAGAAAACAATCCCATTTATAATAGCTACCAAAAAAAATACTTAGAAATAACTTTAACTAAAGAGGTAAAAGACATATACACTGAAAACTATAGAATATTTGATGAAAAAAATTGAAGCAGCACAATAAATGGAAAGAAATCCTGTGTTCATGGACTTGAAAATCAATATTGTTAAAATGTCCATACTACCCAAAGTGGTCTACAGATTCAACCCAATCCCTACCAAAATTCCAATGACATTTTTCACAGAAAAAGAAAAATCCTACAATTCATATGGAGCCACAAAAGACTGAATACCCAAAGCAATGGTGAACAAAAAGAACTAAACTGCAGGCATCACACCTGACTTCAAAATACGCTACAAAGCAATCACAATCAAAGCAGCATGGTAATAACATGAATAGACAGACCAACGGAAGAGAACAGACAGCCCAAAAATAAATCCATGTATTTTGTCAATTATTTTTTGACAAAGGTGCCAAGAACACACAATGGGTAAAGGACAGTCTCTCCAATAAATGGTGTTGGGACAACTGGACATCCACATGCAGAAGAATGAAATTAAACCCTTATCTTACACAATTTAAAAAATCAACTCAAAATGGATTAAAAACTGTAACACCCAAAGCTATTTAAAAAAAAAAAAAAATAGGAGAAAAGCTCCATGACATTCTGGAGCCTGGCAATGGCTTGAACAATGATTTTTTTAATATGATCCCAAAAGCACAGGCAAGAAAAGCAAAAACAGACAAATGGGATCACACCACACAAAATAGCTCCTGTACAGCCAAAGAAGCAAAAGAGTGAAGAAACAGATTACGGAGTGGGAGAAAATGTTTGCAAGCTGTACATCTGAGAAGGGGTTAGTATTCAAAATATGTAAGAAACTAAAAAACCTCAATAACAAGAAAACAAGTAATCTGCCTTAAAAATCAGCAAATGACCTGGATAGATAGTTCTCAACAAAAGACACACAAATGACCAACAGGTATATGAAAAATGTTCAACATCATTAATCACCAGAGAAATGCAAATTAAATCTATAGTGAGATACAACCTCACACCTGTTAGAATGAGTAAAAAGACTAAAGACAAGTGCTGATGAGGGTGTCGAGAAAAGGGAATGCTTGCACACTGTTGGTGGGGATGTAAATTAGTATAGCTGCTATGGAAAACGTATGGAGAGTCCTCAAAAAATTAGAACTACCAAAAGATCCAGCAATCCCACTACTGGATATGTATCAAAGTGAATGAAATCAGTATGCTGAAGAAATATTTACACTCCCATGTTCATTATAGCACTATTCACAATAGCCAAGACAAGGAACCAACCTAAGTGTCCATCAACGGATGAATGAATAAAGAAAATACGATATACACAATGGAATACTATTCAGCCTTTAAAAAGAAGAAAACCCTGTTAATTTGCAATAACATGGATAAACCTGGAGGATATTATGTTAAGTAAAACAAGCCAGGAACAGAAAAAAAAAAAAATACCACATAAGCTCACTTACATATGGAATCTTGCTGAGGCAGAGGCAGAGTAGCATGGTGGTTACCAGGGGCTGGGGATAGGGAAGCAGGGATGGAGGATTGGAATATGTTGTTCAAAGGATATAAAATTTCAGTTTGACAGGAGAAATAAGCACAAGAGATCTATCCTGCAACATGATGACCGCAATTAAAAATGTAAAAACAACAACAAAAAACCCTTACATTTATTCTCCACGTGCTTTAAGCTATCACAGATTTTACATTTACATACGAAACAAATTCTAAGCCAAGGCTATAACATTTAATTTTACTGTATTTGATACAAAACAGGTGGCAAAACTTGTAAAGTGGGGCAACTATCTTTACATAAAACATTCTCAGATGAAGTTCATATTAATACATTAGATTTAACTTATTTTTATATTTTTATTTTTGAAAACTCAATAGAAATCTTAGTAATGAAACATGTTCCCAAGTACAAAAAATTATGGGCAAAAAAAGCCTTACCATTCTTGCTGACATCCAGTTCCCTGAGATTAATAAGGTTTGCAATGGATGCTGGTAACGTTGTTAAATCATTGTCTGGCAAACTCAGTTTGTGTAAAGACTGACAGTTAAAAAGTTGCTATTGAAAAAAGGGAGGAAAGAATGTCAATTATATATATCTTTAAATATTTCATGAGCTAACTTTTATTATCAGCCATACTAAAACTGAAAGAGTTATAACCTACACTAATACCAGGAAAGATGCCTCATTGTTCTGGTTATGCTATTATGGATATGAATACAACTGAACCATTCAGATTAATTTATATCTTCATACTTCTACCTTAAGTAAAATACACTTAGTGAGATAAGTATATGGCTATATCCTCTGTTGAGTTAGTAAAGAAAAATAAGTGGCTATTAAATGTGATAAACTCTGGAGCTTGTCATTCAAGCAACCTTATTCCAAAATGAAAGCCCTAGTTAAGAAGAGTATTTTTCTAAAAATGTAAAAGTGTTAGGTATGATAAGACATAAATGATTCAGTTATTTGCACTGTTGTAGCAAGACTTTCTCTTTTCACCAAAACCCCTAAACCAAGACTCTACTGGTGGTGATTAGAGATGGAGACAAATTTTGGTCTTCTATATTCTCTAGAACTAGCTAAGGAAGATAAATTGCCTGCTGAAGAACAACATATAGGGAAGAACAGTAAATTATCCAACCACAACCTAGGTTTCTAGTTCATAAACATGAGACCAACAACCTTTAATTTTTATCCATAGCCCTATAAAGATTTCTCTGTAAGATGACCCCTAGGATAGCAGTGGCTTTCAAAATGTTCTCACTGACCACCAGAAAAAAGCCTGTTGCATACTGTCATCCAGTATGTATATACACACAAATCTAAAATATTTTCATGAAACAATGGCTATATACAACACACTCTATTTTCTATTTTTTATAATTAAGGTTGCAAGAGTAGGTATAAGATGTCCATTAAATCTGAATTTCAGACAAACATAATTTTTTAGTACAAGTATATCCCACAATTTTATGGGACACACTTACACTAACAAATAATTCCTTGTTTATTTGAAAATTCTAATTTAAGCGTCCTATATTTCCTAATTCTCGCAGTCCAAATTTATAGTTTTTTTCCAAAATGCTGCCCACACATACTAAATTGATTTTATGAGCTACCAATGGGTCTCCATGCACAGTTTCAAAAACACTGCTGTTTGGGTGGCAAAAGATCCCAACAATTAAATTATAGCAATTTAATTGGTATAAGATAATGAGAGGGAAAATTGATATAGGATAATAAGACTGGGATTTAAGAAGAAAAAGTACACTGAAAACAGTTTAGTGGAAAAAAAGGTGATAACTTGAGAAGGTGTTTCATGGCAACAAACCAACTTTCTCCTTTCAGTTGTTACTAGACTTCAGAAATGTTAAGTCCTCCAAAACCTTTCCAAACAAATTGTAAATGGAGGAAAACAGTATCTGTATGAACTCAAGAAAAGCTGTTTAACAATAAAATTATGATATAGTAAAAGGACAATTACCCTCAATTATAACAATACACATTAATGTCTTATGAAAAGTAGAAAAAGACAGCATTAATTTCAATTATTGCTCTAGTTAAATCTACTGACTCCAGAAATTATTTAGTCTCATTATTTACCTTAATGGCTACAATACAACTAAAATTAAATACAAAATTTTACGCTATCTGCACAAGTATAAAAGCAATTAACTTGAAGAAATACAAGTTTAAAAATCAACTTTTAAAAATTTGAATTGTACGGCATACTCTAAGATACAATTAAACCAAAAAATTCAAACACCACACAAATATACTGGCAACTTTATAGCAATATTAGGAATATCATATTTCTAGATATAAAAATAACCAAAGATAATTCTTGAAAGAAAGTATTAGCATACCTTTGGAAGCTCTTCAATCTGATTAGCATCTAAATAGAGCTCCTCCAAGGTTTTTTCAAAAGTAAAAATCTCTTTCGGAACTTGTTCTAAGCTGCAATGAGAATAATCAAGAGTAGTGACAGTCTCCTCTTCCCCTCGTAGACAGCGACATGGTACCAACCGCACAAACAAACTTCGTTTTGTAGTCATTTTTAGACACTGCAATATTCGAATAAAAAGAAATTAAAAACATACATATTACAACGGTTTTTCAAAACAAATCATTCCAATCTATCACAATTCATATGTCACAGATAAACACTTCTCCCGCCACTATACAAGCACAATGGAACCCATTTAACATTGCTTTAATACCCACATTTATAACTACTGGATTTCAAATTAAACTCAAGCTCTTTAGTACTTCACAAAACAATCCATGAAGTAGCCATTTACATGCTTCTTCAAAAACTGTGCTTTGAGGCCGGACGCAGTGGCTCACGCCTGTAATCCCAGCACTTTGGGAGGCCGAGGCAGGCGGAACACGAGGTCAGGAGATGAGACCATCCTGGCTAACACGGTGAAACCCTGTCTCTACTAAAAATACAAAAAATTAGCTGGGCGAGGTGTGGGCACCTGTAGTCTCAGCTACTTGGGAGGCTGAGGCAAGAGAATGGCGTGAACCCGGGAGGTGGAGCTTGCAGTGAGCCGAGATCACGCCACTGCACTCCAGCCTGGGCAACAGAGTGAGACTCAAACAAACCAACAAAAAAAACTGTGCTTTGAGTCTGCTTCTTAGTTCTCAACAAGAGAAACTCTAATAAGACAAAGATTTTTATTTAATTTTACTTAATTTCTGACTAAGAGTTCTATGAGTCTTCATTAAGGACTTGATTAAGTGCAGTTTTGAGTAGGAAGTGGGAATGCAAAGATATTTTCAGGTCTTCTTAACCAGCCATCAGGGATCAATCACTTTATAACCTTCCTATGAAAAGTCCAAGTTTCCACATGAAAATTCCCACCTACCCCAAGTATATTTTGCTTCAATTAAAT
The DNA here is from genome assembly GCF_006542625.1 of Nomascus leucogenys. Lineage (NCBI taxonomy): Eukaryota > Metazoa > Chordata > Mammalia > Primates > Hylobatidae > Nomascus > Nomascus leucogenys. The sequence continues at coordinate 76,216,258 of NC_044398.1, read as the reverse complement.
ATTGGCCATATAGTTTTTCTAAAGAACTTATATGTCTTACATGTGTTTAAGGTTACACAATGGTGCAAAAACTTGCTTAAATAAAGAACAGATTTCAAATTAATTGAGGGAAAAGGCCAATTCTGAATTAGTGAACATTCTCAGGGCCACTTTATTAAGTACATAATGTATATACATAGGTTAATTCTAACTAGGCTAAGATTATATTAGCAAAGTAAGATTATATTTGCACAAGTAATGAAGCAATTAACTTGAAGAAATAAAAGTTTAAAAATTGACTTTTAAAATTTGAATTGTGCAGCATACTCTAAGATAAAATTAAACCAAAAAATTCAAACACCACACAAATATATTGGCAATTTTATAGCAATATTAGGAATAAATAAAATAAAAATTATTAGTGTTATCAATTCTTTCTATATAAAACAATCCATTCTTGCTGTAGTCAGAAGATTCTATTAGAGTATTAGATTACCTCTAACCAGAACCAAGACTAGGTTAAGGCCAGTAAGGCCTCAGGCACAAAATATAAGGAGGTATCAAAAAATTCAGTAATCAAGATAAATACAGTATCTTAATATAATGTTTTAAAAATACAGATTACTGAAAAAGAATCCATGTATAAACAAAATGTCCAAGGTTAAAATAAAGACAGGATCTGGTATTAGTGATTTTTCCTCTTGCCTCAAGCTGTAACAGGGATCTGCAAGGCACTGCTTCTAATTCTTCTACTTCACATTATATGATATTTTAAAAGTGACAAAGAGTAAGATACGTATTTCCCTTGCAATCTTTTTAAAAAATTGATTATTCTAGGCTGAGCTCAGTGGCTCAGACCTGTAATCCTAGCACTTTGGGAGACCAAGGCAGGCGGATCACTTGAGGTCAGGAGTTCGAAACCAGCCTGGCCAACATGGTGAAACCCCATCTTTATACAAAAAAATTAGCCGGGCGTGGTGGCGCGTGCCTGTAATCCCAGGTACTTGGGAGGCTGAGGCAGGATAACTGCTTGAACCTGGGAGGCAGAGGCTGCAGTGAGCCGTGACCATGCCACTGCACTCCAGCCTGAGCAACACAGTGAGACTCCGTCTCAAAAAAAAAAAAATTATTTTTTTGACTATACTTACTCAATCACTCTATACCAGGCACTGTGCTAAGTTCTTTAGATAAACTATATGCAGACTCTCATTTCATCGTCACTATAACTTTCTAAGATATCTGCTGTTATCTGCATTTTTCCATGAAGAAACTGAGTCTGTGCTCTTCTATACTGCTTCTCAATATATAATAATGCATACCTGAAGGAAGGTTCTTAAAACAATTCAAATATCAGTAAATCTTCACTACATACTTCTCCTTCAGAATTTAAAAAAAGAAACTAAGATGTCAAACATTAAACATTTCCCTCTAAAATCTCTGTCAACAAATAAATATCCAGAAAAGTTTACTACTTAGTAACAATCTTTGTTTATATTAAGACATATTTTACCAATAAGAATAAACAGTTCATCTAATAAGATTTTAATCACCAGAAGACAATTTAGATTTTACCTATGTGCTTATGAGATCATTTTAAAAATTCCAAAAATGAATACAAAATTTCTTGTTCTAGACATTTTAAGAATACAACTGATACTGATTTAGGAGGACACTTAAGAATGGGAAAGAATTCTATCTGCTATGTCCAGTATGGTAGCCACTAGACACATGTGGCTATTTAAACTTAGTATTAAAAGCTAAATCAAATAAAATTAAAAATTCAGCTTATTAGTCACACATGTAAACGCTTAATGGCCACTGGACCATACTGGGTCCAAACATACAAAGATAACATATAAAGATGTAGGGCACTTGAGGTATAAGACAATTTATAGGGTCAAGTAATTGTTAATGGAGATATAATAATTTCCAATTTTTTTTCTGTAGAGCTAATCATGTTGCAGACAGACAAACAGAAATTGTAGAACTTCTCTGAAAGGAAAATAAATTCAGAAAAGGAAGATTAGATTGGGCTCTAGGAAGCTAAATAGAGTTGAAATCTCAAAGGAAAACTTTCTGTGAATAGAGACTATAAAGACAGCGGTTTAGACCTCAGATCAAATTCAGTGGGCCTGGTGCCCATATAAAAATGAACACCAAATCTATATAGGCCTGCAAGTGGAAGTGGTACAGACTAAAAACTGCTGACTGATAAGAAAGGTTGAGAACCTTAATTTTTGAGGGCAGAGGAGGAAAGTAACATATGAAAGAGAAGTAAATGAGTAACAGTACCCAAAGACTGATTCTCCTTTACAGAATAACACAAGGAAGTAATCCAAAAGGAAGAAAGCCTAGTCTGATCAGAACTAAATTGATCAACATGGGAACTGCTCATTAGAATTTCAGGTATATGATAAGGAAGAGCCACTTTATAAATCAGAAGTAACACTGTAGACACAAGAATCTTCTAATCACAATGGAGAAGAACGTACACAATGTATATCAGTCGACCCAGAAAATGAGCACAATAATAAGCCTTTTTTTTTTTTTTTTTGGAAACAGGATCACACTCTGTTGCCCAGGCTGGAGTGCAGTGGTGCGATCTTGGCTCACTGCAGCCTCGATCTCCCAGGCTCAAGCGATCCTCCCACCTCAGCCTCCCAAGGGTACTACCAGGCCACCAGCCACCATGCCCGGTTAATTTTTGTAATTTCTACAGAGATGGGGGTTTCGCCATGTTGCCCAGGCTGGTCTCAAACTCCTGCACTGACCTCCCAAAGTGCTGGGATTAGAGGCATGTGCCACTGCAACTGGATGCTGAACACTTTCTACCAAAAGAATTGAAGTTACTTACCACTGGGTTGAATTTATCTCCCTGATGTTTCTTAATTGAGCCAACATTCTATGGAAAGCAAAAAAAGAACCAAAATTAACAATAAAAACAGATCTTTATGACTTTAAGGAACTTCTCTTTAAATATCTAATTTATAAAAAAGTTAAATTAAACTTCTCAAAAATTAACCTCTGTAAACTGAAAATAGTTAAGACCAAATAGTCAAACCAAAATATTTGCCTCTTAAAAACACACACACAAGTGTATGCACACACACACACACACACACACACACACACACACACATTTACTAGCTTCTAAATAAATGACTAGCTCTTTTTTTTTTTTTTTTTAAGAGACTGGGTCTCACTCTGTCACCTAGGTTGGAGCCCAATGGCACAAACATGACTCACTTCAGCCTCAAACTCCTGGGCTCAATCAATCCTCCCACCTCAGCCTCCTGAGAAGCTAGGACTACAGGTGTATACCACCATACCCAGCTAATTAAAAAAATTTTTTTAGAGACAGGGTCTCACTATGTTGGCCATGCTGGTCTTGAACTCCCGGCCTTAAGCGATTCTCCCACCTCAGTCTTCCAAAGTGCTGGGATTACAAATGTGAGACACTGCACCCAGCCAAATGGCTATCTTTATAGTGGATAGTCTTCATACATTTATAAACTCTTGAGAGCCCTCATTATATAAATACTCTTTCACCTACCATTAAAATGCCATTAATTTGAACTTACTGAGAAATAATTTTCCAAGCAAATAAACTCGAATGGCCAATTATACTTTAGTAATTTTTCATAGTTCTACGTGGCAGGCACTGTTAGTTGTTTATGGGATTTATTTTCCCTTCTAAGATTTTTTTTTTTTCTTTTTTTGGAGACATTATCACTCTGTTGCCCAGGCTGGAGTACAGTGGTACAATCTCAGCTCACTGCAACCTGCACTTCCTGGGTTCAAGCGATTCTCCTGCCTCAGCCTGCCGAGTAGCTGAGATTACAGGCGTGCACCACAACACCTGGCTAACTCTTTATTTTAGAGAGACGGGGTTTTGCCATGTTGGCCAGGCTGGTCTCAAACTCCTGACCTCAAGCGATCCAACCACCTTGGCCTCCCAAAGTGCTGGGATTACAGGCGTGAGCCACCATGCCTGGACTTTTTTTTTTGAGACAGGGTCTTGCTCTGTCACCCAGGCTGGAATGCAGTGGCACAATCACAGCTCACTTCAGCCTCAACCTCCTGGGCTCAAAGGATCCTCCTGCCTTAGCCTCTTGAGTGGCTGGGACTATAAGCGTGCACCACCACACCCACACACCCAGCTAAGCTTTTCTTTGTGTGTGTGTGTGTGTGTGTGTGTGTGTGTGTGTAGAGACAGTGTCTCACTATGTTGCCCAAGCTGGTCTCAAACTCCTGGCTCAGCAATCCTCCCACCCAATTCAGCCACCCAAAGTGCTGGGTTTACAGCTGTGACCTGGCCTTCCTTTCAAGACTCTAGATTATTCAGGGCAGTAAGGGGCCCAGCTCAATTACCACTTTTGAGCTTCCCATGCCTGGAGGGGTAAACAAGAAATGGATAACACAGTGAAAATCAGAGACTTATATTCTGAAGTCTGCTTTGGGGGTGAAGTGCCGGTTAATTCTGGAAAAACATTCGCTTTCCTGATAAATGGGAGCAAATATGTCTGACACCACCACTCTCCCATTTTTCTAGCCTTGTATGTGTGTACACAGTATCTAGTGCTGCAACAACCATCCTATTACCGTTAAGTCAACAAGCGTGAGGATTAATAACCAGCCAATAAATAAGACTGACAGAGGAAACAGCATTGCTGAGCAGCTGAATTAATGCTAACTATTCTCTATTTCTGGATTTCTTGGTATGTGGGAAAACTAATTCCCTTATTTGCTTAAACTATTGATATGTTTTCTGTACTTGCAGCCAACACATTCCAAAGTGAGACAGCCTAAAACAAAAAATAATACTCTTAATAAAAAGTACATACATCATAAATCATCTTTTTCTTAAAAACTCAGAGTAATATCTATTTATGTGTTTCAGAATTTCAGAACTGCCCTAAATACATCAAACTATTTGTTGCTATGCCAAATGGTATAGGACTAACGTGTTTAACATGTGTGTTTAATGTTCTCTAAGAATTCTACATATACTGCATGCCACAAAAAACAACAACAACAACAAAGCTGTGTGTACAGCAAGCAAAGTTGGCCACCAAATCTTCTGTCACTCATACACACTCCCACAGACATGACAGTCTGGTAGAATGGAGCTGCCACTAAACTGAAATGGAGTAAGACCATGGTAGGAGCAAGGCAGAGAGAAGAGAGATGTTTGTATTCCAAAACTTTACTTTGAAATACTTGAAAGATATCTGAGTAGGACACTGAGTAAGCAGCTGGATATAGGCATTCAGAGATGTGGGAAGAGATCCAAGCTGTGGATATAAATTTGAAAGTCATCTGCTTATAGATGATATTTAAAGCAATGAAATTAGATGAGATCATCAAGGGCAGGAGGGCAGACAGAAAAGAGAACAGGTTCAATGGCTGAGCCCCAAAACATTATAGAAGACCAGCAAAGGACACTGAAGAGAAGCAGTCAAGTGAGGCAAAAGAAACACCCCACCCCAAGAGAAAAAGTATGATATTCTAAAAGCCAGGTGGAAAAAAAAATGTTTCAAGGAGGAAGATGTTATCAACTCTGTTAATAAGGACTTAGAATGGCCACTGTGTATTAATGTGAAAGTCATTGATTATCTTGACAAAACCACCTCTAGTTGGTGGGGCAAAACACTATTTGGAAGGGATTCAAGAAAGAACAGAAGAACTAGAATCAACAACTCAGGTAGTTTTGCTATATAAAACATTAGAAAAATCAAGTAGTTGCCAGACCCGAATATGAATGAAGAGATCCAACAGTAGATTTGTAGGCAGATAGAAATAATCTAGTAGAGAAAGAGAGGAGCTCATGGATAATTTTCATAAGTAGGATTTGGACAACCATTCATAGACTGCCCTAGTAAACTCTGCCACCAATTTAGAAAGCTGCTCATGAAGAAGAAAAACAAATCTTGGCTGTAATTGCAACTAGCTAGTTAATATTCACTCGTTATTTTTGAAAAATAGAGATACTATACCCTCTCCCTAGAGATTCTGATTTAGTAAATTAGGTACAGTATAAAACTCAAAATTCTTTGTCTTAAACAAAATGTCGGGCCGGGCGTGGTGGCTCACGCCTGTAATCGCAGCACTCTGGGAAGCTGAAGCAGGTGGATCACATGGTCAGGAGATTGAGACCAGCCTGGCCAACATGGTGAAACCCCATCTCTACTAAAAATCCAAAAATTAACTGGGCGTGGTGGTGTGCACCTGTAATCCAGCTACTCAAGAGGCTGAGGCGAGAGAATTGCTTGAACCCAGGAGGCGGAGGCTGGAGTGAGCCAGGATTGCGCCACTGCACTCCAGCCTGGGTGACAGACTGAGACTCCGTCTCAAACCAACAACAAAAAAATGTCATGTGATTCCTTTTTCCAACACAGTTTCAACAATAATCAATGCATGGTCAATCTTATTTCATCCATACCATAGCCACTATTATTTAGCCTTCCCCATCCTCTACTTGAGATTATTTTGACAGAAGTCTCAGTTTGAGAATTAATACAAAAATTGAAAAGTAAAATCACTATAAAGTTTTTTTTTTAATATAGCACATTTTCTGTTTACCTAAAGAGATCACAAGACATACCTGGCTAGATTTTTTTTTTTTTTCAGTGAGCAATAAAGTTTAATTAACCAGTACTGCGAGGTCACCTTCATGGATTAGCATCCCGCTGTGAGCTGAAGGACTGAACAAGCTGAAGCACAGGCTAAACCCATCCCTCCATGCTCCCCACTGTGCAGATGGGCTTACTGAGGCTCCAGCATACACTGCTTGCTCAGCACTTTATCTATTTCAGGCCAAAGTGTCAGCAGAACTGATACCCACAGGGCATCCAAGTCCACATCCAGACCCAGTTCCCTCTGCGGCCATCTCTTAAACCGAGCCACTGACTGCTGATGGTGAGTTCCCCATCATGGGCTGCACTGAGGGTGCCAGAGGACTGGCTAGGCATGCAGCCTGGTGGGTATGGAGTGAAGGGGATTTGGGAGTGGCATCTAGAAGGTCAGCATGAGGGGCAGAGAGGAGAAAGAGAACCCATGGCTTGCAGCCAGCAGGGGAAACGGACCCAGTGCACAGACAGGGCCCCTAGTGAAGCCCATCCAGGCCAACTGCCCTCAGTGTAGATCTGAGTGGAACAGGACAAGACTGATAAGTGAAGAAAATGAGAGAAGCTGAGTGGGCAGGGGCCCCACTGCCTACTGCCTGCAAGGAGGCCATGCTGGGTGTGCAAACAGAATAGCAAGTACACAAAGATCCTCACTGAGGGGGCCCAAAGAGACATGAGGCCAGAGGAGTCAGGGCCAGCAGGGCCAGCCACTCCCAACGTCAGTTATTCCTTGCCGGCCAATATGTTAGGACCAGCTACTCCAAGGAGACGATCTGGTCCACTATTTCCCAGAAACTGGAATTTGCTGCTTGGTACCTCCTCCTGGGGTAGAGCTGCCACAAGGGGAACAGGCGGGAGAAGGGCAGCTGGCTGGGGGACAGTGGCTCCCGGGTGTGCACTAGCATCTGCCACATGTGCACCATGATGCTGGGTTCATATGTGCTGCCCTGGGAGCTCAAGCACCTGGCCCTTTCTCTGTGCAGGGGGACTGGGGCGCACCACAGTCACCCAGGTCCTCCCCTCGTCATCCTCATAGATGCCAGGCCTCCAGATCCACAGACAGTTGAGGGGGTGCCCTGAGATGCGGAGAAGCTTCGGAGGCCATGGCAACACTGCACTCTGGGGTTGCCTCGAGGCGCACATGTATACTCGGCTGGATTTAAGAGCAATCTTATGTGGTGCAATATTTCATTTTGTAAAAATGTAAAGCAAAGCCTCCTCAGGCATGCCCACACCTATTAGATGGTATTTAGTGGTTGTGTAAAATCATTTAGTTTAATCATAGTTATCACAATGTTGCTAATCTGTATTTGGTATATTTGTGCTTAGTTCCAAGGCATTTTATGAACATTATTAACCCCTTACTGATAAGTACATAAATAGTAAACAATTAAAATAATAATATGAAAAAGAATAAAGATAGGAAGGTAAGAAGAGTAAAAAAAGTTTTTGAACTTAAGTAATGAAAAAATTATAAACACTGTGTAAGAGCGTTTTAAGGACAATAGTCAAAAACTAAATATGTATAAAATGTGATATGCCTACAACATATACAAGAAATAAGGAAAAGATGCTGATGGCTAGATCATACTTATAACTAGAAGATCAACATCAATGTCTGGTCCCATTAGCCTAATTCTAATCGAGAAGAAAGCTGGGTGTTTTTTTTAATATGAACAGTGTTAAAATTTTGTATCAAACTATAGTTAGCCTAAACATGTCTAAAAATTTATTACTGTGCAATTAAGTGGTAGACATATACACTGAAGTTACCAAGGAATCCTTACATTTGCAAAATTTTCCATTTTTATATTTTTAGATACAATTTACATAATGAACACATTCTAAGAGTATAGATGATAGAGAAATACAATCATATAACCAGCAGGAATCAAGACATGTAACATTTCCATCACCCTACAAAGTTCACACTTGATCCTTCCCAGTCAACATCCTGACCAAGACAGTCTGTCCTGAATAAAAGTACATTTGTGTATAAGCGTTATAAGAACACAGGCTTCTGTTCTCATAGGTAAATATATGGGAATGAAACTGCTGGGTCATAGTCTATAAGTAATTTAATTCTATTCAAAACTATTGTCTTACAAAGTGGTTTTATTAGTTAACACTCCCAGCAAAGAGAATTCCAATTACATTCTCACTAACACTTGGCACTGTCGGTCTTTCTTAATTTTAGCCTACATAATTGCAGTATCTGGTTTTTATTTTGCATTTTTCTAATTACAAATGGCATTGAGGAGCCTTATCTTTATCTAGATCTCACTTTGATGAGACAGATCATCAAGCCTCATACTCTAATGGAATAAGACTTTTGGAGAAGAGTGATCAAATTTTGTATATGAGAGGAAGGCAAATTATTGTGATCGAGAGTACACTGTGTTGAAAGACGATTCTCCATAGACATTTCACATTCCTGCATGTTCTCCGTTCTCTGAGCAATGTCATTTACATAAGGTGTTTGTATAGAGACATTCTAGGATAATAACACTAAGCAAGATGCAGAGAGTCCACCTTCCCCTCCCCAGAAAAGATTTGCTTATACTCCAGAGGAGAGGATGGACAGGTTACCAGTAAGCTCAGGTTTTCCAATTTGGGGTTCTTCTCCTGTAACGTACACTACTGCATGAGCAGGTATTACAGGACTTTCAGTACGTCACCCTGTGAAGATTAAGGCTCAAAGAACTGACACAAGACATTGCTCTAGTTACTGCTTTTGTGGTAATAATCTCTCTTTGTCTCTAATCTAAAGGTATTCTGTTTTCTGGCAGGCTTAACTTTTTAGTTTGTAAATAGGGTAAAATCTCAGACTTCACTATTTCTGACTTAACCACTGTAGACTGAAAAACATGGCCAGAATGTTTTACACCACCTAAAATCATGAGATAGAATCTATTTCCCCAACCCCATGAATTTGGGCAGGCCTTGTGACTTGTTTACATCAACTCAATGCAGCATAAGTTTTGTTGGGCAAGTGACAGTCCCTATGCCTCACCATTTGCAAAGTCCACCTTTACCTTCTTCGAATGTTGCCCTGAGAACACAATGCCACAAAGAAGCCTGGGATAAAAGACCACATGCTGTTTCACATAATTCAGAGAAATAGTCAACTGCTGTCGTTTTAAGCCACCAAGTGGTTGAGAGATTCTTAACACAGAAACAGTTACCTAAAACAATTGGTTTTTGTTGTTTAAAAATAACTAAAACAAAATTTTTAAAGTTATTTCCTTTTTATCCTTGTAACAGCTACAGAATCTGTACCATAAGCACCTCCCTCATTTTTTATACCAGTAATCTGCGGATTTTTTTATTCCCCTCAGTCAGTCTTGCTAGAGGTTTATCAATTGTATTGATCTTTTCAAAGAGGAAATGTTATATTTTGTTCATTTTCTTAGAATATGCTTTCTATTTCATTGATTTCTGCTTTCTTCTCTATATCTTCTGCCTTTCACTTATTCTGAATTTCTTTTTCTGTCTTTAGAATAAAACTTTCTAATCCTTGTTTCTTCATTAAAGATATAAATTATCCGAGTACTACTTTAATAATCTAAGCGCTGCATTTAATAATTTTGATGTTGTCTTTTGCTGAATTTATTTAATGTCCTTTCTAATTTTCCATTTGATTTATTCATTTACTGATGGGTTGTTCAAAATTGACTTCCTTAATTTCAAAATATTGGTAATCTACCGAACCTCGTTTCGTTACTGATTGCTGTGTAATTCCAATGCGGTCAATAGAACAGTACTATCATTTCAAGCCTTTGAAATATGTTGAGACTTTTGACGGCCCCACATAATTCTTAGTGAGAGGTTCCACTCATGAATGTCACATACTGCATCTCTTGGGTATAATGTTCTACAAATGTCAATTAGATAAAATTGGTTGACAGTTGTGTTCAAATCTTCTATAGCCTTACCAATTTATGGCTTTTTCTGTAAGTTATTGAAAAGTATAGGCATCTCTTAACCATAGTTGTAAATTTGTCTATTATTTCATGTATGTTGGAGGTCCATTATACAGTGAATAGATATTTAGGGCTCCTATCTTCTTGGTGAATGGATCCTTCTTCTCACATTACAAGGCTTTTTTTTTCCTGCTAGTAATCCTTGTCTTTTAGTATTTTGCCTGATGTCACGATAGCCATAGGAGCTTTCTCTTGATTAGTGTTAATATGGTATATATTTTCCATCTATTACTTTTAACCAAATGTCTTTACATTTCAAGTACCCATTTGTAGGAAGCATAATGTTGGGTCTTTTTAGAAATCAAATTTGACAATTTCTATGTTTTAATGGTGGGCTTAGATCTTTCATATTTTATGTAATTATTGCTATGACAGAACTTAAAACTATCACATTATTGTTTATTTTTGCTTTGTTTTTGTTTTTTTTGAGATGGAGTCTTGCTTTGTCACCCAGGCTGGAGTGCAGCGGCATGATCTCGGCTCACTGCAACCTCCACCTCCCAGGTTCACGCGATTCTCCTGCCTCAGCCTCCTGAGTAGCATGGACTACAGGCGCCCGACACCACACCCAGCTAATTTTTGTATTTTTAGTAGAGACAGGGTTTCCCGATGTTGGCCGGGCTGGTCTCGAACTCCTGACCTCAAGTGATCCCCCTGCCTCGGCCTCCCAAAGCACTGGGATTACAGGTGAGCCACCACACCCAGCATCATATTTATTTTCTATTTGTTCTTTGTTCCTCTTTTCTTACCTTCTAATAAGGTTTTCCTTTTACTCCATTTTATCTCCTTTTATGGACTTTTAGCTATCCTACATTTTTGGTTGCTCTAGAAATTACAATATGCATTCTTCATTCATCATAGCCCATTTTCAATGATATTAACACCATTTCACATATAACCTAAGTACTATAAAAGAGAAGGCGTATATTTACTTCCATCTTTTATGCTGTCTTATATTTTACTGATACATACTATAAATTCGATAATACACTGTTATTTTTGGCTTTGTGCTATCCACTGTCATTTATATAAATTTAAAAACTAGAAAATAAACTTTCGTATTTATTCACACATATACCATTTCCTTCTGTCTTTATTTCTTATCATAGAACTGCTATTAAGGCTATTTGATCAATTTTTTAAATTTAATATATTCTATTTTCCAGTTCCAGAATATGCATTTGGTTTTTTGGCACGTCCATTACTCACCTGAAATACTCAATCCCCCATATATTATCCTGCCAATTGCCTTAATGTTCTTTTTCTCCTAATTCCAATAATTGGGTCATCTATAAGCCTATACAATCACCCTTTTCCATGTCTTTGTATGTTTCATATATTTTATAATATTCTAGACACTGTAAGGTAATAGTCAGAAATTCAGTATAATTTTTATTCATCTGGTTTGCGGGTTTTTTTCCAGACAGGGTCTCAGTCACCCAGGCTGGAGTGCACTGGCACAACCTCAGCTCACTGCAGCCTCAACCTCCCAGGTTCAAGTAATCCCCAACCTCAGTCTCCCAAATAGCTGGGACTACAGGCATGCACCACCACCACAGTCAGCAGTTTTTTATTTTTTGTGGAGACGGGGTCCCACTATGTTGCCCAGGCTGGTCTTGAACTCCTGGGCTAAAGCAATCCTCCTGCTTCCACCTCTCAAAGTGCTAGGATTACAGGCATAAGCCACCATGCCCCACTATAATATTGTTTTAAGTGTTATTTCCCAGGGAGTGTAACCTTCTACTTCTCCCAGGATAAAGGTTGGAAATTCAGATTTCTAGTAGAGTCCATTTGAGCTGGCAGCAGCTTTAATTAGACTCAGTCGATCTGTCATCAGCCCAAATCCCAACCTCCCCATCACCAACCCACAGCCACCTTTTCGATCTTGTCAAATCTGAGGTAGTAGAAGCTTGGGTTGCAGTTCCAAATATTTTTTGGTTCAGTTTACCTTCAGATTCAAGTCCAACAGGGTCCCAAATTCCAAGCACTCCTTGAATTTGCAGGACTACATGATTTCTCTATGCTTTCAATCCTCTCCTCTCCTGCGACTTCTTGGCAAAATGTAACAGGGAAAGACAGACCCAAGTATCATGTTTAATTATTTGATTTTTGCCTTTGAGGCTCTGTCAGAGTCCCACATCTTCCCTAAAGCCCACACTGTCATTCAAGGATCCTAACTCTTGAATGCTTTTATCCTATCCCTTCAATGTCTCTCCATATTATCCACCTATACTGATACCAGGCACCTGCCCCCAGGCAGGCAAAATGACACATTCACCTACACAGAACTCTTGTTATTTCTGAAATTCAGATCACTAAGGCTTCCTTGAGTCCACCAATTTTTGCTAGCCCTATTTTATAAAGTGTAGGTCAAGGTAGAAGAATCTGTGGAATCCTCTTCCATCTCAGTGTAGCAGGACTGATGTAACTTAGGAAACAAGAGAGCCTCAATTTTTTTTCAACAGAAAAAGTTGTTCATTCCACAATTAGAAATACGACTACAAATGCAAACATCTCAGACAGAATTAACCATGAAAAACTGACATTAGACCATTCTATAATCTGAAGGAAAAGGTGGGAGAGAATGAGGAAAGAAAACAGCTCAATATGGCTCATAACAATACTTGGAAAAGGTGAAACTGCATAAAATAAAGACTGGAAGTCTGTGGGTAAATTTCACCTGTTCCTAGCATAGAGTTGACTTGGCTATTTTCAACAATAGGTCAATAAAAGGTGTGCAAGAAGACATTTGTGACAATATGGATCACAAATATGTATATTCACAAAGCTGTTGCTTAATATGACAGGGAAATTAAATCATGACATTGTTTCAAACCTAGAAATAACTTTCTCGTATAATCTTTCTTTTTTTGGGTGAGACAGTCTCATTCTGTCACCCAGGCTGGAGTACAGTGGTGTGATCTCAGCTCACTGCAACCTCTGCCTCCCGGGTTCAAGCAATTATCATGCTTCAGCCTCTACAGTAGCTGGGATTACAAGTGTATGCAACTACATATATTTAATTTTTGTATTTTTAATGGAGATAGGGTTTCACCATGTTGGCCAGGATGGTCTCAAACTCCTGGCTTCAAGTGATCCAAGCACCTCAGCTTCCCAAAGTGCTGGGATTATAGGTGTAAGCCACTGTGCCCAGCCTCTCATATAGTCTTGACTGGATTCTAAACTCTTCCCCATAAGATACGATCCTGTAGCAGGATTAATTTCCCCACAGGTATTCCATCACTTCACTTCCTCATGTTTATGTCTATGCCAGAGTAATTCCCAATCACCTTTGTTTCTCCTAGTAACTTGTAATAACTTCTTTTCCTCCATGAATTCATTATGCATGACTTAGGGAGCCCTAAATGGAAACAGAAAAAGGCAGTCAAATTAACTAGAAAGAACCCTAATTATGATGGGGAATATTAAGTCTATCCTTACAAAGAGAAACAGTCTAAAATACTCTAAACTGATTGTGACCACACACAGCAATATGCTATACCAAAGCAGGTGTATTTTTTCTCTCATCTTAAAAAAGAATCTCTTCTGAAACCACATCTCTCTCTACAGCTACCAACCCATTACTCTACTGCCTTTTACAGAGAAATTCCTCAAACAAGTTGTCCACATGCACTGACTTCAATTATTCTATCAAGTGTTCCTAAATCCACTCCAATCACACTTTGTCCCCGTCATTTCAAGAAAAACTGTTCTTAAAACATCTAAATTCAATAGACAATCTGGCCAAGCGCAGTGGCCCACACCTGTAATCCCAGCACTTTGGGAGACCAAGGCAGGTGGATCACTTGAAGCCAGGAGTTCGCAACCAGCCTGGCCAACATGGTGAAAGCCCGTTTCTACTAAAAATGCAAAAATTAGCCAGGCGTGATGCCGGGCACCTGTAATTCCAGCTATTCGGGAGGCTGAGGCAAGAGAATCACTTAAACCTGGGAGGCGGAGGTTACAGTGAGCCGAGACTGCGCCACTGCACTACAGCCTGGGTGACAGAGTGAGACTCCATTGCAAAAAATAAAAAAATAAAAAAATATGGCTGGATGTGGTGGCTCACGCATGTAATCCCAGCCACTTTCGGAGGCTGAGGCAGGCAGATCACTTGAGGTCAGGAATTTGAGACCAGCCTGGCCAACACAGTGAAATCCTGTCTCTACTAATAATACAAAAATCAGCTGGGCATCGTGGCACATGCCTGTAATCCCAGCTGTTCAAGAGGCTGAGGCAGGAGAACTGCTTGAACCCAGGAGGCACAGGTTGCAGTGAGCCAAGATTGCACCACTGCAATCCACGGTGACAGGGCGAGACTCCACCTCAAAAATAAATAAATAACTAAATAAAATAAATTAAATAGACAATCTAAATTCACTTCTCCCCCTTGCTTTCTTAGTAGCATCGCTTCCCCTCACTTTACAAGTTTTCTTCATTTAGCTTCCAACACACCACACATCCTCCTAGTTTTGTTCCTATACCACTGGTCAAACCTCAGTTTCCTTTGCTAGTTGCTCCTCTTTATGCCAACCTCTTACCACATTCCTAATGATACAAAGAACATATATCCTGGCCTTCTTTTCTATATATACTCACACCTTTGGTGATCATCCAGTTTCAATTCCCGAACTCTTATCTACCTTTTAAATACTAAGTACTCTAATGACTGCTGTCTTAGTTTGGGTTCTCCCAAAAGCAATGGCTGAGGTAAGAACCTGAGTAAAAGCAATCTGTCTAGAGAATGACCTACAGGAGCAGGAAGAGTAAGACAGGGATGGAAGAAAAGCCAATATAAGGAGTAGTATACTATCAATGTCATCCCTAGAGATAACAGGGGATCAATCTAATTAAACCTCCCAAGAAGCATATAGATGGTCTCTGAAAATTCTCTCCAGATAGGATGAGACGTGAGCTTTTATCCATCCAGTATGATACAGGAGCAGCACTGCCTCTATAGGCATTACCTCTGCCTCACTACCAATCTATGCTTGCTTTCTAATAGTCAAAGGTCACAGGACAAATAAGAAGTCTTAGACGCAAAGTTTAATAGCATTTGCATAACATCAATGGTTCTCAATGAGTGTAAGGACACCTCAGCAGGTCCACAAATGTCAAAGCTCCACATCATAATAAGTCCACTGTCAATATGCCTATTGAGAAAACTTATATACACATGGATTTTTGTTTTTGCTGCAATAAAACTCCATGGCCCAAGGGTACTCTCAAATAGCTGGGACTACATGTGTGCACCACCACATCTGGGTAATTTTTTTAGTTTTTATTTTGTAGAGACGGAGTTTCGCTATGTTGCCCAGGCTGGTCTCAAACTCCTGGCCTCAAGTAATCCCCCAGCCTCAGACTCCCAAGTGCTGGAATTACAGGCATGAGTCACCGCGCCTGGCCTCAGCCCACTTTTTTTTTTTTTTTTTTTTTTTTTTTTGAGACAGAGTCTCGCTGTCGCCCAGGCTGGAGTACAGTGGCACGATCTCGACTCACTGCAGGCTCTGCCCCCCGGGGTTCACGCCATTCTCCTGCCTCAGCCTCCTGAGTAGCTGGGACTACAGGGGCCCGCCACCTCGCCCGGCTAATTTTTTGTATTTTTAGTAGAGACGGGGTTTCACTGTGTTACCCAGGATGGTCTCGATCTCCTGACCTCGTGATCCACCCGCCTCAGCCTCCCAAAGTGCTGGAATTACAGGCGTGAGCCACCGCGCCCGGCCCAGCCCACTTTCATGTATTAGCACAATAGATTCCAAACTGATTCCCTAATTCTATTTAGTCAGCACCTAATTTTTTTTCCTTAAAATCATTTATTTTACTATCTCCCTTTCCTCTTTAAAAACCTAAAAAACATTTCTTAATCCCCAAACCTCCTTAATCTATTCCCAATTTGCCTTTACACAACTTTACTACTGAATCAAATCCTTTTTTCAGGTGAGGCCTTTTGCCTTACTACTGACTCCTCATTCCACCTATCCAATTCAATACACTAATTACTTCTTTGGTTCTTTAAGTAGTATTTTAAGTGAAAGTGACTATAAATAAAATGTTTTTATGCAGTGTGTCTACTGCCCTAGAAACTGAACCAGACCTGATGAAAAGCATGACCTAATTCGAGAATCCTAGATGTCGGTGCCACAGTGCATGAAATTCCACCATTAGTTATTTCTTCTGGTCCCTCTTCATACATCCTCTATTAAAATGCAAATTAATCTGGAAGAGACAAGGCCCTAATTTCTTTTTTTTAATTTATTTTATTATTTTATTTTTATTATACTTAAAGTTCTAGGGTACATGTGCCCAACGTGCAAGTTTGTTACATATGTATACATGTGCCATGTTGGTGTGCTGCACCCATTAACTCGTCATTTACATTGGGTATATCTCCTAATGCTTTCCCTTCCCCCTCCCCCCACCCCACAACAGGCCCTGGGGTGTGATGTTTCCCTTCCTGTGTCCAAGTGTTCTCACTGTTCAGTTCCCACCTATGACATGTGGTGTTTGGTTTTTTGTTCTTGCAAGTTTGCTGAGAATGATGGTTTCCAGCTTCATCCATGTCCCTACAAAGGACATGAATTCATCCTTTTTTATGGCTGCATAGTATTCCATGGTGTATATGTGACAAGGCCCTAATTTCTTAAGGTGAATTTCTTTGTAAGTTTATTCTTTCCCCTAAACTGAACAGAAGGAACAGAAATAAAAGAACCAAAAGGAAACAGAAAAAAAGGTAGGAATCGGCAAAACAATGAGAGGTCAGGTTGAAGTTCACATTTTCCTTGGGGTTAATTTAGGCTGGGAATGATTAGGAACACCAAAAACCTTCCAAAGAAAGCTAGATCACTCCCAACACCTTATTACAGCAGGATTTTCAAAGGTTAATTATTACCGCTTATAAGTAAAGCTTTAAAATACCACCACTTGATGAAAATCTTATCTTTAAAAAGTTTCACTTTTAGTAGCATTCAGATCTATTTTAGGAATAAAATCCATAATCCTGTAAAACTATCCCAAACATCCCTTAGGTCTGAAGATTTATTTTGTAAGTGAAATAGTACAACAGATATGGAGAGGAAAAAAAGAAAAACAAAAATTTAAGCTTCTACTTAACCACACATTATTTTGAAAGTACTTAATTTTAAGTAAAAAATATTCTTTAAATTTTTCTGTAGAAACTATGGGGTGCTTACTGCCAAGTTCATTCACATACATGGCACTCCCCATCTCTCTAAGGTATTTTATGCATGTTGAAATATAATCAGAGGTCACAGGACAAATAAGAAGTCTTAGATGCAAAGTTTAATAGCATTTGCATAACATCAATGGTTCTCAATGAGTGTAAGGACACCTCAGCAGGTCCACAAATGTCAAAAAGCTCCACATCATAGTAAGTCCACTGTCAGTATACCTATTGAGAAAACACTTATATACATATGGATTTTTGTTTTTGCTGCAATAAAACTCCATGGCCCAAGGGTGAGAGACAATCTAATATTTCAATGCTAAGAGTTTGGCAATACTAAGATGGACAATAAATATCCCCCCAAAATGACGTAGCAGACCCCCTGGGAATAGCCCCCCAATTCACAATGACTCCTCCTTTCTCTGAGAAAAGGTTACCACAAATCCATAAACCACCTTTGTACAAATGTTAAAACTGCAGCCCTTATAGGTATACAGCTTGGCAAGCAGCATGTGGAATAAGCAATCTGCACGATATAGTAGCCCTGTTGTGAGAGCTATTCTCCCATTTGAAAGGGGTGGCCCTCTAACATCTATTTTGGTACCAGGTAACACTGCCCTCCTAGATGGAGCAGACTGGAAAGGGAACGGGCACCTGACTCAAGCCAGTCAATCATTTGCTCTCTCCCCAGGATATGTAAGTGGGACTGAAAGATAGCAAGTCTGTCTCTGCATTTAGCGGAACTGTAACATCTGAAGCCATAATCTATGGAGCTGCCGCCTTCTACCATATGGACATAGAAAGAGAATGCTCATCTGAAAAGAGAAAAATAAAATATAAAATATAAAAGAGTGATGGTTTTGGATTCCTGATGGCCTTCCAGTTATTTGTTCTAATTCTTTTCTGAGACTAACTGCATTCTAGCTGTTGAGTGTCCATAAGAAACTATTACATCCTTATTACCTTATTTTTACTGGTTTCGGTTACTTTCATCCAAAGAGTCTTATTAATATACTTTACTTATACCAAAGCTTTTGAGCTGAAATCTGAAAGTTCAAATAAGTGAAAATTCAAATATAAATATGATCCTCCATTATTTTGCAAATCACTCTGTCTCTATCTTTCTACCCATGCTCAAGGACTGTCTCTATCTTTCTACCCATGCTCAAGGGCTCAATACCTATTCTTCTAAAAAGGGAACTTTGTGTTCCAAATTTAGGAAATCTAAACCTGAAAACCTGATGCAACACGGGCTCTGAACACTGAAAAAAAAACCAGCATGCACAAACAAGATAAATCTGCAACTGTCACAGTCACTTCTAGATACCTGGCTGCCTTTTCCATTACACCTCAACCAATTTAGATTTATCATCAAAACGACTAGACTTCATGGGCACAAAAAGGTCAAACCTAAACACTTTAGTAGCAATTCTGGACTAAAATAACCAACGGAATCAGTCAAATTAATGTTGAATGACCATATTTGGCTTTCTGATGCTAAATACAACAAATACAAATATGACAAATACGTCAGAAAGAAAACAAACATTTGATGAGTTACTACTAGGTGCTGAACACTGAAGATACAAACATAAATGGTCCCTGCCTCAAGGAGTTTCTAATTTTAGATAAAACATGATAGCCACCCAGCCCAGTGGCTCACACCTGTAATCCCAGCTGAGGCAGGAGTTGAGGCCAGGAGTTCAAGACCAGCCTGGTCAACACAACAACACCCTGTCTCTAAAAATAAATAAAAATAAAAATAAAAATAAAATTAGCCAGGCATGCTGGTGTATGTATGTAGTCCCAGCTACACTTGGGAGGCTGAGGCAGGAGGATTGCTTGAGCCCAGGAGTTCAATGCCACGATGAGCTATGATTCACGACTGCACTCAACTCTGAGCAAAAGAGCAAGAGCACGTCTTAAAAAGAATATAAAAAGTTACAAATGTGGGGAAAAAAGAGACCAAATAGTCTGGTGGTAAGGGAAACAGTCTAACAGGACAGAACAGAATATATAAACCAAAGTGTAGAATCTCTCTACATACAGAAAAAAAGTAGTTAGTGTTGCCAGCAGACAAACTTCACTAGGATAGGCTTTGAAATATATAGGAATGACGTTAGAGTAGTCAGCAGGGGGCTAGAACTTAAAAGCTTTAAATACCATACTAAGTAATATAGACTTTGGTAAGCAGCAGTTTTTTTTGTTTTTTTTTGAGACGGAGTCTCGCTCTGTCGCCCAGGCTGGAGTGCAGTGGCGCAATCTCGGCTCACTGCAAGCTCCGCCTCCCAGGTTCACGCCATTCTCCTGTCTCAGCCTCTCCGAATAGCTGGGACTACAGGCGCCCGCCACCACGCCCGGCTAATTTTTTTGTATTTTTAGTAGAGACGGGGTTTCACCGTGGTCTCGATCTCCTGACCTCATGATCTGCCCGCCTCGGCCTCCCAAAGTGCTGGGATTACAAGCGTGAGCCACCGCGCCCGGCCAAGCAGCAGTTTTTAAGACTTAAAAGCAAAGGAGGGACATAGTCTAATTTAAGTTTTAGACAGATCACTCAGCAATGCAGAGCTAAAAACAATCCTGATACTATTTAGCCAATAATATGACTTATAAAATACGAGGGGAATGTCCCTATACCATCTCTTTCACTGCTTGGTTTAATAAACAAAAGTCATTAATAATTTAACAGTGTAGTCTTCATACTTCACCAGTTTATGTAATTTGATGTAGACAATTAAAATGTCATGCTTTCTTCTGTTGCTGATTCAATTACTTTGGGGCAAGGTAACAAAAGTGAAACCACTCAATATATGAGAACCAGGTCTTTAAAAAGAGGAACATCTGAAGTTTATCATGCTTAATATTTAAAAAAATTAATAGTAATTCCCTAAACAAAAATGGCAAAACAACTAAATCTGATTATTGAAAAATAACAATATATGACCACCTTGGAACAAACAGAACTGAAAAGCTAAGATATTTGAACAATTTAGGAAGCAGTATCTGAAACTACTGTTCCTAGAAAGCTATGTTTATATGTGGTTTTTATTTGTTTTTGCTCCCTGGGGGAGCAGGGGGTGAGTTTTAAAGTGACACAAAATCAAGCTGTGTCAATGCAACTAGTTAAAACCTGCATATTTCAACACTTGACAATATAATTTTAATAGAAGGAATTCCCAGATAACAAAAAGCCTACCAATAAATCACTGATAATTCAAAAACAATATAGCTGAACACAAAAGTAGCTGGCTTTGGAAATGATACTGCTTTACATTTGAGTCTAGATTCCACCATTTACCATTCTGTAATCCTGAACACGTTACCTCTTCAATCTCAGATTCTTTATGTTAAAAAACAAAGGGCATAAAAGCTACATTTTCGTTAGCTGCTCTAAGAAACCCGAATGTCCAACAAAAAGCCATATTAAGTGGCTTTACTTGTACTACCTTTCCCAAAAGTAACTGAATCAGCAACAAAAAACATAATTATACATAAGCTGAATAAATAATAGTTTTTCCTTTCTACTAAGGATACATAAGAGTAACTTGTTTCTTTGAAAATATTTTATATATACTATTCATCCTCACAGGTACTTTTCGTGTTCTCCTGTTTACCTGTTTTATTGGGTGTGGGGTGACCATGGCTTGCTGGCATGCTTGTTCTCACATTAGCATTTTTTTCTTTTTGCTTTATCCTCCCGAAATTGACACATTAGCATTTTTTAATTGACATATATCACAGTAGCATAAGGTCAATACTAACTCTCATTCACTTATATGCCCTTAAACACAGTATTGCATTATTTTTACTAAAAGAAAGGAAAAGACCTCTCAATCATGATATTTCCCTTCTTATTTGAAACAAAGATTTGGGAAAAGAAAGTAGTTGCTTTGTTCATCTACTTATTTATGAACTGAGCTATATAATTTCTCCAAATTTAAAAATAAAAGTAATAGGCCGGGTGCAGTGGCTCATGCCTGTAATCCCAGCACGCTGGGAGGCCAAGGCAGGTGGATCACCTGAGGTCTGGAGTTTTGAGACCAGCCTGACCAACACAGGGAACCCTGTCTCTACTAAAAATACAAAAATTAGCAGGGCATGGTGGCAGGCGCTTGTAGTCCCAGCTACTCGGGAGACTGAGACAGGAGAATTGCTCGAACCCAGGAGGTGGAGGTTGCAGTGAGCCGAGATCAGGCCACTGCACTCCAGCCCGGGCAATGGAGCGAGACATCATCTCAAATAAATAAATAAATAAATAAATAAAATTAAAATAAAATAAAAGTAATAATGCAAGTAATTCTGCCTACCTTCCTTCTTTACTCAATAAATGTAGGTCCTGTAACGAGTTTGATAATGATGTCAATTTTCTTTTCCACAGAGCCCCTCAAAGTCTGGTAATTGCACCTTGCTGAATGCTACTCTAGTACTTAAATATATTTTCCATACAAGAGAGGCACTGAACACAAGCCAAATATATCTTATTTGATATTCAGTTGAAGAAACAGTGACTTTTTCTTGAACCTATAGAAAATCCTCACCATGCTGGACAGAGAGTGTATAATGGTCTCCCCATCATGATACCTTCTATTTACACTGACTTTAGAACTTAATCCCTAACCAACAAGATGCCACTATTTTGTAGAATGAGGTCTGTGGTAGGTATAACATTTTCCACAAATTATTTTAGACTTCTCCCCTCAAGGGGTGAAATCCTCTTCCCCGTCATTGGAATAAGAGCTGGTCTTAGTGACATGCTTCTTAAAAACAAAATACAACAGAAGTGATGCTACATGATGTCCAAGGTTAGGATAAAAAGGCTAACACAGTTGCCACATAGGCTTTTGCCCTTTTCCTTTCATCCACTTGCCCTCTGAAACCAGCTACTTGCTGTAAGGAAACTCAAGTCTTACTGAGAAGTCACAAGCAGGTGCTCTGGCTCATGGCCCCTGGCAACCATCTAACTGCAACCACAAAAGAATTTGAGCAAGAACCAACTAGCTAAGCCAAGATAAGCCCTAGACCCATGATAGGTAATAATGATGACTCTTCTTGGTTTATAATATCACTAAGTTTCAGATGGTTTATTTCATAATAAATAATTGGTATAAGGTCTGATTAACCAAAGGCATCTTTGTTGGAAGGAACAATCGTGCATTGCTTGACAGGATATGTTCTAAGAAATGCACTCTTTGGCAATTTTATCATTGTGCAAACATCACAGAGTCTACTTACAGAAACCTAGATGGTATTACCTACTACACATCTAGGCTATATGGTGTAGCCTATTGCCACTAAACTAAGAACACGTACCACATGCTGATGTACTGAATACAGCAGGCAACTGTGACACAGTGTTAAGTATCTGAGTATTTAAACATATCTAAACATAGAAAAAGTGCAGCAAAAATATGGTATGAAAGATAAAAAAAAAAAAAGCTAGTACACCTATTATAAATAGAGCTTGCAGGGCTGGAAATTGCTCTGGGTCAGTGAGTGAGTGAGTAGTGAGTGAATGTGAAGGTCTAGGACATTACTGTACACTACTGCAGACTTCATAAACACTTAGGCTACGTAAATTTATTTAAAATGTTTTTTCTTTATAATAAACCTTAGCTTATTATAACTTTATAAACTTTTTAAAAAACTTTTTTAAAAAAATCTTAACTTTTGTAGTAACACGGTATAAAACACAAACACACTGTACAGCTAACCAGAATATTTTTTCTTTTTCTTAGAGATGGGATCTCACTATGTTACCCAGGCTGGACTCAAACTCCTGGGCTCAAGGGATCCTCCCACCTCAGCCTCCTAAGTAGTTGGCACTACCAGGCCTACACTACCATGCCCAGCTCCTATATCCTTATTTTATATGCTTTTTTTCTTCCTATTTAAAAGAAAATTTTTTTAAATTTTTTAAACTTTTTGGTTAAAAATGAAAACACAAACACACACATTAGCCTAGACCTACACAGGGTCAGGATCATTACTATCCGTCTTCCACCTCCATATCTTGTCCCACTGGAAGGTCTTCAGGGGCAACAACACAACTGGAACTGTCATCTCCTATGATAACAATGCATTCTTCTGCAATACTTCCTGAAGGTCCTGTCATGGGATGATTTACGGTTACCTTTTTTTTTTTTTTTTGAGACAGTTTCACTCTTGTTGCCCAGGCTGGAGTGCAAGGGTGCGATCTTGGCTCACCGCAGCCTCTGCCTCCTGGGTTCAAGCGATTCTCCTGCCTCAGCCTTCCCAATAGCTGGGATCACAGGCATGCGCCACCATGCCCGGTTAATTTAGTATTTTTAGTAGAGACAGGGTTTCTTCATGTTGGTCAGGCTGGTCTCAATCTCCTGACCACAGGTGATCCGCCCACCTCGGCCTCCCAAAGTGCTGGGATTACAGGCGTGAGCTACATGTCTGGCCTACCTTTTTATATGGAGGAGCACACTCAAAGATAATAAAAGTTATCATATAGTAAATACATAAACCAGTAACAGTTGTTTACTGTCATTGTCAAGTACTGTGTACTGTACATAACTGTACTATACTTTTATACAACTGGCAGTGCAGAAAGTTTGTTTACACAAACATCAACAGAACCCCATGAGTCACGTAATACACTATAAAATTATGACAGCTATATCACTAGGGAATAGATATTTTCCAGCTTAATTATGTTATGAAACCAACATTGTTTATACAGTCTATCATTGACCAAAATGTCATTATGTGGCACATGACTGTATATTAAACAATTTTACAGAAAATGTTCAACTCGAACGTAATTTCACATGAGAACATATACAGAAAAAGCCTAACATACCTTGTTATAGTAGAGGTTAACTGCACCGTCATTTTATTTGCATGTGATGATGCATCAACGGACACTATTTGATCCCATGGATTTATCAAGAGGATACAGGCATGAATAAATATATACAAGATGTCTGGGCTTAATGAGCTTACATTCCAAGAAGGAAAAAACAATAGTAAATGATAAGGAAAATTCAGATTGTGTTATGTGCCATGAACCAAAAACATATTAAGGGGAGAGGAATCAGAGGAAGAGCAACTTCAGACAGCGTGAACAAGAGAAATCTCACTGAAGGTTAAACCTGATAAGAACGGGGCCAGGTGCAGTGGTTCACATCTGTAATCCCAGCACTTCGGGAGGCCGAGGTGGGCAAACCACTTGAACTCAGAAGTTCAAGATTAGCCTGGCCAACATGGGGAAACCCACCTCTACTAAAAATACAAAAATTAGCCAGGCATGGTGGCACATGCCTGCAGTCCCAGCTACTTGAGAGGCTGAGACAGGAGAATCACTTGAACCTAGCAGGCGAAGGGTGCAGTGAGCCAAGATCGCCCACTGTACTCCAGCTCGGGCAACAGAGTGAGACTCCGTCTCAAAAAAAAAAAAAACAAATCTGGTAAAAACAGCCTGTCATAGATCTGGAGAAAAGCAATCCAGCCGAAAGAGAAGGTATAAATGCCTGGATGTGGGAACAAACACCAGTGTGACAACCGCATAATGAACACAGAAACAATTATGTAAGATGACATCACAGAACCCAAACAGACCGAGTACCCACCTTATAAATCATAATAAGCAGTTTACATTTTAAGCAGTTTACATTTTATTCTAATCACAATGAGAATTCTTTACAGGGTTTTAAACAAGAAGAGTGATACCTAATTTAAGTTTTTAAAAAATTGTTCTGGCCAGGCACAGGGGCTCACACCTGTAAACCCGGCACTTTGAGAGGCCGAGGTGGGAGGATCACTTGAGGTCAGGAGTTCCAAACCAGCCTGGCCAACATAGTGAAACCCCATCTCTATTAAAAAAAAAAAAATACATACATACACACACACACACACACACACACACACACACACACACACACACACACAAATTAGCCGAGCGTGGTGGCCCACACCTGTAGTCCCAGCTACTTGGGAGGCTGAGGCAGAATCGCTTGAACCTGGAAGGCAGAGGTTGCAGTGAGCGGAGATTGTACCACTGCACTCTAGTCTGGGCGACAGAGCGAGACTCCATCTCAAAAAAAAAAAAAAAAAGATTGCTCTGGCTGCTGTATTGAGAAAGAGCTATAGAGAGGCAAGATTAATGTAAATGTCTATAGTACCTGAAAATCAATGCTTCTGCACAGGATATGTGTCCTACAAATGTTGGCTATCATTATTATTATTGCTGTCATTATACACAGCCCATGTTGTTGCAAGTATATAGTTTTCCTTCCTCTGACAAAGTATATATTCCTTGAGGATAGAATTAATTTCAGTAATCTTATACAAATGAGTATATCAGAATTATCTGAAGATTTTACCAAACTACACTGCCTGTTCTCCAACCAGCAGGATTCTGTCCCAAAAGGCTTGGGGCACAGTCAAGGAATGTACACGTTATGAGCTCCCCAGGTGATTCCAATATTGTGCCTTAAAACCACTAGTCAGTGCCATTCCTCTTCTGTATCTTCCCTGATACAACACCAAATCAATGTTTAACAGATTTCTAGAATTAATGACACATACGTTCAATTATGAAGTAGCTGCTTTGAAGCAAATGTAGTAAGAGATTCACTACTGCTTAATTAGTTATATTTCAGGCCTCAAACAATCAGAGCTATTAACCCTCACCTAAATCCATCTAATGCTAGAGTTTCATGGAACCCGACTTTCAACTTGAAAGAAAATAGTCACACCGGCCAGGCGCAGTGGCTCACGCCTGTAAATCCCAACACTTTGGGAGGCCGAGGCAGGCGGATCACGAGGTCAGGAGAACAAGACCATCCTGGCTAACATGGTGAAACCCCGTCTCTACTAAAAATACAAAAAATTAGCCAGGCATGGTGGTGGGTGCCTGTAGTCCCAGCTACTCGGGAAGCTGAGGCAGGAGAATGGCTTTTATATTTAATACTCCAGGAGGCGGAGCTTGCAGTGAGCTGAGATCGCACCACTGCACTCCAGCCTGGGCGACAGAGCGAAACTCCATCTCAAAAAAAAAAAAAAAAAAAAAGAAAGAAAAAGAAGAAAATAGTCACACCAAAAACGCAAATCACTTACAAAAAAATGAAATTTGTCTATATTAAAATTTCACTACCAAATACAACTCAGCAGTGGTATCTGCATTTGTAAAGTAACAATACATTCTCATTTATTTTCCCTAAGAATTTCATGTAAAGTAGTTTTTTTTGTTTTTCTTTTTGAGATGGAGCTTCGCTCTGGTCGCCCAGGCTGGAGTGCAATGGCACAATCTCAGCTCACTGCAACCTCCACCTCCCGGGTTCAAGCAATTCTCCTGCCTCAGCCTCCAGAATAGCTGGGATTACAGGCGCCTGCCACCACGCCCAGCTAATTGCTTTGTATTTTTAGTAGAGACGGGGTTTCACCGTGTTGGCCAGGCTGTCATGTAAAGTTTTTAAAGATCAAAAGTAAACTCTAGATATAGTTGACAGAGTGATAACCTGAGAATTCCATTTGTTTGGTTGTATCCTACCTCAAAGTTGCCAATTTAATATTATTCAGTTAATAGTTTCCAAATAATAACAACCAATGCATATAGAAAACTACTTTAGAAAAGAACAAAAGAATAAAAAAGTAATTTATTCACCTTTATTTGGATGGATCTATGAGAATTATTGGTATGCAATAAAAAGCTATTCTAAAGTAGTTATTTTAATTAATTCTGTCAAAAATTTATCTTTTAAAAAGTAATCAATCACATGATGAAACTTCTGTGAATAATGGAATTATGACCTGATACTCAAATGAGACAAATGTATATTTTGTTGTTTAAAAAATTAATCTCAGGACAGACAGATCATCTGTAAAACAAAAAACCTTTAACTGGTAACTGGAAAAGTTAATATCCTATGAACAACCACTGTAAGAATTACAAATCAAAAGCATTAGACTAAATGAAACAATCCTAATTTTCAAAGTTTTAAATTTTAGAACCATCCTTAATTAGTATTACTAAACCAAACTGTTCATTGATGAATATCAGATTTAAAGAGGCTTTAATTAGAAGTGCATAGTTACACAGAGAATATTACAGTCATGGAAAAATAATTTTGCCAGTTCAAGTATTACTTGTTTACCTTTCTAACCTCGGGATGAACCTTACATTTGAAGAAAACTGTGGGCCCTGATGAAAATTACTAAAAAGGGGGGGAAATAATTTAAGATACTTAACTCCCCAGTATTAAATATAAAAGCAGGAATATGAAACACCTTCATTTATGAAATGTCTAAATATAAATATGCCATCATTTAACACACTATATTATAGTAAAAAGCTATGGAGGTTTAGGCAGAACCATAGTATACAAATTCATTGTTTCTTCTCTCATATTGCATAAGTCCTAATAATTTGATTTTAGTTATTCCACACCCAAATTACACACACACACATCTGTAAACCTGTATTTTAAACTGTGAAGCCTTATGGATGGATTCTGACATTTTTCTAGTAGCTTAATAGCCAATTTCTCCAATTTCCCAATAAATTTTTCATAGTGGCAATTTATGAAGAAAGAAGAAACGTTGCAATCAAACACATTTTATATACATTTTGGGACACAAGTCAGGAAGGAAATCACTGACCTATAGAACTTTTGCATTCAAATGTAAAAGCACTCACTCTTGATTCTCTTTATTCAGATATCATCTTTAATATACATTATACATTTACAAATAACAATTGCTCTTCCATCCACATAGCTTTAAAAAATGTGACATAGTCAAGCACTGTAGTAATTACTCTAACAGGCATTTCTTTCAGATATTAACTTAAAATATATACAACTTATAAGAAACCTTACTTGGTTTTACAACAACTCTCTGGTAAAAAATGTCAGACAACTAGCTTTCTGCAGCACCACAAAGATACAGTACTATGTAAGGCACCTCATTAGTGACTCATCTGTATGCTCCCATGATACCAGCACAGGAATCATGTCAGTCAAATTGACCACTTGCTCTCAAAACCAAAAAGCACCCTCCCCAACAATGATACCTAAAATTCATCACCACACATTCTCTACTTCAAATGTAAAAGAAGTAGACTACAGAATAAGAGAACTGACAAAAAAAAAGTCATCAATAGTCATACTTAGTATTATAAAATAAAGCTGGAATTTCCTAATGGAAATAAGTCTAGATGCTCTTTATTAGACTCCCAACCCCCTCAAAAACAGCATTTTCACTAACTTTAACTGCTAGCTAATGTTAACTTACAAGTCCATGGATCAACCACAAATTAAAAACTCCTGCTCTTAATAATTACAATTAATACATTTACACTGGCAATACAGATCTACAATCTCTTATCCAAACTCTTCAGGACAGTAGATGTGTTTCAGAATTGAGAATTTTTCATTTTGGAAAATACTGCTGCAGGGAAGTATAATTTACAAATATTAACTCTGATGGGAAAACGATATAAACAAACACCAATATCAGCCTCACATCACAGTTCAGCCTAAGTCACATTTTATCAACCAAATGAATTAGGGGAAAAAGTTCATGCCCAGGGGTGAGGCTATAGTGCCAGAACACTTGCTTGTGCATAATTAAGGCCACCTGCTCTCTTCAGGCATCCTTTTAACTGGGAGCAAAGTGAAGACAGCAAAAAAAGAGAAAAGTTCAATTTTCAGGAATTTCGGAATTTCAGAATTACACAGAAGGAATTGTGGACCTAAAACTGGGATGTTTTAAGAAGGTTTTTAATCAAAATTTTTCCCTTTTAATGGAAATTAAACACATATGGATAGGGAGGTTTAGGGAATTAAGACTGTCAGTGGTTGTCAAAAGAGTCATTTTGAAAATACATGAAAACATTTTCGTTGTCACAATGAATAGACTTGCCAAAGGCCAGTGATGGTTAATATCCTGTACCAACTTTCAAATGTCCTCCAGCCATGAAGCTGAAAAAATTTTATAATTATCTAAGCCTAGAACCTAACTATACACATATAAAGACAAAGGGACGGAGTTTTTTTACACACCAGTTTAACAGACTGTAAATCAAGGGAAGATTAAACTTGTTTCAAATTTCCCCAAGTGTTGTCTCTCCACTTCAAAAAATCTTGTCAAGGATAGCAATGCCTCTCTTAATTATAATTTGGTTGTCAATCTGCATGAGTAGCAGTTGCATTCACGAAGAGCCCACATCCAAGGGCAAAAGCATTTAATCAGTGATTCTTAACTCTGGCTGCACATGAGAATCATCTATGCCCAGGCCAACACCCTTAACCAATTAAATTAGAATTTCTAGAAGGTAGGACATAGGCATCAGTATTTTTGCTCTGTTTCATTGTTTGTTTTTGAGGTAAAGTTTACATATAGTGAAATGCAAAGGTCTTAAGTGTACAACTGTATTGGAATAATAAACACCCCAATCAAGATACAGGACATTTCCACTACTCAGAAAGTACCCTCCTGCCCCACATCCAGTCAATGCCCCTACTTTCCACAAGCAATCACTCCTCATATTTCTAATGCTATAGCCTCATTTCTGAACTTCATATAAACATAATCCATCATATAGTGTGTACTCTTCTGTATCTGACTTCTTTCACTAAACACAATGTTTCAGAGATTCATTCATATTCATTTCATCATGAAAAAAGTAGTTCTTTTTGATTGCAGAGTAGTATTCCAGTGTATGAATATACTGCAATTTGTTTATCTGTTCTTTCTGCTGACCGACAGTTTGTTTTAATTTGTGGACTATTAAAGCTGCTATAAATCTCCCTATACGTTTTGGGGACATGTTTTCACCTCTCTCGGGCAAATACCTAGGAGTGGAACTGATGTAGCTGTATGTTTAATTTTAAAAGAAACAGGCATCAACACTTTTTGAAGGTTCCAGGTAACTCCAATGCAAAGCCTTAACAATATTTTCTAATGAGGTCATGGCAAAGTATTCTAACATTTTTGTCTGTCACGTGTTCTTTGTTCCAGTCAAGAAAAAATTATGTTGCTTTTTCTCTTTTTAAATTCTTTGTATGGGTTGGAAGATTATACTATCTATGAATTTCACTTGAAACAGAAAAAAAGGGGCATTTAAATATATATGCTATATAAAAGGGGGCACACAGTCATAAGTATCATATCATTTGAGAACCGGATGAATTTGACTGAACCTGTCATCAGAAAAATAAAAATTTATGTGTAATTCCAATGTTGTATTCAATTTGTATTTGAGAACTATGAAGTCCATTCTCAGAATACTTACAAGTCCAGGGACCAACGCCAAATGAAAATCTCCTGCTCTTATATTAAATTCTATGAGTCTTGACTTCACTTTGTGTAAGATAACCAAAGCTAGAAATCACAAAATATAATAAACTACATAAAACATATGACAAAGGACACTATCAATAGTGTTTTTAAAAGTTATGAAATTAAAGAATCTAAATATTGGCCGGGCGCGGTGGCTCACGCTTGTAATTCCCAGCACTTTGGGAGGCCGAGGTGGGCGGATCACGAGGTCAGGAGATCGAGACCACGGTGAAACCCCGTCTCTACTAAAAAACTACAAAAAAATTAGCTGGGCGTGTTGGCAGGCGCCTGTAGTCCCAGCTACTCGGAGAGGCTGAGGCAGGAGAATGGCGTGAACCCGGGAGGCGGAGCTTGCAGTGAGCCGAAATTGCGCCACTGCACTCCAGCCTGGGCGACAGAGGGACTCCGTCTCAAAAAAAAAAAAAAAAAAAAAAAAAAAAAAAGAATCTAAATATTAATACTTCTTCCAAATCAATAAGAAAAAGATGGCCTCCACAGAAAAATGAAAAAAGGGCAATAAACACATGACTCCTGAAATGAAATAAAACCAGCCAGAATATGTAAGATGCTTACCTCATCAGAAGAATTTTTAAGTGATCAAATTACCATTATTTCCATCAGATTGGCAATTAAAAAAAAACTGGTAACACCACGTGTTAGCTAGCATTATATAGACACATCTATTATCACACTCTTAGTGGAAGCATATATTAGTACAAATGTCCTCGGTGACAATTTGACAACACGTATAAAGTTAATATGTATACGCAATGCCTACTTTTAAAAATTTATCCTTAGAAAGTACAGATGCTCCTTGTCTTATAATGGGGGTTACATCCCGATGAAACATTTTCCACTTACGATAGGTTTAAGTAAAAAATGCATTTTAATACATGTAACCTATCAAACATCATAGCTTACTCTAGCCTACTTTAAGCATGCTCAGAACACTTACCTTAGCCTGCAGTTGGGCAGAATCACCCAACACAAAGCCTATTTTATAAGAAAGTGTTGAACATATCATGTACTCTACCAAATACTGTATTGAAAGTGAAAAACTGAATGGTTGTATTGGTACTCAAAGTAGGATTTCTATTGAACATGTATTGCTTCACACCATCATAAAGTAAAACAATCCTAAATTGAACCATCCTAAATTGGGGACGATCTGTACTAAAAAATATACCTAGACATATGTGCCACAGTTTCACAAAAAGGGTTAAATTATAATAGCAAAAAATAATGGGAGAGGGTGCTAAATAAATATACCTAAGTAGTGACTGGTTAAATATATTCTGACTCATCCAAACAACTACATTCTAAGCTGCTTGTAATATTGTTACCATACACAAATAGCAGCATGGTTATACTACCTTAAAGAAGGCCAGGTGTGGTGGCTCACACCTGTAATCCCAGCACTTTTCAAAATCCCCGTTTTAGGTGTATTGTGGAGATCACTGGTGATACGACAATGTCATTTCCAAGTGGAATTATTAAAGTCTTCACCAGAAATCCAACTCGAGCTATGTTGTGCTTCAGGGTGAAAAAATGTCGGCAGACTAGAGCAGATTCTTCCAAATGCACAACTTGTGTTCAGGTTTATATACTTTTCGTTTTGAAGGTTGAAATTTCTTTTTAAGAAATTTTTTCCTGCCAGTGGCAGTGGCTCACACCTGTAATCCCAACACTTTGGGAGTCTGAGGCAGGTGGACTGCTTGAGCCTAGGAGTTCGAAACCAGCTAGGAAACATGGCAAAACACCATCTGTACCAAAAAAAAAAAAAAAAAAAAAAAAGGACAAAAATTAGCTGGGCGTGG
Source organism: Nomascus leucogenys (assembly GCF_006542625.1). Classification (NCBI taxonomy): domain Eukaryota; kingdom Metazoa; phylum Chordata; class Mammalia; order Primates; family Hylobatidae; genus Nomascus; species Nomascus leucogenys. The sequence continues at coordinate 76,183,362 of NC_044398.1, read as the reverse complement.
TGGCGCATGTCTGTAGTCCCAGGCTGAGGTGGGAGAATTGCTTGAGCCTGGGTGGCAAAGGTTGCAGCGAGCCAAGATTGCACCGCCACTGCACTCCAGCTTGGTGACAGAGCAAGACTCCATCTCAAAAAAAAAAAAAAATCACCTTAAAGAATGCTGTATGATTATTAATCATCCCAGTTCAGTGAAAAGATAAGTAAATGAATGCATGCATGCACGCTATATGGGGATTTAAAAAACATCACCACTACCACCACACACACACACCCCGAAGGGCCTTCAGTTTCTGATCCCCAACTACCACCAGATTCAATAATGCAGCAGACACTCTACCACGGAGAGCATTCCTAATATCTAACAACAGCCACATTCTAACATAACATTGGACAAATGTGAACTCTTCTTGCTATACAGTGGTCTCCCCTTATTAGGGGTGAATACATTTCCAGATCCCTCAGAATATACCTGAAACCACAGATAGTGTCGAACTCTATATACACCATGTTTTTTTTTTTTTTTTTTTTTTTTTTTTTTTGAGAAGGAGTCTTGCTTTTTCACCCAGGCTGGAGTGCAGTGGCGCGATCTCGGCTCACTGCAGGCTCCGCCCCCCGGGGTTCACGCCATTCTCCTGCCTCAGCCTCGCGCGTAGCTGGGACTACAGGCACCCGCCACCTCGCCCGGCTAATTTTTTGTATTTTTAGTAGAGATGGGGTTTCACCGTGTTAGCCAGGATGGTCTTGATCTCCTGACCTCGTGATCCGCCAGCCTTGGCCTCCCAAAGTGCTGGGTACACCATGTATTGTTGCTCTAATAACTGAGACAGCTACTACTAAGTGACTAATGGGCGGGTATCATATATAGATATGCTAAACAAAGGGATAATTCACATCTTGCCCCGGATGGTGCATGATGGCACAAGATTTCATCACTCTACTCAGAACAGTATGCAATTTCAAACTTATGAATTATTTCTGGAATATTCCATTTAATATTTTTGGACTGTAGTTGACTGTGGGTAACTGAAATTGCAGAAGGCAAAGTCTCATGTAAGGGAAAACCATTGTAGTTGTCACTGAATTCTAACAACTTACTGACCTGAAGTTACCTCTTGTCCGACAGCCAAAATCACCTGGGATATGAGAAAATTTTCTCAAAGAAACACATATATCAATCTATATTCTGATGTTTGTTTGCTTTTTGAGATGGAGTCTGTCACCCAGGCTGGAGTGCAGTGGCACAATCTTGGCTCACTACAACCTCTGCCTCCCAGGTTCAAGCGATTCTCCTGCCCCAGCCTCCCAAGTGGCTAGGATTATAGGCACCCGCCACCACGCCCAGCTAATTTTTCTATTTTTAGTAAAGATGGGGTTTCACCATGTTGCCCAGGCTGGTCTTGAACTCCTGACCTCAAGTGATCCACCCACCTCGGCCTCCCAAAGTGCTGGGATTACAGGCATGAGCCACCATCTCCGGCCCCTCGGAGTTGATTTTCTTTTCAAGAAGCAGATTAGAGCAATTGAGAAGCAATGCCAAAAGCTAAAAAAATTCAGTGTTTCTAATTCAGCACATACTTGGTAGACACAAAAATTCCTAAATATTCTCATTGGCCCCCATATTTGCTAGCACAATTTTCTTTGGAAAAAAATGGTTGGCATTTTTAAAAAATCCAAACCATTTTAAGACATTTTTTTAACATAAAAGTTGTCCTATGAATCTACGGTGCACTTTTTGTTTCGTTTTTCTTGTTTTGTTTTTATAAGATGGAATCTCGCTCTGCTACCCAGGCTGGAGTGCAAGTGGGGCAATTTCAGCTCACTGCAACCTCCACCTCCCGAGTTCAAGCTAGAGACGGGGTTTCACCATGTTGCCCAGGCTGGTCTCAAACTCCTGACCTCAAGTGATCCCCCCACCTCGGGCTCCCAAAGTGCTGAGATTACAGGCGTGAGCCACCGCACCTGGCCTACAATATATTTTTTTTTTTCAGTTCTGAAAAACCTCATTCTTTGAGCAAAGATATTCCTGCTAAAATTGTTTCACATTCAATTTTTAAACTTTTGTGGGACATGCCAACCTCAATAAATAATCACATTTGTAGGCCGGGCCCGGTGGCTCACGCTTGTAATCCCAGCACTTTGGGAGGCCGAGGCGGGCGGATCACGAGGTCAGGAGATCGAGACCATGGTGAAACCCCGTCTCTACTAAAAATACAAAAAATTAGCCGGGCGTGGTGGCGGGCGCCTGTAGTCCCAGCTACTTGGAGAGGCTGAGGCAGGAGAATGGCGTGAACCCGGGAGGCGGAGCTTGCAGTGAGCCAAGATCGCGCCACTGCACTCCAGCCTGGGCGACAGAGCGAGACTCCGTCTCAAAAAAAAAAAAAAAAAATCACATTTGTAGTATGTTTATCAGATAAGTGCTATATATTCATAAAAGCAAATTAACAAAAAAGAAACAGTATGAAGCAGTATTTACAGCACTATGAAAAAATCAAACTAAAATGTTACAATGTTTATCATTTTCATTAAACTGAATCCTCAAATTTTATGTACTCAGGTCCATATGTGACCAAAACTGGACTGGCAAGATTAAGTCTTACATGTAACAAAGGGCTCCCTCACTTTCTAATACAGTATAGTACTCTCATCTGTTACTCTCATCTCTTGCACAACATACTTTCCCAAGAGTCAATGCATAGACTAAAAAGACTAATTTTCACCAATTTCTACATGTTTTTCAAGCACAGGACACAACCTCTGTAACAAGAGTTGCAGCTCAGCTCTTTTTTCCTTCTCCTCTCCCCCACAGATTATTTTCAAAATTTATTACTCTTGAGAACAATCTGGGGGTGAGAGGAGGACAATCTGGGTGGGGGGTAAATTATATGCGCTTTTACTATATCGTCTCAATCAAAGACAAGCTGATTCCCTCCACACATCATTATTACCCAACTGTCAGTCAGCAAACTAAACCCAACTGGCAGCTAATGTGTTCTTTGGTCACCACAGTTTTAAAAGGGGAAGCGGGTAGGGGAGTAGAGAGTGTAGGGAAACCAACATTCTGAAATCAGTAAGTTTTACCTTTTTAAAAAGAATCCAGGTCTATAATGTCGGGGGGGTGGGGGGGTCTAATTTCATGCATAGGCACAAAAGAATGTCAAATTAATGTTCTACAATCCCCCACAGCCTAAACATTCCTAGCTTATATGCAATATGAGACATGTTGGCTTATGAATGTGCCACCTCTGCTTTATATCAAAGGACTGACAACCAAAAACTATTCCCAGATAATCCATGTCTTAATATCAGTAAGCTTCTAGTTTCAAAACAACAAAGAAAAAATTCACTTGGGTGGGTTAAGTAGAACTATCAAGAAAAACTTAGGAAATAACTGATATCAAATCTCCCCACAATGTTTGTATTATATATTTTTTTAAAGCATAATAAATACCAGTTGAGTTTTCCCAAGGTATTGTGACTTGGATGACCACTGTAGTTTTCAGGAAACAGAAATGTAGCAACATGGATCCCTTAGACCTAAACAACAGTGGCTCCAGCCCCAGATTCCTCGAGTTAGGGTGTACCACTCCAGCTATACGACCCTCCCCATGAAGCAAGGGGTCTATTGCGCCAAGAGGACTTGTCTAACTGGAGCACGTTTCCTCCCCTAATGCTACATCATTCTACGGGTATGCAGAACCTAAAATATCTGCCCAAACAGCCCTCAACAAGCTTCCAAAGCCTCTTTCACCAGATCAGTACTCCAGAAGGAAAACTATACCAACTAGACTGTGTATCCTTAGGCTTGAAGGGTACCAACAGACAACTGTATGCAGAGGGTGTGAACAGAGTTGAACATGTTGCTTGGGATGTCTATACAGGTCTGCCCAAATACTCTTAACTGTGGTAACAAGCAGTGGAGAAAGGAGAAGCAGAGAGGGCTGTGGACCAGAAGCCAGACAGTAACTTTGTACTACCACAGTCTGACACGAGAAACTCCAACAAGTCTGAAAATACTAAATTCTAACCTGGCCTCCCAGGGTCTTATTATGGTATACTTACGAAGGAAGGAGGATGAAACTTTTATTTTTTTTCTTGGCAAGTTCTTTTTTAAGATTGATTTATAACTTTTAAATTAGACATACGGTATGTGAGACTCCATTTGTACTCTTGTTCCTAGACCCACAAAAGTTAAGCGCAAGCATGTCTGAAAGGCTTATTTCTCTAAATCACCTCAATCTAAATAAAGCATTTGGATAAGATCCTTTAAGCTAATAGTATTCACTAAACTGTAAACGACAAGTTCTATAAGTTTCAAATTAAGACAAATTAATATACAAGGTATCTGTGAAGTCAAGAAGCATAAAAAATTTTAAAGTATGCTAGCTACATATTCATATAATATGCTCATGTTTTTCTTCTATTTCCATATACCTTTTCAGGGAAAGTATCTCAAAGTTTAAACAGTAAGTCCAATTGTTAATCTAGGAAAAAAAAAAAAGTATAACAAATACACAAGCCAGGAGCAGTGGCGCCAACCCATGGTCTCATTATAGTTGCAGTTACTTGGCAGGCTAAGGTGGTAAGATCACTTGGGGCCAGGAGTTTGAGGCTGCAATGCACCATGATCACGCCTATGAATAGCCACTGAACTTGTGCCTGGGAAACATAGTGAGAGCCCATCTCTTTAAAAAATAAAAATAAAAATTTTAGAACTATAATACAGTATTTAACCTGTTATTCCAGACTTTGTGGATTCTCTGTAGTATATCTATGGTGCTTTTTTCCCCAGATTAATAGAATATACTGCTTCAAATTCAGCACCAGTGAAGGGGTCTGAAAGTTGGGGAAAAAAAAAAAGCTAATGATTCTTTATGTGAAAATATAATGGATATAAAAATAAGAGTATCCTGTGTTTTCTGACTTTTCAGGTATACCATACAATTATACTTGGGGCCATCTGTCTGGGAGTCATCCCACAGAACATGAGTCCTAGTGTCTGAATTGTATTTACATCCTATTGGGAAAATCACACAAGTAGAAAATCTATAAATGCAGATTCAAACTTGCAAAGTAAATCCACAATGACATGTTGTCCAAAACTTGCGACAGTTCCAAGAGAAAGACAGGCAAATTAACGTCACAAGGCACTTAACAGCATACATGTGTCAAACACAAATCAATCAGTCATGATACAACCTCCAATTAAATTTCAGCAAAACATCATTTGTTATATGAATTTGGTATTAATGAAAATTTAAATAAATGTTATAGTTTATATATAATTAACTTGTGCTGTTATAACTGTACACAGTCTAAAAACAAGGATTTTATACACAGCTTTATGAATGGAGATATTTAAGTACCACTATTTTGAAAATTCAACATTGAGGTGGTATTCCTTGATTTTTTGTTTTTCATTTAATTGAGGTCAAAAGTTTACAAAAATTATAAAAGTTTAGGAAATATTGCTCCAAAATAGTCATAGTGACTAAGCCTATTGAATTACTACTCACTGCAAGGGTCTCTGCAGAGAACCTAAAAATACACACCATTTCCACCTTCAAAATTACAGAAGTTACTTAACTGAACATATCAAGGCCTCACGACAGATTTCTCATTCAACTGAAATTCTTTATCTTAATATTATTTTTTCATTCACATAACAAATACTTATTGAGCACTTATTATGTGCCAGATACTGCTCAAGGTAGTGAGGTAGAAAATAAAGCTAAAAGTCCTGCCCTCATGAAACCTATTTCTAATGCAAGAGAGAGAAACACAATAGTCTAAGTAGTCTAAATACTAAACAAGGTAAACTGCCAGAGAGGGAAAAAAATGTGAAAAATATGTAAGAGGCCAGCAGTCTTTAGAATTAGTATTCCCCTCATCATACCAATTTTATGTTCACTTGAAAAATTCACTAATGGGGTTAAACTGAGGGCTTCCACTGGCGTGTCACCAGCATTTAGTCTCTATATAAAATCCAGCTACAGTCCAGCACACACTTGATTGGTGATCACTCCCTTCACAAAATCTACCATCTAATGTAACAGCACAGCAAGAATTGAGGTCCAGAACAATCTTATAGATCAAATGAATTTCAAAAGTGTAAAGTGACTGTATTTGATTGCCCCTTTTTACTATTCTTTACTGGTTTAAGCTTTTACATGAACTAGATACAAGCCCTCTTACTATGCCATATTCTTTCATATGCCAATGACATACTCCTTAAAAGACAACTGATCCTACAGGAAAAAAAATTACATATGAATGCTAAAATTACTAGTCAAACCATTAAGGAGAAATAGTATCAAAGTATCTCCCCGAAAATATCTATGTGGTGGTTTAAACATGCCTGCAAATTATTTGGTACTTCTCTCTCAAGAAGACAGAGCTTAGCTCCCCTCACCTTAAGGGTGAGCTGGGCTTCTAACAGATGCATGATGGAAAAGTAAAAATAGTAACTTTACAGTGGAGAAACCTGGCAGACACCACCTTACCCAAGTGATCAAAGTTCAAATCACTGGTAATAAATAATGTTAATATCATACCCTCTTCTTGATATGGTAAGAAGAGCACTTCCCTTGTGTGATATTCTTTCTAAAAATCCACAATCTAATATAATCATGAAAAAAATCAGAAAAACCCAAGCTTAGGAACATTCTACAAAATATCCAACCAGTACTCTTCAAAAATCAAAATCATGAAAAACAAGGAAAGATTGAGAAATTGTCAGAGTGGAGGAAACTAAAGACCTGAGGCCGGGCGAGGTGTGGCTCACACCTGTAACCCCAGCACTTTGGGAGGCCAAGGCGGGGGGATCACGAGGTCAGGAGATCGAGACCATCCTGGCTAACACGGTGAAACCCCGTCTCTACTAAACATACAAAAAATTAGCTGGGTGTGGTGGCACACACCTGTAGTCCCAGCTACTCGAGAGGCTGAGGCAGGAGAATCGCTTGAACCTGGGAGGCGGAGGCTGCAGTGAGCAGAGATCGCACCACTGCACTCCAGCCTAGGCGACAGAGCGAAACTCCATCTCAGGGGAGGGGGGAATACCTGAAAATTGGGCTGGGCAGATATTTTAGGTTCCTGCATACCTTAGTGGCTCACGCCTGTAATCCCAACACCTTGGGAGACCTAGGCAGGAGGATCATTTGAGGCCAGCAGTTTGAGACCAGCCTGAGCAAGGTAGCAAAACTCTGTCTCCACAAAAATGAAAATTAAAAAAATAAAAGACATAAAACTAAATACAACATGGTCTCTTACACTGGATCCCAAAATAGCAAGAGGACATTTGTGGAAATCTTGATGAAATTCAATTAAACTCTGTAGTTTAATTAATAGCATTTTATCAAGGTTAATTTCTTAGTTTTGATAAATGTACCATGTCTATATAAGATGTTGATACATAAGAATCCTCTGGACTATTTAGCAGTTCTTCTAGAAATATACAATCACTTCAAAATAAAGTTTTTCTAAAGGACAACTAATCCAGGTATTTAACTTATTGTGAAAAACGAATGGCTGAACATTAGCTGGAGGAATTATGTCTGACAGCAGCACTCATATCCCAACATTCAACCATTTAGTGTCAACACTTCACCTCCTTCAATTACCAGAAAGTGGGGTTTTTTGCTTGTTTTTTAGCTAGTACAGTCAAACAAAGTGAGACACTACCCTGCCCGAAACTAAATATTTCCTGGGACTGAGACTCAGTATTTTTTTTATAGCACAGATGTGACTGGTAACTATTAGAAAGTCTGAAAATCTCCTCATATTCTTTAGTATTTTCAGGGGTCTTCAAAGCACTTGCATTAAGTGCCAGGAGTAGATCTATACCTGACTCCTGAATAAACTATAAACTTTATAATAATAGCAAGTAGCCCTTGTGGAGAAGAAAGGGGCTTCTACGTAAATATAAATATTTCTCAACTTTCTTAATATGATACTAAACATACCATTTCCTCAATTGATTTTGCATCAAGAAGCAAAACATGGCCAGGCATGGTGGCTCAAACCTGTAATCCTAGAACTCTGGGAGGCCAAGGCGGATGGATCACCTGAGGTCAGGAGTTCGAGACCAGCCTGGCCAACATGGTGAAACCCCGTCTCTACCAAAAATACAAAAATTAGCCAGACATGGTGGAAGATGCCTCTAATCACAGCTACCTGAGAGGCCGAGGCAGGAGAATCACCTGAACCTGTGAGGTGGAGGTTGCAGCGAGCTGAAATTGGGCCACTGCACTCCAGCCTAAGTGACAGAGAGAGACTCTGTCTCAAAAAAAAAAGGCAAAACAGAACTCCAGTATGTCATCCTTTCATTAGGAAGTAAAGTGTTGAAATTGTCTGTTACTCACGTAGCAAAAATCAAAATCAGAATAATGATGTTTAGAGGGATGTAAGCAATACTGTTTCCACAAATGGCTATGTCTATGTTACCTTTAGGTGAAGTTAGAAACAAAAAAATCTACCATTGTAAACTACATTAGCCTACCCTCACATATAATTTATCTTCCCTGAGTGTTTTGCATATTTTACTTTTCTCTTTTTATTATTTAAATAGAAAAAAAAAATCAGCTGGATGCAGTAGCTCACACCTTTAAAGCCCAGCACTTTGGGATGCTGCGGCAGGAGAATCACTTGAGCTCAGGAGTTCGAGACCAGCCTGGGCAACACAGTGAGACCTTATCTCTACTTAAAAAAAAAAAAAAAAAAATTAGCCAGTCATTGTAGCCCGCACTTGTAGTCCCAGCTACTTGGGAGGCTGAGGTGGGAAGATTGCTTGAGCCTGGGATACCCAAGCTGCAGTTATCAACCCACTGCACTCCAGCCTGGGACACAGAGCAACATCCTGTCTCAAAAAAAAACAAAAACAAAAAAAAACTCATGAAAAAGATCTTGACAGCTATAGAATATGTGCTGTAAAATCGTTCTCAACAACACTATCCATTCATTATTCAATAGCTCTTACATAAACAATGCGCACATTAGAAATTATTTAAGATTTCTTTTTCTTTTTTGAGATGCAGTTTCACTCTCGTTGCCTAGGCTGGAGTGGAATGGCGTTATCACGGCTCACTGCAACCTCTGCCTCTGAGGTTCAAGTGATTCTCCTGCCTCAGCCTCCCGAGTAGCTGGGATTACAGGCGCCTGCCACCATGACTGGCTAATTTTTGTATTTTTAGTAGAGACGGGGTTTTGTCATGTTGAGCAGGTTGGTTTCAAACTCCTGACCTCACGTGATCTGCCTGCCTTGGCCTCCCAAAGTGCTGGGATTACAGGCGTGAGCCACCACACCCAGCTTATTTAAGATTTAATGCAAGAAAAATATTTGTCTCTTCTGGAGAATTTGTGACATATTTCTTCATTTAGGGTAATGAAAACTCTGGCTCCCAGGAAGCTTAGCTAAATTTGATGTTTTATCACAGCAATTATGTTAAATTACTTAAAAGTAATATATTTCTTCACTTCTTTCCTTGGATCTGATTTTCTACTTCTATTAACTATGTATTGACATCTTATTAAGTGTCACCTCAAATCTCATCTGTAAGGAGAAATGTTAAAAATAATCAATGAAGCTGAACATACAGGCATCCTATTTTAAATGATTCTACTGAAAATACAAACATTATCCAGGCGTGGTGGCATGTGCTTGTAGTCCCAGCTACTCAGGAGACGGAGGCAGGAGAATCGCTTGAACCGGGAAGGTGGAGGTTGCAGTGAGCCAAGATGGGACCACCGCACTCCAGCTTGGATGACAGAGGCTCCACCTCAAAAAAAAAAATGGATCACAGACGGAAATGCAAAACTATAAAACTTTCAGAAAAATGCATAAGGGAAATTTTTCAGGATACAAAAATAGCCACAAAAAGTCCTGGACTTCACAACAGAAGCACAATCCATAAAAGAATAATAAAAGGGATTTCATCAAAATTAAAAACTTTTGTTCTGCAAAAGATGCTGTTAGAATTAAAAGACAAGGTATGGAATGGGAGAAAATACCTGCAAACTATATATCCAAAAAAGGATCCATATAAAGAACTCTCAAAATTCAATACTTACAAAAAAAAATCCAGTTAGAAAATGGGCAACAGACATGAAGAGAATATACCGATGTTGAATAGCACAGGAAAAGATGTTCAACATATTAGCCATTAAGAAAAGGCTAACATGAAATACCACGATGAGATACACTCCTTATCTATAAGAACAGTTTTTAAAACAGTAAAAAAAAAAAAAAAAAAAAAGTAACAACCAATTGCTGGCTAGGATGTGGAAAAACTATATCTCTCATACACTGCTGGTGGGAATGCAAAATAGTACAACCACTATGGAAAACACTCTTTGGCAGTTTGTATCCAATACAACGCAGCAATCATACTCTTATACTTTTATCCCAGTGAAAACTGGGATGTTCACAGAAAAACCTCTACATGAATATTCACAGCAGGTTTATTTCTAATAGCCAAAAATTGACAACAATCCAGATGACCTTCAACATGAAATGATTCAACAAACTGGTAGTACATGGATGCCATGGAGTATTACTCAATAAAAATTAACAAATTATAGCTATAAGCAACAACTCAGGAATCTTCCAAGTAAAAAGCCAGTCCCAAAAGTCATGTACTATATGATTCCATTCACTCATTCATTCATTCATTCATTCATTTATGAGACTGAGTCTTGCTCTATCACCCAGGCTGGAGTGCAGTGGTGTAATCTCAGCTCACTGCAGCCTTGACTTCCTGGGATCAAGCAATACCCCCATCTTAGCCTCCTGAGTAGCTGAGACTACAGGCACACACCACCACACCCACCTGATTTTTGTATTTTTGTAGAGACAATGTTTCATCATGTTGCCCAGGCTGGTCTTGAACTCTTGAGCTCAAGTGATCTGCCCGTCTCGGCCTCCCAAAGTGCTGGGATTACAGGCGTGAGCTACTATGCCCAGCCTGATTCCATTTATATAGCATTTTTGAAAAGACAAAATGCAGGGGGTAAAGGGAATATAGGAGGCAGACAGGTGTGACAGCAATAAAAATAAAAAATAAAAAAAAACAGGTGATCCTTGGGATGATGGAACTATTCCGTATCTTGACTACCAAAGTTCCAATATCCTGGTTGTGAAATTATACTATAATTCTGCAAGATATTACCACTAGGGGTAACTGGATAAAAGGTACACAAGACCTCACTGTAGTAGTTCTTAAAACTGTATGTGAATCCATAGTTATCGCAAAATAAAAACTTAATTTCAATGAGAAATCTGAAGTGAAACATATTTATAAACTGGTAGTAGAGAGATCTGAATTTTAACTTTATTTTTATTTTAAAAAGAAAATTAGCTAAGGCAACTAAAATATCCAAGAACAATTAGAAAACTACATAAAATAGTTTATATATTTAAGTTTTAAATTGAATGGCTAAACAGTTTTTAAGTTATAAATCCAAAGACACTACTCGAGAGAGGAGGAAAAGGGTGCAGTGTTTGAAATATGGCAGGCAACATGGACCCAAACAAATTACCGGCACCATAAAGGAGCTCCTGGATCTCCATCAGGCTCATCCTGAATAAACAAATTTATGTGAAAATGAGAAATGACCAAGAACTTAAAAGCAGATTACAGGCATGTGATCGACATTTATATGACATTGGAAGAAATGGTGACTACTATAGAAACTGATGAAGAAACAGATAAAGAGATATATAAATCAATGAAATGGAATATTCCAACATTCTTTGTCCATGGAGATGGTGTCATACTAGTTGCCTTCCACTGACAGCTGGCTGAAACAAGGAATTTATCCTGTATAAAAAATACAAGGCTTGGTTCAACGCCTCTTTAAATTTGTAAGACATTCAAACGAGAAACCTGCACACATTTTGAAATAAATGACTCCAGGATTCTTCCACTCCTAAACTGAGGAGATTTGCAGATAACTCACAACTTCCTAAGCTAAGAGATATTTTTATTTTTCTCCAACCATTCCAATAAATGTGATCAAGATACAGAATTTTTTCAGGAGTTCATTTCCTCCATTTTTTTCTTTAAATTTGATGTTTGCTTTTTGATTTCTTAAAAAAGACTATCAAGAGAGTAAAAATAAAACCCAGAGAATGGTAGAAAATATTTGCAAATCATGTATCTAATAACAGACTGGTATTGAAAATATATAACTACTACAATTCAACAACTAAAAAACAACCCATTTCAAAAACAATCAAAGAACTTGAATAGTCATTTCTCCAAAGATATACAAATAGCCAACAAGTACATATAAAGATACTCGACATCTCTAATTATCAAGGAGATGCTAATCAAAACCATAATAAGGCCAGGTATAGTGGCTCACACCTGTAACCCCAACACTCTTGGAGGCCAAGGTGGATCACATGAGCCCAAGAGTTCGAGACCAGCCTGGCAAACATGGTGAAACCCCATCTCTACTAAAAATACAAAAATTAGCCAGGCACAGTGGCACATGCCTATAGTCCCAGATACTTGGGAGGCTGAGGTGGGAGGATTGCTTGAGCATGGGAGGAAGAGAAGGCTACAGTGAGCCAAGATTGCACCACTGCACTCCGGCCTGGGTGACAGAGCAAACTCTGCCTCAAAAACAAAACAAAACAAAAAAAACCAACAACCACCATGATGAGATACCACCTCACACCCATTAGGATTGCTATTATCAAAGAAACAAAATAGCAAGTGTTGGTGAGGATGTAGAGAAACTGGAACTCTTGTACTTGTATACTTTTGGTGGAAATACACAGTGGTAGAGCCACTGTGGAAAACAATATGGAGGTTCCTAAAAAAAAAAAAAAAAAAAAATACTAAACACAGAATTACCATATGAGACAGCAATTCCGCTTCGGTGTATATATCCAAAAGAAATGAAAGCTGGGTCTCAAGGAGATATTTATCGACCCATGTTCATACAGCATTATTCACAATGGCTAAAATGTGGCATCAACCCAAGTGTCTACCCACAGATGAATGGATAAGCAAAATGTGGTATATACATACAATGGAGTATTATTTGGTCTTAGGAAGGAAATTCTGACATATGCTAAAACACAGATGAACCTTGAGGACAATATGCTAAGTGACTCAGGAGGTACTTAGAGTAGTCAAAATAACAGACACAGAAAGTTAAATGGTAGCTGCCAGGGGCTAGGAGGCTTTGGGAGTTATTGTTTAATGGGTATAGAGTTAAAAGTTTTGCAAAATGAAAAGAGTTCTGGAGATGAACAGTGGTGAAGGGTATACAATAATATGAATGTACTTAATACCAGTGTAGAATACACTTAAAAATGTTTAAGATATTTTATTTGTATTTTATCACAATAAAAAAGTTCAGAAGAAAAATACATAAATCCAAAGAAGGGAAATTTTAAACACTGGGTGGAAGCTTCAGTGGAAATAATGGTACTTAAGTTGGACTTGGATGAATAGGATGTACTGAAAGAGGCCAACTAAGAGCTATAGAGCAACGACTTAAAGTAATCATGGGAGAGCTTCTACTTTCATTTAAATCATTTCTCAGAATGAAAACATGCCAACATTCAAATTTCAGTTTTCCAGAAATTGTGAACATGGATTACCAAATGTTGATAAACATTTTTAAAGAAGAGATAACTCTAAAAATCTGCTTCCAAAGATTCAATAAGGGTAATTTCAACATCAGTAATACATTATTCCCACATATGCTGTCAGTAAAAAAGTAATCTGATCTCAGGTAACGCCAAGTGCCTGATTAGAGAGTATTCCCAATTCCTCCTTCTCATCCCTTCTAACATTCCTGTAATTCATTTCACTCATCCATAAGCTGTAATTACTGAACAAATTGTTGCCATTATCAGCAACAATCAGGGACATGTATACATTTGTCAAAACCCACAGAATGTACAACACAAAGAGTGAAGCCTAATATAAACAATGGACTTTAGCTAATAATAATGTATCACTATTGGCTCATCAATTCTAACAAATAATACTGCATGAATGCAAGATGTTAATAATAGGGGAAATGGAGGAGGAGGAGGGTATATATTTTTTTTTTCTGGAGACGGAGTCTCGATCTGTCACCCAGGCTGGAGTGCACTGGCGTGACCTCAGCTCACCGCAGCCTCCGCCTCCTGAGTTCAAGCCTCTCGAGTAGGCGGAATTATAGGCATGCGCAACCACACCCGGCTAATTTTTGTATTTTTTAGTAGACACAGGGTTTCACCATGTTGGCCAAGCTGGTCTCGAACTCCTGACCTCAAGTGATCCACCTGCTTCAGCCTCCCAAAGTGCTGGGATTACAGGCATGAGCTGCCACACCCAGCCTTATGTCTATTTTTTAAAACTTGAGATCATGAAGAATTACACACTACTTTAAGGATAAATCTTTCTCTGAAACTTCTTGGCTCAAATACTGATGTAAACTTTTTTTTTAAATTAGCCGTATCCAGTTATTTCTAAACTAAAAAAAAAATCATCTATAACAAACTGGGGTCCGCCAAAGAGAAGACGGAAAACCAGGTCTATCAACCCAGAATTTCCTCACTTACATGAGACCAAAACTCTTTTTTTCTCTAACCCCTATTAAAAATCTTTGGGAAATAGTAATTCTAAAGAAACTGTATTCTTCAGAACATACCTAAGTAAAATGCTGGTATAATAAGAAAAAAAAAACCAACAGAGTCAGGAAACTTGGATTTCTTTTTCTAATCTGAGTTATGTCATTAATAAGCTAAATTACCTCCACATTTCACTTCTCCAACTGGCCTAACAGCTTCCTGTTGCACTAATTAAAAAGAAAAAAGAGGTGGTACTCCAGACTAGTCATTTACAGTGATAGTGAGTATGAGGAAAACATCAGTATTCTGGGGAACACATCTATCATTTACACAAAATTATCTGTTAAATATATTACGAGAAAGAGGGCCAGATGCAGTGGCTCACACCTGTAATCCCAGCACTCTGGAAGGCCGAGGCGGGAGCATCATGAGGTCAGGAGATAGAGACCATCCTGGCTAACATGGTGAAACCCCATCTCCACTAAAAATACAAAAAATTAGCCAGGCATGGCGGCGGGTACCTGTAGTCCCAGCTACTCGGGAGGCTGAGGCAGGAGAATGGTGTGAACCCGGGAGGCGGAGCTTGCAGTGAGCAGAGATCGTGCCACTGCACTCCAGCCTGGGCAAGAGAGTGACATTCCATCTCAAAAAAAAAAAATATTACAAGAAAGGGTAAGGTTAAGGTCAATGAAACACATGGGACAAAAATAAACCTTACGGTATAAGTAGTGACAAAGATCCTTTTCCTTGTTACACATTTACATGTTTATCATACATGTAAATTACATCAAGGCTACTATAATAATCAAATAAAGGCTCAAAATAACTATCATTTAATGATATACATAATTACAGTCATCCCTCAGTATCTATGGGGGATTAGTTCCAGAACCCTCACATATACCAAAATCTGAGGATGCTCCAAGTATCCCTCATATAAAATGGCGTTGTATTTGTATATAACCTATGCACATTCTCCCATATACCTTAAGTCATCTCTAAATTACTTATAATGCCTAAAGCAATGCAAATGCTACATAAATAATTGCTATATTGTTGTTATTTGTATTGTTCTTTATTGGTGTTTGTTTGTTTTGGAGATGGAGTCTCACCCTGTTGCCCAGGCTGGAATGCAGTGGTGCAACCTCGGCTCACTGCAACCTCTGCCCCACCCCGGGTTCAAGCGATTCTTCTGCCTCAGCCTCCCAAGTAGCTGGGACTACAGGCATGCACCACCACACTCGGCTAATTTTCGTATTTTTGGTAGAGATGGGATTTCACCATATTGGCCAGGCTGGTCTCTACCTCCTGGCCTTGTGATCCACCCACCTCAGCCTCCCAAAGTGCTGGGATTACAGGTGTGAGCCACCACGCCCGGCTATTGTATTTTTTTATTTTCTTCTCAAATTATATATATTATTTTCAATTCATGATTGGTTGAATTCATGAGTACAAAATCCGTACATATGTAACCCATGGATGAAGCAGGCCAGCTCTATTAGTGTACATCACACTAAATACTAAGCAGTTCAAAGAAAATGTTTATAATTAGTATTAACTTCTTAGAGATAAATAAAAAACCAGTTCAGAACAACAAAGTTCAAGAGGCCATTCTCATATGACTGATGACACCTTCAAGGGGCAGAAGAGTAGTAGAAGGGACCAATTTCTACTTAAAAGAATCAGTCCTGGCCGGGCGCAGTGGCTCACACCTGTAATCCCAGCACTTTGGGAGGCCGAGGCGGGCGGATCACAAGGTCAGGAGTTCGAGATCAGCCTGGCCAATATGGTGAAACCCCGTCTCTACTAAAAATACAAAAATTAGCCAGGCATGATGGCATGCACCTGTAGTCCCAGTTACTTGGGAGGCTGAGGCAGAAGAATCGCTTGAACCCAGGAGGCGGAGGTTGCAATGAGCCCAGATCGCGCCACTGCACTCCAGCCTGGGTGACAGAGGAAGACTCCGTCTCAAGAAAAAAAAAAAAAACAGAATCAGTCCTAACCTGGGCAACAGAGTGAGACCACATCTCTACAAATAAATACGCAAACTGGGTTGTGCACACCTGTCACTTCAGCCCAGGAGATCGAGGCTGCAGTGAGCTATGATCACACCACTGACTCCAGCCTGAGTGATGGAGAGAGACCCTGTCTCAAAAAAAAAAAAAAAAAAAGACGTATTCCTGCTCATGAATCTATCACTATGCACCTAGAAAATACAAACATATCAACTAAAATACTAAAAGCAATTTTTCAAAAGTCATCACTAGAGTATAGTAGATAATAAACAAGAAACTCAATTGCTTCATTTAAATAGCCAGATAATACAATTGATGAAATACCCTCATAAAAACAGAAGCCCTTGCCCTCCCTCCAAAATGTTTTTAGAAATAAATATAACAAAAATATATGTTTCTTAAAAATAACAAATATGCGTATCAACAAGAAACACAGATATGACAAGATGAAAATCATAAATGCCACTAAAGGGCATCAAACATCAAATAAATGGGAAATCTATCTTCCTAGAAAGAGATATGCTATCGTAAAGTTATCAATGATCTTCTAAATTAATCTACAAATGCAGACCCTCTCAATCAACATACCACCAAGAATTTTTTTTTTTTTTTTGAGATGGAGTCTCGCTCAGTTCCCCAGGCTGGAGTGCAGTGGCACGATCTCGGCTCACTACAAGCTCCGCCTCCCAGGTACATGCCATTCTCCTGCCTCAGCCTCCCGGATAGCTGGGACTACAGGTGCCCGCTACCATGCCCAGCTAATTTTTTTATATTTTTAGTACAGACGGGGTTTCACCGTGTTAGCCAGGATGGTCTCGATCTCCTGACCTCGTGATCCGCCCGCCTCGGCCTCCCAAAGTGCTGGGATTACAGGCATGAGCCACCGCGCCCAGTCAAGAATTATTTTTAGAAGCTGATAAAAATGATTCATGTCCACCTGGAAAATTCCTTTAAAAGCAAAGTAACAAAGCAACACTTCCAGATATTAAATATACAATGAAGGGGAGGGAGGTCAAAATAGCATAGTATCATAAAAAACACAACAAATAAAAAAAGAAAATCCTGACATAGTATAAACATATTTGGGGATTTACTATTGATAAAGGCAGACTTTCAGAATCGTTTTAGAAGTAAAACGATTATTCAACAAACAGCACTACAACTAGTTAGAAATTTGGGGAGCATAAAGCTAGATGATTTTTTCACTCCTTAAGCCAAAATTTAAAAAGCCAGGTTATTACTTTTATAATCTTGGTGCAAATACTTTCCAAGAATAACATTAAAACCAAAAGGCATAAAGAGACTGACAAATTTGATTACATTAAAATTTAAGCATCTATATGGCAAACACCAGAGCCAATGCATAAGGATAAGCAACAAATCAATAAAAACCATGTAGAACACAAAAGGCACACTGTATATGTACTATATCTAAAAGAACTGACATTTAATTTCTCAATGTCATAATTAGTAAGTCGTGGATTTAAATCCAGGCAATCTGACTCCAAAACTTATGTTCTTACATACTATACTATATTGCCTCTCTCAGATGTCCACAAGTATTATAAGATAACCAATACTCATTTTGGTCAAAAATGCACACAGGTAATTTTATATACCATTGGTGTAAGTACAAATTGATACACACTCTTCACAGGGAATTTGATTCTAGCTATCAATTTTAACTACACATACCGGAGTATATCTGGGAGATGGAACTGTAGAGAATTTTCATCTTCTATGTTATATATTTCTATGTTTGAATTTTTACGGCAAGATTACTTTTATAATTGGGGAAAAAAAGATTAAGGTAATTGTTTTTACCCTCTGCCTATCAAAAGCCCTTCACCTTATCCAGACTTCCTATCCTATCCTACCCTAAAGTGTCTCACTCTGTAGACACTTGTAAGACAGAATCGACAGAAATTTCAATTACTAAGGCCAGGAAAATAAAGACTCCTAGGGTCCTTGGCTTGGGAATGGCTTTTAAAAGAAAGAGCAGACAGGACACTCTGTTGATACCAGGTATCCATGACACATCAAAAAGCATCTACTATATACAGTCCCTGCTATTTTGCAGTCAGTATCAAGACAATAAACTAAATCTTCTGAAGTCCCCAGGGATTAATAGGGCACCCAAAGGATCCATTTGATGCTGCCAAGATCCTTATCTTTTCCTAGAAGACTGAGAGATTTATTCTAGTCTCAAAGGATATGCCTCTTAAACCACTTCCAAAATCTATAAGGAAGAGGAAAGTCAAACCAACTTATTCTAGGTTGCGTGATAACCTTGGCAACAGGATTCATTTTTAGATCACTAGTTTCTTGCACTGGTCCTACTACAAACATACCCTCCCCTCCCCACCCTGCCCCCATCAGACTTCCCTCCGTGCTCCCACAAACAGTCTAGAGTGACCTAGGGTGTGAAATTCCAAGAACACCATTATTAGGTGCTTGAAGACTTCAGGATCACACAAACAACATAATCTCAATATATGAAAACCACAGCTGGGTGCAGTGGCTCACACCTGTAATCCCAGTACTTTGGGAGGTTCGAGGCGGAAGGATCACTTGAGCCCAGGAGTTGGAGACCAATCCTGGCAACATAGTAAGACCTCTATCTCTATAAAAAAATAGAAAAATTAGCCAGGCGTGATGGCATATGCCTGTAGTCTCAGCTACTCGGGAAGCTGAGGTGAAAGGATTGATTGAGGCCGGGAGTTCAAAGCTGCAGTGAGCAGTGATCATGCCACTGCACTACAGCCTGGGCGACAGAGCGAGACCCTTCTCCAAAAAAGAATAAAAAAGAAAAACACAACTGCATCAAAATCACTGCACTCATACTGAAATTGAGCAATTATCTCCACAAATAACTTGTCCAATGTAAATAATAAAAGTACTGGATTTCTTCCATCCCCCTTTCACAGTCGCCTCAAGAATCACTAATGAATGAAATATTTCACATAAATGTACTTTATCACGGAATTAAAACTTGCCTTTTTACAGTTTGGAATTTTATCTCTTCAATACTTCAGAAATTAACTGGACTGCAGAGACTTCTGGCTCAAAAATGTTTGAACAAATGTTTACCTTAACTTCCTCACACACAAAACATGTGGAAACAAAACTAGTTCTCACTGTTAGAGATAAGTTACAAGTATGGAAAGGGGAAAAAAAAAACAACTTAGAGTGAACCTTGTGGTACTGGATTAGAATTGCATTATAGAAATATGCAGATGCTCCTCGATTTACAATGGGTTTACATCTGGATAAACCCATCATTTAAGCCAAAAATATCATAGGTTGAAAATGCACTTAGTACCCCATTAAAACCCCTGGTAAAGTCAAAGAAGTATGAATCAGGGACCACTGTATATATTTATAGATATATAAATAAAAATAGATGTAAATATGTGTAAGTACATAAAAATATTTCCTAGCTTTATATATGAAGAGGGCCTGAGGGTAACAATACCCTAAGAACAACAATGTACACAAGCCCCAGATCTTGGCTTCTAAGTATCATTTTCCACTAAAAACAACCAGGAAAAGTAGAAGATATGTTAGAATATCTAATTGTGCTAAAAAACAAGGAGTACTCAAAAAAGGAAGAGATATCAAAACCAAAAAGAAAATAAGCCAGGGGGTTCTCATTGGCCATTCAAGAATAATTTGAGCACCAAAATAAATAGTAATGCATTATGTCCTTGTGAAGCTAAACCTAGGTACATGTAAATAAGTGAATTTAAAATATGACAAACAAAACAAAATATTTACATAGTTTCAAAGCACCTACCACAAAATATTAGTTAATTACAAACAGGGAATGAATACCTTAAAAAGGGCAAGTCTGGCAGCCACAACTTTAATCACATAAAGTGAATACCATAATAGGACAAACTGAAATTGCCTGCCACCTGGTAAGATGTAATAAGAAGAATGCAGCATCACTTTTACAATAACCCTGCCAAAGATCTAATCATAAAAATCTAATCAAAGATCTAATCATGAAAAATATCACACAAATGAAAATCGAGGGGTATTCTACAGAATAACTAGGCCTGTCATCTTCAGATCTTCAAAAGTGTCAAGGCCTTGAAAGAAAAGAGAAAGAAATTATTCCAGATTGAAGGAGAATAAAGAGATGACAACAAAATGTAACACATGATTCTAAACTGGAATAGTTTGCTGTAAAACACATTATTGGGACAATTAATGAGGTTCAGATGTTAGTAATATAGTCATGTTAACTTTCTGATATTGATGGTAATGATGTCATTACATGCAGGAGAATATCCTTGTTTGTAGGAAATAAACATTAAAATATTTAGGGGTGAAGGGCTGGGCGCGGTGGCTCACGCCTCTAATCCCAGCACTTTGGGAGGCCGAGGCAGGCAAATCACGAGATCAGGAGATCGAGACCATCCTGGCTAACACGGTGAAACCCCGTCTCTACTAAAAATACAAAAAATTAGCCAGGCGTGGTGGTGGGTGTCTATAGTCCCAGCTACTTGGGAGGCTGAGGCAGGAGAACTGGCATGAATCCAGGAGGCAGAGCTTGCAGTGAGCCAAGATCACGCCAGCCTGGGCGACAGAGCTCTCAAATAAAAAATAAAAAAATAAAAATATTTAGAGGTGACGACAGGGCATCATGTTAGCAACTTAGTCAAATAGTTCAGGAAAAAAAATGTTCAAACTTTTCCATATGTCGGTCATTGTTTCAAAAATTAAAATTTAATTTAAAAATATCTATAGCAGTGCTGAAAACCTGGGAGGGGTATACCTACAGATAAGAACAGAATGGAATTTATAAAGAATACAAAGTAGATTGGGGTCGGGAAAATAACAAAATGCAATATACTTGAGGAACCAGACACTCAAAACAAGAAGAAAGTGGGATCTCCAAAAAAGATGAGTTTTCTTAGCAAGAAGGATTAAAAGAAGTATATCCTGAGCAGTCAGCCAGAGAGCAAAACCATAGTAGAACACCGTGTGGCTAAAGCCTCTAGTACAGCTCTATGTATGTAGGGGATGTGACACTTGGACAGTGTGATTATGAAAAAAGGAGACTGCCTCCTGAGGAACAGTAAGCACCTGCACCAAAAGGTGAAGCTACCGCATACCTTCAAAGAGAAACTCATTAAATATTTCTCCCTGTCCTCTTCTAAGCAATCACCAAAGCCAGAAGGATACATTGGGCTGGGAACATATATTTAAATGACCAATACAGTAGAGACTAGGTCATCATATAAAACTTTGACTACCATGAAAATCTAGTATTTGAAGAAAAAACAAAAAGCATGACATACACCAAAAGCACAGTAAGATCAAATTTTCTGTAGTGTTAGTAGAATAAAAAAAAAAGACAATGTTAAAAGAACATCTCAGAGATTAAAGATTACATGCAGACCAAAAATAGAGCTAGAAAACCAAAATTGGGCCAGGTGCAGCGGCTCATGCCATAATCCCAGCATTTTGGGAGAACAAGGAGGGAGGACTGCTTGAGGCCAGGAGTTCAAGACCAGCCTGAACAACAAAGCAAGAACTCATCTCTACAAAAAAAATTAAAACATTACCCAGGCATGGTGGTGCATGCCTATAGTCTCAGCTGAAGGTGAGGTGACAGGATAGCTTGAGCCCAGGAGTTCGAGGCTGCAGTGAGCCGTGAGTATGCCACTGCACTCCAGCCTGGGCAACACAGTGAGATCCTGTCTCAAAAAAATAAAAATAAAAACCAACTCCTATGAAAAACTAGAATTCTTAGAAACTCTATTCCAAAAACAAGTAACAAAATAACTGAAAACAAATGAAAATCAAGTAAGTGGACTAAAAGATCAAGCTTCAACACTTTCCCAGAATCCAATACGAACAGACAAGAAAAAAAATTTAATTAATGAAAGTTCCATAAATCCCAACTTCCACCTAAGTTCTTGAAGTGCAGTCCATAGGCCCTGGAAGTCCACAGTCTCTGGAAGTCCCTGCGACACTTTCAAGGAATCTTCCAGGTCAAAACTGTGTTTATAATAACACTGAAATGTCATTTTTCCCTTTTCCATTATATTTACATTTTACACTGATGTTGCAAAAGCAATGGTGGATAAAACAGCTAACACCTCTAACAAAGGCAATGCCTTCAAGTTGCACTAGCACCACTACATATTCCCAGGTTTATGTCTTTTTTTTTTTTTTTGAGACGGAATCTTGCTCTGTCGCCAGGCTGGAATGCAGTGGCGCGATCTCGGCTCACTGCAACCTCCGCCTCCCGAGTTCAAGCAATTCTCCTGCCTCAGCCTCCTGAGTAGCTGGGATTACAGGCGTCTGCGACCACATCCGGCTAATTTTTTGTATTTTAGTAGAGACAGGGTTTCACTATGTTGTCCATGGTCTTGATCTCCTGACCTCGTGACCAGCACTTTGCGCGGTGGCTCACGCCTGTAATCACAGCACTTTGGGAGGCCAAGATGGGCAAATCACAAGGTCAGGAGATCAAGACCATCCTGGCTAACACGGTGAAGCCCCGTCTCTACTAAAAATACAAAAAATTAGCCGGACATGGTGGCGGGTGCCTGTAGTCCCAGCTACTGGGGAGGTTGAGGCAGGAGAATGGCGTGAACCTAGGGGAGGCGGAGCTTGCAGTGAGCCAAAATCTTGCCACTGCACTCCAGCCTGGGCGACAGAGCCAGACTCCGTCTCAAAAAAAACAAAGCAATATACTGATGAATATAAAGTTAAAATACTGGCATGTACACTTAGTCGAAATGCAAAAGGGATATTCAGAATTAAATGGGCTAATAAGATCAGATAAACTTTTTCTACTGCATGTTTTGAACAGTTTTTTGAGGTGATAACCATAGACTAACACAGTTTGGAAAAGAGGGAAATGGAAAAACGTAATTAAGAACGACCAGCTGAACACAGAGAAAATAAGGCTAGGTAAAGGAAGCTAACTATAAATATAGGAAGCTAAGGGAATCAGAAGAGAAAGCTGAATAGCAGCTAGGTTTCTTTTTTACAATTAGGAAACCTAAGAAGAGACAGCTAAAAGATGAATCTGAAAAATGGGAGTTAGCAGTAGACCAGGCTCAGTGGCTCACACCTGTAATCCCAGCACTTCGGGAGGCTGAGGTGGGCAGATCACCTGAGGTCGGGAGTTCGAGACCAGCCTGGCCAACATGCAAAAATACAAAATTTAGCTAGGCGTGATGATGCACGCCTGTAATCCCAGCTACTCAGGAGGCTGAGGCAGGAGAATCGCTGGAACCCGGGAGGCAGAGGTTGTGGTGAGTCGAGATTGTGCCATTGCACTCCAGCCTAGGCGACAGAACAAGACTCCATCTCGGAAAAAAAAAAAAAAAGGAAAAGACAAAGACATCTTTAGAGGTTTATAATAGAGATGTATTCCCAGAAAAAGAAAACGCAAGCAAGCATGTAACAGATTCGAGATATGAATGAGCAAGGCAAAGAGTCAAAATGCAGGTAGCCAAGTAGGGTATGTAAGGAGAATCTGGATAAGCAGCAATTATGAAAAAAAAAAGAAATTGCTACCCAGCATCACTAAAATTCTGCATAATCCCAAATACTCTGTTTAAGTACTGCCATAATCTATTTCCAAAACAAAAGCAGCTTAGTCTAAATCGTATGCTCTATAAGCAATTATTTCAAGTAAGTAATTTTGAAATATACACCTATTTTCTGAAACTTTTAACTGTATTTCTTAGAGGGTAGTATTTACTACTAATAGTGCAATACCAACAATGTGTAAAATAATCGATTTTTGAGATTTACCAATGATATATGTGTAATGTATCTATAGTTATCACTTCATTAAGAAACAGCATACAATAAAAATTTGGTTTCCATGTTTGTACCTCTGTAAGCTTTTTATACATAAAGTTTACAATAGTTTCATCTCAAATGGCAAGGAGACTTCGTAACAGTACTACTTTAATCAGTTGAAGTCCTGAAAATTCACAATTACCTTCAATAAACAGAGCCTTTAAGTGTGTATTTTGTGCAATATACACTTTGGAAGTACTCTCTATTTGCCAATTTAATCTTCGAAAATCCACACCATACTAGAAGAATATCCAAATTTTGAAGCCATTTAAAAATATTTTAACTGATGACTCCTCTATTAACCTCTTTTCAAACCTTTGTCACAATTTAAACAAGGCTTCGAAAATACTTATAGTTTGACAATAATATAAAACCTATAAGTTAATTCAGTGATAAACTAACAGAATTCCAAAAAAACTACGAAGTAAATTATGCCTTGTTGAGGAGAAAAAAAAGAAACACAAAGGTGAGCACCTCACTTTATAAAACGTATTGTCTGCATCGAAACATACTACTCTTCTCCTGGGAAAAAAAATCAAGAACTAAATCTAAAAATAGAGGCTTAAATAGTCATTTTCAAGTGCTACAATACTTTTTTTACACAAAATTTACTAATAACCATCTTCATAAAGCGATTAATTCTCTGTAAAGGACTTGCTCTATTAAGGTTTTGTTGCTTTTGAAGCCAAGTATAAGCCATGTAAGGAAACTGAAGTTCAATGCCATTTATTTTGTTCACCTCTTTCAGATGCCCAAGAATAACCTCTTTTGCAGCCCAATGATACGTTCCAAAATCATAAAGTAGATGAGTTATGCACTTTAAATTATTTGATAAAGCTATTTGACTTAACAGGAATTACTCCATGGTTCACAAATCTTACCAACAATGAAAAAAAAAAAAAACTCTCCTGAGACCATGCCCCGCGGAGGAAAAAAAAAAATCAAAACTACAGTAATAAATAAAAGACTGCCTTTGGAAATGTACTTAATGAAGCTGAAGTAGCAAAGAACAAATTGTGAAATAATTTGATCCTGATCTTTAAAACTTATTTTTTCTCTTCGAACTAAAGAAAATCAACTCTCTCCTCGGGTTTCCGGTCATTACGTGAGACAGCACAGGCAATCTAAACATCAATATATATATTTAGGATATACCTACCAACAGGATACCAAATTTATTCAATATATATTCCAAAGCACAGTATTGTATTTCACCTCCCGGTACCGCAAAAGTACTGGGAAAAAAAATTAAACAGAAAAAGACTAAAACACCACTGAAAAAAGTTTGGGTTTGCTGCTATCAAAACTAGTCCCCATTGGTTCAGAAGTGTTCATAGCTCTGACTGGTGGAATGTCTGCCATGCTTCATGAATCCTGCCCCCACAGATGCAGGCAGAACCTATCACTATTTATGCAGAACCGACCAAAAACATTTGGGCCAACACAAAAATGTAAATACCATACCACTCGAAAAGCACAGCTTTTTATCACAATCACTGTGATTCCCTTGAAAATCGTTTTAAGCGTTTTACTTCCCTTCCCATATAGTCTGTTCTGAACTGTACAGAAGTCCTATCAAACGTCTTACAGGTTGTTGTTACTGTTGTCTAATTATATCTCTCTCTTTATTCTTAGTCCTTACTCCTTTTTTCTTCGTAATGGATCAGTTACAAGAAAAGCCTAGTCGATACTTGCTTTCAATTAATTAAACAAGTTATACGGCGCTAAACGTCTGAAAAACACACACTACACACAACTAAAGAAATATATTACTCACCGTGAAAAACAACTAAGAATGCCAAGATTTTTTGGTTTCTAAAATCTAACTAAATATACTGATCAGGATTGGAAATAAAAAAATAAAAATAAAAACCTCTATATACGATTAACGCAAGCGCCAATATAATCGGTATGAGTATAAACAAACGCGGCAGCCATCTCAATAACAGCAAATCACTCGCTGCAGCGACCAAACTTTCTTCCCAAACAGAAGGTGCCCGGCTGAGCAACTTAATATACACTCTATATGTTCCAGAAAGCCAAAACTTCTGGCCCCTGTGCTGAACAAAGGCACTCGTTCTTCGGATTGCTAAAAACTTTTCGTCCCACCGCATTCTTACAACCTCTTCCAACAAATCCAAAGTCCAGATGGTGGGGCGGGGAGGGGGGAGAGGGGACGCAGGGGGTGTGCAGTTCGATTTAGCCCCTCAATTATTATCCGCTTCGATATGAGAAAAGGAGGATTTACGGCAACTTGGAGAAAAGTGAAAAACACTAAAGGATCATCTCTTTTCCGAGTCACAAAGTCCCATGAACTTTGTGACTCAGAGACACTTTTCGTGAAAATTACCTTTCGGCGGGACAGCGTCTCAGGGCAGCTTTTTCAAGGCTTCGCTTGACATGATTTCCTTCCCTTCATCAGCCACTTTGGATCCAGCTGAATATCTCTCTCGGGTGAGAGCGGATGTGGACTGGCCTCCCGCAGAAGAGGAGTAGGTGGCTTTGGTGGGGGTTGGGGTGCGGGCTGGCTTCCTGGTCTCGAGTTTTGCAGGAGTTTCCCAGCCCCAACGAGGATCTCCGCCGAAAAAAAAAAAAAAAAAAACTTTTCACTCGTGACACCGCCCGGAATTTCAGTGCGAAACTCACTTCCTGCCTTGGCGAGAAGCAGGATCCAGCTCCGTCCAGGGGAACCCGGAAAACCAGCTCCGCGCGCACCGGAGAGGGGGAGGGAAGGGGACGGCCGCCGGGAGCCTCGGGCTCCGGGCAACCGGCGCGCCCCGCACACCGGACGGCAGTGGCACCCGGCCGGCGGGGGCGAGGACGCTGCCCGGGCGCTCGGCGAGCCTCAGCCGCGCTAGGCCGCCACCGCTTCCTCTCCGCCGCCCCCAGAGCCGGGCGGCAGGGTTATTGTCTCGATAGCGCTTGCCGCGCCCTTCGTCCGCGACGCCGCTGCCGCCGCCACCCGGAGCCGGAGCCGAGGAGTCGGGCAGGCTCAATGGCGGCCCCCTCCCCGGGCCGTCCGTCGGGCCGTCCGTCCTTCCGTCCGTCCCTCCCCGCTTTCCCTACTCGCCTTCGAACCCTCTTCTCCTCCCTCTCCCGTTTTCCCGCCGCCGTCCCTCCGCTGCCCTGCTCGTTCTCCTTCCCCAGCGGCAGTGGCTCCCCGAGACGCGCAGGGGGCGGGAGCAGGCGGCAGCTCCGTCTCCTCACGAGCTTGCGAGGCCGCGGCAGGGGCCGAGACTGCGTCCCGCGCCGCCGCGCCACATTCACTCGAGCGAGAGACCGCGAGGGGAGGGAGGACGGAGGGAGCGGAGAGAAAGGAGGAGGAATGGGACAGGGGCGGAGGGGAGTTACTGCCTCACAGGCCGCGGCGGCAACAGCGCCACCGCCCCGGCCGCGACGGGTGAAGAGGCTGCGCGCCGCGGCTCCGCGGCGTGGGCGGGGCGGCCTCCCGCCGGCTTCGCCCCAACCGCCAACAGCCGGGCAGGAGAGCGGCGCGGGCCAGTCAGCGCGCGGGGGCGGTGCGGGCCGACGTCGGCGGCTGGGGGCGGCGGGCCGGGGGCCGGGGGCTGGCGGCCGGGGGAGGGGCAGCCGGCGGCCGTGGGTTCGCGTGCAAGGCGCGCCGTGAGGCCCACTCTGGCCCAGGCCCCTCGAGGCCTGCCTGCTGCTCCCTGCCCGCTCCCCGACCCCGCACTCCCCCACTCCGGAGCCCCCCAAGGTGGGGAACGCTGGCAACGCCGACCCTGCTGTCTGCTCGCGGCCCAGCGCCCAGCCAGGGAGATAGAGAGCCCACAGGCCTCCGCCGCCCCGGCCGATGGAGTTTCTTTGTACGACAGTAATCGGTGCACAGGGGTTGTTGGAGTCCAGCCCTGATTTGAAGGCAGCAGGTATCTCTTGCAGCTGCAGCACTCCAACTTCCTCTAATGGCACGGTCAGGTCGCAGGAAACCACAGCGGCAGCGCGGTTGCAGCTTCCCACGCCCGCCCTTCGAGCTTGTTCCCCAGCGGCGCAGCTCAGCCTCCTCCAAGTCTCAGCCTCACACCGGCGGGGAGACAAAGCTGGCGCTGTGAGTGGGAAAAGGGCCCGCGAAATGGCCTCAAGATCGTGCCTTTGTTAGGGGAAACATGGGTACGCTCCGATGCGACGCAGGCTTCCAACCCCAGCGGTTCGGTGGTGGTGCTGTCGTTAAATTGCGCTGGCCCTAATAATTCAGCCTGGCAGGGTTTGCATTTATTGCGGAGAGAGACTCTTAAGCATTCTGTCAACACATATGGCAAATAGAAAGCCTCAACCATAACATTGCACAGTTTTTGCAGTTCTTGCCTTAAATATGTTCACAGAAAAGACGGCCTTGTTTTACCCAGAGAAGGAGCGCAATGCGGAGTGAACCATTCGCCACCCCCATTCTCTGCCGCACTTAACTGTGTACAGTGATGATAATTAGCCTCTGGCTCCCTGAAGTCCCTGGTTCAGTTCTTCCGTCTGTATTCTAGAGATAATTATTTATTACCAAGTTTGAATAAAGAACTATATCCCCTACAGACCTTTTTTTTTTTTTTTTTTGGCTTGCCAATGGAAAGAGTTCATAAATTCCACAAGTAATTATTTATCAAAATGAGTTGTACATTAGTTACAAACACTTGAAATAACGCCGAAGATACTCAAGTCATTTTATTCAGGTTGGGAGCATTTTTAACTACTTGAAGAACTGCTGGAATTAATACAGGTGTTAGGTTATTTAGCATAGAGCAGAAGTTGAAGATTTACAGGTAGTACTGAGGTGTTCAGATATATTCAGTGCTGAATCAGAGATAAGAGTATTCGCTGGAAGCTAGGAAATGGCAGTAGCTATGCCAGTGTTACCAAGCTGGATATCTATGTGAAAATGAATCTTAACAATTGCATAAAAAGCTAAAAGCATATTGTACAAGCTATTTGTAATCATCGCTGGGAAGATTTCTTGCTCCGTTTTCAAAACCCGTTTTGCGTCTGATCAGAACTCAGTGGCATAGCTCTGAACTGAAAGGGTCACTCTCCTAAAGCATCCCAGGGTGGAATATCTCCAATACTAATGGAAAACCAGCTAGATTCTGGGATTCCAGTGTTGCCTCTAATCTCAGGTTGATTCGAGACCCCTTTAAATGTGATGCCACAGATTTGAGTAAACCTAACCCCCCTCTCTAAACTTAACTGATCAGGCCACTGCTTTAGGCTAAGACTTGCCCTGGTCCTAGCCTTTTTAAAATTTATACTCATACTCAGGACCAATCTGACAGACTACCATCCAGGCTAGAAAAGTACTTATAACCAAAAACCCTCCAACTCACCTGAAATTCTGCCATTAGAGTTTTATCCCTTTAAGTAGTTTTTTTCTCTAGCACAAAACCATAATCCTGGGAAAAGTAATATTTTAATCCTTATTAGTCATTTATACCTAATTCATCAGATTGTTTCCCTAAAGCAGCTTTTGTTGGAAGGGAAAAATAGAGATAACTAGAGATAACATATGCTGAGGCTGAGTTGATAGGAGAGGGAAATGTAGTCTCATTCCTTGGAGCGATATATAGAGAGTAGAGGATTACAGGCAATAGAAGGACCCTCTTGATGGCTAAGTAAGTCCTGCTTACTCATACTGTAAGAATGAGCCCCCTAATACACTGGCCTTAAGAGGATGGAATCTAGCTGGTTGCAGTGGCTCGCACCTGTAATCCCAGCACTTTGGAGGCTGAGGCGGGAGGATTGCTTGAGCCCAGGGGTTCAAGATCAGCCTGGACAACATGGTGAGACCTTGTCTCTACAAAAAAAAAAAAAAAAGAGGAGGATGGAATCCAGGATACACTTGTCAATACAGTTGACCCTTGAATGATATGGAATTTAGGGGCACCAACCAAACGTGAGCATATAACATTTGACTCTCCCAAAACTAAACAACTACTAATAAACCTACTACTGACCAGAAGCCTAACTGATGACATAAAACAGTTGATTAACACA
Organism: Nomascus leucogenys; assembly: GCF_006542625.1. Taxonomy (NCBI): domain Eukaryota; kingdom Metazoa; phylum Chordata; class Mammalia; order Primates; family Hylobatidae; genus Nomascus; species Nomascus leucogenys. The sequence goes on along the minus strand of NC_044398.1, from coordinate 76,152,952 downwards.
TTTCTTGTATCTTATATGTATTATGTACTGTCTTCCTACAATAAGTAGAGAAATAAATGTTATTAAGAAAATCATAAGAGAAACTACATTCACAGAAATGTACTATGTCAATATCATAAGTTTACATTGTCTGTTTACAAGATGAATTGTCCGTCTGAAATAGCAGGCAACCTCAGCTGCAGACCTCAGTCTATGGTACATATCTAGCAGTTCTACTTTTTCTTGTAATGTCATGACTTTGCTTCATGGGAACACTTCCAGCATCACCAGTGGCACTTCATATGGATGCCATAGTGTTATTAAAGTTTTGCAGTATTGCACTAAACATGATGGAAAATATGTGAGAACCATGAGAGAGAACTTTTTACTGCAATACGCAATTTACTGGAGAGATGAACTGCTCACTCGGAGATGATTAGCATTACACAGCTTAAAGCGAATACTGGCAACACTTAAGCTCACTGCAATAGCACCAAGCGGTGGCTATGAAATTATTACAGTAGTACAGTTTGTATGACAGTTAATTTTATGCAGTTATGATTTAATACTGTAGCTTTACATTTGTTTACATTTCTCCCCACTACAAATAGCACCATGTTTGGTCTGTAAGTGTGTGCCTACATTATGATAAATTTTAACTTTTATGATAGGTTTGTTTATATTTTATGGTAGTAAATGATAAAAATAGACTAGTGTCTACACATATTTTATGCAGTCATGACATACATAACTTAAAAAAAAATTTCAGTATTTCTAGGCTACACAGTTTGCAAGTTTTTCAAATTGTTGCAAATCTTCAAAAAAAGTCTAATATATTTATTGAAAAAAATTTGCATTGACCAATGCAGTCAACCCTGTGTGGTCAAAGGTCAACTGTAGTTATCTATTTTGTCAAATATTTCTCTAATAATCTATTTGTAAAGTATTTTCTCTGGAATTCTGCATCTGTGTGCATACAGAAGGGTGAAATGGCGGGTATATGATCAGAGTGTTCAGCAATCAAACAATTCATCTTTGTTATTAATCACTGAGTATTTAATTTTGTTTCATATAAGCAGCACACACAGATAGAGCCAAATCTTCCATTTATTCTACAAGGTACTCTCATTCTATGCTTTACAGATTAGTTTCCTTTGAAAATCCTCCCACAGGACGTTACACTAAGATGGACTTAACTTTTCAGTTATGATTAAAGAAGAACTAAAACCCCACCTTAAACAAGGCTGCCTGTGAGTCTGCAACAATTAACTGAATTCCAAGACCACCTTAGAGAGTAAGTTAACTAATGTTTATTAATAGTATAGCTTCAAGTTCCCTGTTGTGATTCTCTGGATTCTCTGTGAAAGGCAGAAAATCTTTTCTTTGGGATTCCCCTTCCCAATGGCTGGGCTCAGGAAAGGAATTACTGTCTGCCAGAGATCAGCTATTTCAACTGAAGGAAAGCTTAGGGCCTTAACCATTCCAAGGAATGTACACAGCATCCATTGCGGGGGGGAAAACTGCTCTAAGAGAGAGCTCATCCACTTTTAAAAAGGATACCCCTGTCACTTCCCCATACCAGCCAAGCACCTGCATAGGAGCATTGAGGAGACAAAAATAGAGGGCAAGGACAAGTTTGGGATGATAATTCTTCTTTTCTCCTTTACCAGACCCCTAGTAAAGAACTGGTTACCTAAAACCAGTTTTTAGTAGAGTAGTGTTTGGGAAAAGTGAATCTTCAGGCTAGAATAGGGTTAGATTTGAATGAAGTCTAGAAGCATTGGTTCAGTTAGGTCAAAATGCACTATAACATGTATTTTTAATAGGGATTTGACTTCCCCCTTTTTATTTCCATCTTAGACTCTTGATAGAGAGGCCAGGAGGTTACAGTGGCAAGTCTGCAGGAAAGAAGTTCTTTGGCTCAAAAGAGGCTGTACATGCAAGAACCAACATTATGGATTTTGTAATACTTTGAGAATGGAATCACCTCTCCCATAACATGTTTCGACATTTCAAGCATATTTTTAAAAATATTTTATGCATCGCATGGAAAGTCTGCCTCTATTTGTGAATAGCTTTTGGAAAACTTCTGATTTTTTTTTCCTCTTGTATATGCTTAATAATCTTCTTTTCTATGCTGTATATTTTGTAAACTATCAAAGTTGAATTTCTTTCAGATGTCTTATTAAGTTTTTAAATATGGGGAGAGAAACAAATAATGCGTTGTGATTATTTGTGTGGCTTCTGAAACAAGACTGCTTGAATTAGAAACTTGGCTACTTGAGTGACCTTGGGAAAGTTCCTGAACATCTATAAACATATACTTGAGCTTCCTCTCTTCTAGAGAGGGGATTATAATACTGCCTTACAGATTATTAGGAAAACTGAATGGGACAATGCTCATAAAGTATTTAACGCAGTATCACAGTGCTTCGCAGACTCAAAAGTATTAGCTATTACTAGTAGTGCACTCTTTTTTTAGAGACAAGGGTCTCACTATGTTGCTCCAAGTAGAACTACAGTGGCTCTTCACAGGCACAGTCATAGCACACTGTGGCCTAGAACCCCTGGGCTCCAGCGATTGTGCCACCTCGGCTTCCTGAGTTACTGGGACTAGTATACTACTGGGCCAATCCTGGCCTAGTAAAGGCACCAATAATATGTACTACGCTTCCATTATTTCCATTATTTCTAAGGTGACCATATAGTCTATCATCCAAACTAGGATACTTTGAGAGTGAACAAAGACATTATTAATAATTACACAGGGGTGGGGCTCAGTGACTCATGCCTATAATCCCAGCTCTTTTGGAGGCCAAGGTGGGCAGATCGCTTGAATCCAGGAGTTCGAGACCAGCCTGGGCAACATAGTGAAACCACATATCTTCAAAAAAATACAAAAATTAGCTGGGTATAGGGTGGGTGCCTGTAGTCCCAACTACTTGGGAGGCTGAGGTGGGAGGATCGCTTGACCCCAGAAAGCAGAGGTTGCAATGAGCTGAGATTGTGTCCAGAATTGGTGGGTTCTTGGCCTCACTGACTTCAAGAATGAAGCTGCAGACCCTCGCGGTGAGTGTTACAGTTCTAAAGGCGGCGTGTTCGGAGTTTGTTCCTTCTGATGTTCAAATGTGTTCGGAGTTTCTTCCTTCTGGTGGGTTCGTGGTCTCGCTGGCTCAGGAGTGAAGCTGCAGACCTTCGCGGTGAGTGTTACAGCTCTTAAAGTGGCGTGCATCTGGAGTTGTTCATTCCTCCCGGTGGGCTCCTGGTCTCGCTGGCTTCAGGGGTGAAGCTGCAGACCTTCACAGTGAGTGTTACAGCTCATAAAAGCAGTGTGGACCCAACGAGTGAGCAGTAGCAAGATTTATTGCAAAGAGCGAAAAAACAAAGCTCCCACAGTGTGGAAGGGGACTGGAGCGGGTTGCCACTGCTGGCTCGGGCAGCCTGCTTTTATTCTCTTATCTGGCCCCGCCCATATCCTGCTGATTGGTAGAACCAAGTGGTCTGTTTTGACAGGGCACTGATTGGTGCATTTACCATCCCTGAGCTAGTCACAAAGGTTCTCCACCTCCCCCACCAGATTAGCTAGATACAGAGTGTCGACACAAAGGTTCTCCAAGGCCCCGCCAGAGTAGCTAGATACAGAGTGTCGATTGGTGCATTCACAAACCCTGAGCTAAACACAGGGTGTTGATTGGTGTGTTTACAAACCTTGAGCTAGATACAGAGTGCCGACTGGTGTATTTACAATGCCTGAGCTAGACATAAAGGTTCTCCACCTCCGCACCAGACTCAGGAGCCCAGCTGGCTTCACCCAGTGGATCCCGCACTGAGGTTGCAGGTGGAGCTGCCTGCCAGTCCCGCGCTGTGCGCCTGCACTCCCCAGCCCTTGGGTGGTCCATGGGACTGGGCGCCATGGAGCAGGGATCAGTGCTCATCGGGGAGGCTCCGGCGGTACAGGAGCCCACGGAGCGGGTGGGAGGCTCAGGCATGGCGGGCTGCAGGTCCCAAGCCCTGCCCCATGGGAAGGCAGCTAGGGCCCGGCGAGAAATCTAGCGCAGCGCCGGTGGGCTGGCACTGCTGGGGGACCCAGTACACCCTCCGCAGCCGCTGGCCTGGATGCTAAGCTCCTCATTGCCCAGTGCCGGCAGGGCCGTCCGCCTGCTCTGAGTGCGGGGCCCGCCAAGCCCACGCCCACCCAGAACTCCAGCTGGCCCGCAAGCACCACGTGCAGCCCCGTTTCCCACTTGCGCCTCTCCATCCACACGTCCCTGCAAGCTGAGGGAGCCGGCTCTGGTCTTGGCCAGCCCAGAAAGAGGCTCCCACAGTGCAGCGGTGGGCTGAAGGGCTCCTCAAGTGCCGCCAAAGTGGGAGCCCAGGCAGAGGAGGCGCCGAGAGCGAGCGAGGGCTGTGAGGACTGCCTGCACGCTGTCACCTCTGAAGATCGTGCCACTGCACTCCAGCCTGGGTGACAGAGTGAGATCCTGTCTCAAAATAATTATAACAATAAGTAAGAATTACACAGAGACAACAAATGTAAAACAAAGACTGTCCTGGATCAACTGAGGCAAATGATCAAACTAATAATTTTCAACTTTGTGCCTTCTTCTGATCCACTTCTCCTCTCCAGTCCTCCCTAGTATAAATCATAATCTATTTCTATCATATTACAATATGCATACCTCTTTCCAAATCAGAGCAGTATTAAATCAACAAAAGAAGTTTATTTAGACTTCTACTTAGACTTCTATTAGACTGCTTATTGCCCTTCAATGCAGGTTTTCACTTAATATTATCTTTCTTTGGGTAATGAAATTGCTCTTTTCCTCACTTATTCCCACACTTAATAAATTTACATTTTTCTATAATATTTTATTTTAGAAAACTGTTTAGCATCAAAAATGCCATGAAAACAGCCAATAAATTGGAATTAAACATAATTCGAGGTGTAGTAAGATGCTTAAATGCCCTGTTCAAAAATGCCAACTATGTTATATAGAAACTTTACTAGTTAAGTATCACATCATTCCTATTTTAAAGTCAGAGTAGGCCAGGCACAGTGGCTCACGCCTGTAATCTCAGCACTTTGGGAGGCCGAGGCAGGTGGATCACAATCAGGAGATCAAGACCATCCTGGCTAACACGGTGAAACCCCGTCTCTACTAAAAATACAAAAAAATTAGCCGGGCATGGTAGCGGGTGCCTGTAGTCTCAGCTACTCGGGAGGCTGAGGCAGAGAATGGCGTGAACCTGGGAGAAGGAGCTTGCAGTGAGCCGAGATCGTGCCACTGCACTCCAGCCTGGGCGACAGAGGGATACTCCGTCTCAAAAAAATTAAAAAAAAAAAAGTAAAGTCAGAGTAAATTCTCTCTGTATTGTCAAAAACTACTGTATCATAAGCAGACTACTGGACAAATCTCACCTACGTCTGATTTAATCAGTATTGGAAAATGATGTTTTTCCATTGAGTTTTCTAAAATAATTCTGAATATACTTTGGCACACATACTTCATTCCCTTGGGATGAAATTTATTTTCTGGGAAGTGACTATAAATGCTGTCAATTTCCTTCAAAAATGCTGATGTAAATTATAACATATTTTTAAATATTTCCTCTCCCTTCTGTTTTTCTCTAGCTTCAGATCTATTATTTTAGTTTTCTTAGCATTTTTCCCAGGCTGGAGTGTAGTGTCATGATCGTAACTCACTGTAGTCTCAAACTCCTGGGCTCAAGTGATTCTCCCACCTCAGCCTCCCAAAGTGCTGGGATTACAGGTGTGAGCCACCATGCCTGGCTCTAGTTTCCTTAGTTTTTAATTACTTTCAATTCTCTTGTTCTTTTAGTTTTACTCTAAGATGAATGGTTCTCTAAGATGGATGGTTTTCCAATTCTAATTTACTTTCAATTCTTTTGTTCTCCTAGTTTTTCTCTAAGATGGATGTTTCTTTCTACTTCTTGAAATTCCCTCTGAGGCTTGTTTTCTTATACAAAACTATATGTAGTATATCTTTCGTATCTCCTGGTATGTAGCATACCAAGCTATTAATAGAAATACTTTTTATTCTTGATATTTTATTTAATTTACCTATATCTGACCACCCTACCCTGTAGATAACTGATATTTCTATTTTGTCTTCTGTAGTAATGAAACCTAGCCAATAAATTTTTTCTCATCAATATTATCATCTTTAAGAAAAGTATGGGCAGCTAGGCATGGTGGCTCATGCCTGTAATCCCAGCACTTCGGGAGGCCGAGGTGGATGGATCACCTGAGGTCAGGAGTTCAAGACCAGTTCTGACCAACATGGAGAGACCCCATCTCTACTAGAAATACAAAATTAGCTGGGAATGGTGGCGCGTGCCTGTAATCCCAGCTACTCAGGAGGCTGAGGCAGGAGAATCACTTGAACCCAGGAGACGGAGGTTGTGGTGAACTGAGATTGTGCCATTGCACTCCAGCCTGGGAAACAAGAGTGAAACTCTGTCTCAAAAAAAGGAAGAAAGAAAGAGAGACAGAGAGAAAGAGAGAAAGAAAGAAAAAAGAAAGGAAAGAAAGAAAAAGGAAGGAAGGAGAGAGAAAGAAAGAAAGAAGAAAGAAAGAAAGAAAGAAAGAAAAAAAGAAGAAAGAAAGAAAAGAAAGAAAAAAGAAAGAGAGAAAGAAAGAAAGAGGAAGAAACGAAAGGAAGGAAGGAAGAAAGAAAAAGAAAGGAAGAAAGAAAGAAAAAAGTATGGGCACTGACATTAGCATTTACTAGCTGGTGACTTTGGATAAATCATTTAATCTCTTTGTGTAATGCTTCATGATTTATAAAATAGAATAAGTCCTATCTAGTCTTTCTCATAGGGTTATTGTGGGCACCAAACGAGATGATGAACATGAAAGCACACTATCAACACTACACAAATAAAAGCTATCCTTTTTTTCTTGTATCAAGAGGACTACAATTCATTATCATCAGTAAAATATAATAAGCCATATTAAATGTCCATTGACTTAGTTGCTCCATTGACTTAGTATAATCTCAAATATACATATTTGAGATTACATATTAAATGCAATATCTATTCTCTATAAAGCCTATGCTATAACCCATAAGAGAAAACAAGCATAAACTCACCAAATCTTATATAAAAATGTATTATTAATCCAGATGCCAAAAATTCAGAAATTTTTATAATTCTGACACTAGCTAGATTTTACACTATGAAAATGTGACTAGGCAAATGAGAAGTGTTCGTTTCAGGGAGAATGATTGGCCTACTTCAAGAAAACAAGCTTTTCAAACTTTAGAATCTGAGAATGTTCAGTAGTGGAAGAATAAGCAGGAAGAAACCTCAGAGGTCATCTTGTTTCTGCTTCAACTGCATTTTATAGCTGAGCGAACACAGGTTTGAAGACTTGCCCAAAGTCACTTTACTGGTTAGTGGCAGAACCATAATTAGAACTCAGTTCTCTCTCACCTCAGTATATGTTCAACCATGCCACATTGCTACCACATAGCAGTCCAAACACGGAACAACCCAGAAGCCACCACAGAAAAGTTTGACAGAACTATGTTTAAAACTCCTGTTGGCAAAAGACACCAAACAAAGTTAAAACATTAGAAACAATATAAGAAACAATTTAATATCCATATATACAAAGAGCTCTTATAAGTCTGGAAGGAAATAACAATCCAGTTGAACTATTTACAAAATCCAACTGGACACTCCAATTAAACTATTTACAAAAGACATTTTAAAAGTTTACAAAAATATATATATAAAGAGCCAATCAAGATTTGAAAACATGTAGGGGCTTTAAAAACCTAGGTGAGGAATAACCCTGTTTGAAATGAAATGATAATGAAACTCTAGCCAGCTTCGGCTGTTATTATTGTATTTGGGGCAGTGATTGTTTTCCAGTTCTCTCAAGCAAAAAGAACTCCACTGGACTATAATTAAAGGGTGCTCCCATGACCTGAACAGAAAGGGAAGTGAACTAATCTGACGATCGTGGGTTGGAATTAAACCGGTTTAAACATGGTCCCTGAAACTAGACAAGAGTCTTTCTGGTGCCACTCTCCATGAATGTCAGCAGGGAAGTTCATGGAACTTTTTGAGGAAGAGGCACCATCTCAAAAGGGTCAGACCTGGGCATATCCTAGTGAACCCCTACTTGAGCATATTCCTCCAGACAGACCACCAGGCTTCTGGGTATGTATTTGCCATAGTTTCCCCAAATTCCAATAATTATATACTTTGCCCAATTCCAATAATTATATACTTTGGAAACCATGGATTTTAAAAGAAGGGCTGAACAGTGTGAGCTGGCAGCAAATTGTTCTGGCAAATCAAAAGTGCTGTTTGTGTAATGGATTTAAGGCCCTGAAGGGAATTAACTCTCAAATTCTCCCAGGTTAAATGGATTAAGGTTCTATTTGGACTAAAGAATCCTATGGAAGGATCTAAGGACGCTAGTGCAGGAATAGCTGCAGGAGTCAGGGAGAGAGAGAGGAAGAAAGTCTTTCTCTTTCTGCCTCTATTTATAATGTGGACTTTATCCACTCTTCACACTTCCTTGAATTTACTTCCTGCCAGCTATTATAAAGACAAGTAATAGAGAAAAAATACGGGCTCAGGCAGAAGAAGGGAAAAAACTAGGCTCAACATAAATTTTATTTATTTAATTATGTATTTATTTAATTTTTTTTTTTTTTTTTTTTTTTTTTGAGACGGAGTCTCGCTCTGTCGCCCAGGCTGGAATACAGTGGCGCAATCTCGGCTCACTGCAAGCTCCGCCTCCCAAGTTCACGCCATTCTCCTGCCTCAGCCTCTCCGAGTAGCTGGGACTACAGGCGCCCGCCACTACGCCAGGCTAATTTTTTTGTATTTTTAGTAGAGACGGGGTTTCACCGTGGTCTCGATCTCCTGACCTCGTGATCTGCCCGCCTCGGCCTCCCAAAGTGCTGGGATTACAAGCGTGAGCCACCGCGCCTGGCCAATTTTATTTATTTATTTTAGATGGAGTCCCCACTCTGTCACCCAGGCTGGACTGTAGTGGCACAGTCTCGGCTCACTGCAATCTCCAACTCCCGGGTTACAGCGATTCTCTTGACTCAGCCTCCCAAGCAGCTGGGATTACCCAGCTAATTTTTTTTGTATTTTTAGTAGAGACAGGGTTTCGCCATGTTGGCCAGGCTGGTCTCGAACTCCCGACCTCAGGTGATCTGCCCGCCTCGGCTTCCCGATGTGCTGAGATTACAGGTGTGAGCCACCACACCCAGAAACATAAATTTTTAAAAGACTAAAACAGGCTGGGCACGGTGGCTCAGGCCTGTAATCCCAGCAGTCTGGGAGGCCAAGATGGGTGGATCACTGAAGGGCAGGAGTTCAAGACCAGCATGATCGACATGGTGAAAGCCCGTCACTAGTTAAAATACAAAAATTAGCTGGCATGTTAGCCTAGCATGGTGGCAGGCACCTGTAACCTCAGCTACTTGGGAGGCTGAGGCAGGAGAATCACTTGAACCTGGGAGGCAGAGATTGCAGTGAGGAGAGATCGTGCCATTGTACTCCAGCCTGGTCAACAGAACAAAACTCCATCTCAAAAAATAAATAAATAAAAATAAAAAATAAAGGACTAAAACAGACCTAAAACTAGGAATTGAAATAACATCTTTTTAAAAGATTAAAATGTTTGTAGAAAACGAGATGAGAGAGACATGTGAGAGTTAAAATTGTGAAAAAGAGCAAGTAGAGGAAAAAAAAAGATTTAGGATTAAACTTTCATAAAAGCCAGAACATGAAACGGATTTCAGTATAATGTATACATAAGAAAAATTTTCGATATTTAAAAATGAATGGCATTGACATTATTGATTTAAAACTTTTAAATCTATAATATAAAAAATTATTAAACAGTAACAAGTTCTGAATTAGTTAAAAAGAACGAGAACTGCTAGAGGTCGTTCAGTTCCTGAGTGAGTCTGATTTCCCCTGGAAAGAGGATCCTGCAGCACCACGAGCCTCCTGGGTAGAGAATTAATGAAACAGAAGGCCACTCTGAAACTGCTCTGAGACCCTGAAGCTCATGGCTCCCAAGTGTCCTTCTCAGCTGTGCAAGCAAGCATCTGACGCCTGAGAGCCCAAGCTTCTACAGCTGATCCAAGCAACACAGCTCAGCCTCTGTAAACTCCCAAGCCTTCCTCCATTCTCTCCTCCTCTTCAATACATTTCTATCAGAATAATAAATTAGGATGCTGGTTAGTAGATAACCTGCCTGTACAAGACTATGTAGCTAGGAATTTGGAGAGCTGGAATCTGAACCCAGCAACCTGAAAGACCAGAGCATAAATGCCAACCATAAACTATATGTAAACCTGTAACTACTTTTAATGCCTGCAACAGTAGATTTCCCACACCATGTATAAGCCAACATTTTCACTTTTAATCATTGGGTTTTGTTTTGTTTTGTTTTCTTTTTAAATCCACAATCGTCTGTCAAATAAAAACAAAAAGTTTTAATTTCCACTTGAAATACTTCCTGTTTTCTCATCTTCCTCTTCTTCTGCTCCTTTCAAACAAAAGCTGATCCCTTTCTTTTATTTTTTCCTCTCCATAAGGGCAATATGTATGTGTTATAGAAAATAAAGGATTTACAAAGTATACAAAGGAGGACAAATAATTCCACTGAATACCAACAGCTAAAAATAAGACCCTGATTATGTTGTTATTCAAGTGCCTGAGTATAACTATATAGACTAGGTGATTTCAAGGCCTTTGCTCCAGAGCGTAATACTTTTGGTAGCAGCAATACGTGATTATGCTAGACCCATAACTACAGTCACATCTTTTTTTGTGAGATTGAGTGAAAAACGAGCCACTCTAGTTTGGTTCTGCAGTAGCTTACCTTGTGGTAAAAACGTGTTTTTTTCTTAACTTTATTTATAATCATACCGTCTTATTTGACCAAAAAACAATTGTATTGGGATCTTGCTGGTAACCATTCCTTATACGTGTGTAATGGAGTATAACAAAAACAGGGTGAACATGGCTCACTCGGTGATGATTTTCAATACTGATATACTAAGTGGTCTCTCAGATCTTGGTATTCTTCCCTTTTCCTTTTATGTAAATAGGACTCATTGATGCTTCTCAGGCACTAGTGGAGAAGATAGTTTAAAAATCATTCCCAACAGAAGTTTCCATTCACAGATATACCTTTTACTTTCTCACACTACCTCATTTAAAGTCTTTTGTGTTTAAAAGTATGTAATAGCCCTAAAAGAAGGTATTATGTGTTTCATCTGTTGCTCCAGAAGAAGTGAAAAACCAGACTATTAACCTGCTGTGTAATCCCTGCACGGACCGCAACGCCTTTCAGTGGGAAGCCAGGCTAAGCCAAGAGCAGGGAGGATTGCAGTTTAAACATTGCAGGGTCAAGTTCAACATTTGTTCCATTCACAGAACTCCCACTGACATCAATGGGAGTTTTGTGCAGAGTTGAACTTCTTCCTCAGTTAAATTATTTCTGTAATGCCTTCTATTTTTCCAGAACATATTCCACAAAGAATGTAATAAAGAAAGTATATGTAGTACTTCTCTTTTTTTCAGGCCTATTATTAATCTTAATAAAATTCCATCAACAAAAAAAGCATTTTTCTTATAGAACATGATTTAGAAGGTCATTTTGCAGAGAATGTGAAGAGACTTTCATATAGTTCTAGAGTCATCTGTTTGCAATTTTTGAGATTTTTTGGTATGTGTGATATAAAAAGCACAGTTGAATTCAGTCAACAGCCTTTGAACCTCTGAAATTTTGTGCCCTATGATACATCATAATTGACTGATTGGGTACACAGAGTTCTTGAGCTTCTTAGATCGAGATACGTGGAGCTAGATATCAATTCCACAAATATTCTGAGGTAAATAAAAGTCGCTAAATAGAAAAAGTAAAAGCACTGGAATTTATGTAATTGTTGGCAATCTATATTAGTGAAGAGTTGGAACACTATGTTGTAATTTTATTGGGTAATATAGTAGCATCAATTACAATTCAGTATTTTAATAAATAAATACTCATAATTTATAATTACTCATTGTTATGACTTGTAATTTTAAGGGAACTTCTACTTTAGTATAATATTAGATTTTCTTTCTTTGAATAGCTATAGGTACTATCTAACATTTCTGTCAGTTTGGGAAATTACACACTAATTTACATTACAAAATGAATTACTGTATCTAAAACCATAACTTAAGGTCATTTTTGATATTTCAGACTTAACAGAAAATCTAAGGTTTCTTATAAGCCAAAGGAATACTCTAGATTCAAAAATCTGGTGTATGTTTTGCTTAATCTTCAGAAATATTTTTAAACAGATTGGATTCTAACCATCATTAGTATTCTTTAAAAAGCTTTGGCGTGATACATTGATACTTCACATAAGGGAGATGCTCCTTTTTTTCTGTTGCTCAGGAGTTTTTCAAAAGGGCAATCTGTGGAGAAAGAAAGCTGATAGAAAGTAAAAATAGAGGCTGAGGAAGGAGGATCGCTTGAGGGCGGGAGTTCAACACCAGCATAGTCAACATAGTGAGATCCTATCTCTACAAAAAATTTTTAAAAATTAGCCAGGTATGGCGGCATGCACCTGTAGTCCCAGTTACTCCAGAGCCTGAGGTGGGAGGATTGCTTTAGCCCGGGAGTTCAAGGTTCCAGTAAGCCATGATCACACCACTGCACTCCCATTTGAGTGACAGAGCGAGACCCTGTCTCAGAAAAATTAAAAAAAGAGAGAGAAATGGCACTTTTCTGGCCTACCCATTCTCTGTTATCCCTAAACATCAGCCAACTGCAACATTTTATACTGAATTTTAGTTTTCCAGAGGTCCATTCTTCTTTCAAACTGTAACTCCGTCAAGTCTTTCAGAGAATCATGAGATCACACAAACTACTATTTAATAGTGTGCTCAATCAGTAAAATCTTCTGAGGAATTCAAACAAGTGTCAGCTGTCATCAACATTTAGAGTGTCTATTATGGACCCAGTACTAGGCTGGGCGTTTCATATGTGATAAGTCATAAAGTAATTTAAAAGATACCAAGTTATGATGTTTTAGATAAATCTATAAGATATATGCAATTCTAAGAGGAATCGGTTTTTCCATGGGCCCGAGAATCAGAAAAGTCCCTACTTGTGAGTAACCATGATACATAGACTATCCATTCTTTTGTGGCCTTTTGAGTTGGGTACTGTTGTGAGGTTTTTAAGGATGCTATGGCTGGCAGTTTAAAAATCTGTCCGCAAATTCTTTGACATTATTCTCACTGAGAGGTGCAATCTATGAACCCTCTCCTTGAAAATGGGCTGTTTTTTTATTCTGTTTCAACCAACAGAGTACAGAGGAAATAATATTGTGTGACTTCCCAGGTGAGGGCATAAAAGGCAATGCAGCCTCCACCTTGTTCACTGGAATACTTGCTCTCGAAGACATCAGCTGCTAAGTGAGCATTCTGACTGCCCTGAAGGTGCCATGTATGGGAAAGGCCAAACTAGCCCACATGGAAAGACCACTTGGAGGGGCCCTGTGATTACATACAGGAATTGAGAGACAAAGAGAGAGAGCTGCCTGGCCAGCCCCCAGCTGCCTCACCCTCCCTTCTCCCTAACTGTTCAGCTCTAGCCATAAGATATATATTATATAGTTTGGCCATATAAATTACATAAATGTTTTATATGTAAAATAAAATTGTATTTATTTACTTATTTAGAAACAGGGTCTCCCTCTGTTGCCGAGGCTGCAGTGCAGTGATGTGATCATGGCTTACTTCTGTCTCCACCATCTTATAATATATCTCTGACTACATATATATGTTATATATATATTATATATGTGTTATATATATATAACTATATAATAAGATAAATAATAATAAGATAATAAACTCATTTCATTCCTTCTTCCACTATCCTGTTCCCTCCCTTTAGGGAGTCATTTCTGTTAGTTTTGTTTTGTGTTATATTTTTTAAAGATTTTCATTCATTTATGTTCATTTTGAGACACCACGAGGGATGACAATTAGGCTTTAGGCCAAATTGCTACAGTAATTTTTAGGATCATGACAGTTGTAGATTGAGGAAGAATTAGTCTTCTGATGAAGTGGTCTTCATGAAAACAGGTCATTTTGGTTTTTATCCCCTCACTGCTTCCTCATCAAAGTCTTTTTAAAATGGAGAAGTAGTTCTCTGCCTCTCTTCCTCATGGTTATTTACCTACCACATTTACTAAAATGTGCTTATCTAGTTAAAATATTTTTTAAATGGTTAGAAAGTAGAATTCATAACAGGATTTCATTTTACATATATAGATGTTTGCAAGAGGAAAACTAGTGACAGCTAGATCACAAAAATTTTTTTCCAGGGCACTGGAATAATTTATTCAAGTCAGTATTTCATATCAATTTAGGTTTGTGAGGTTGACAAGTTTTCATTGAGTTGGCCAAGGCCTAATACATTTGGTGTGATATCTCTGGTTTCAGCTCCACACCTCCAATCTCATTTTTTTTTTCCACAAGACTTTATTTATTTATTTTTATTTCCATAGGTTTTGGGGGAACAGGTGGTGTTTGGTTACATGAATAAGTTTTTTAGTGGTGATTTCTGAGATTTTTGTGCACCCATCACCTGAGCAGTATACACTGTCCCCTATTTGTAGTCTTTTATCCGTCCCCCTCCTCTCACCCTTTCCCCCAAGTCCCCAATGTCCATTGTATCATTCTTATGCCTTTGCATTCTCATAGCTTAGCTCCCACATATCACAAAATATTGAAGCTACTTATTTATGGAGAGTGAAATTTAAAGTGATTCCATTTTCATTCGTTTTTATCTCTATTTTCTCATTTTCCATATGATAATATACCCAAATAATGCTAAAAAGGTAGTTTTCTTTCCTTTACATTAAAAGACAAAATATTCTTTTTTTTTTTTGAGATGGAGTCTTGCTCTGTCCCCCAGGCTGGAGTGCAGTGGCGCAATCTCGGCTCACTGCAAGCTCCGCCTCCCGGGGTTCACGCCATTCTCCTGCCTCAGCCTCCCGAGTAGCTGGGACTACAGGTGCCCGCCAACACGCCCGGCTAATTTTTTGTATTTTTAGTAGAGACGAGGTTTCACCGTGTTAGCCAGGATGGTCTTGATCTCCTGACCTCGTGATCCGCCCGCCTCGGCCTCCCAAAGTGCTGGGATTACAGGCTTGAGCCACCGTGCCCAGCCAAAATATTCATTTTAAAATGACCACTCAAAAGTGGAATTGCTGTTTCATGGATGTAGTTTCTGTTTGGGATGATGAAAAAGTTCTAGAAATGCATAGTGATTGATTGTTTCACAATCTTGTCAATGTACTTAATGCCATTGAATTGTACAATTTGTAATGGTTAAAATAATAATGTGTATTATGCATATTATACCACAATTTAAAAACTACATAAAGGAGTTAAAAATATTATTACAGATGGGCCGGGTGCGGTGGCTCACACCTATAATCCCAGCACTTTGGGAGGCCAAGGCGGGCGGATCACTAGGTCGGGAGATGGAAACCATCCTGGCTAACACGGTGAAACCCCATCTCTACTAAAAATACAAAAAATTAGCCAGGCACAGCGGCGGGCACCTGTAATCTGAGCTACTTGGGAGGCTGAGACAGGAGAATGGTGTAAACCCGGGAGGCGGAGCTTTCAGTGAGCTGAGATTGGCCACTGAACTCCAGCCTGGGTGACAGAGCGAGACTTCATCCCCCAAAAAAATATATATATCAATATATATAGATATATATATATATATCATGTAAATATATATATATATATATATATATATATATCATATAAATATAATGATCCCTAGAATTAAATGAAACTTCTTATGGACCATGATCTTGCCATGCTTCACTTATATTCTTTAGACCAGTATCCAAAACATTATTACTTGCTCGGTGTATAAGAGTAAAAAATATAAATTAATATTTATTGAGGGGCTGAGTTTTTCTTTTTTCTTTTTTTTCCCACAAGCCTACGAAATTGATACTTTTCTTTTCTTTTTTCTTTTTATTTCTTTTTGTTTGAGACAGGTTCTCACTCCGTCTCCCAGGCTGGAGTGCAGTGGTATGATCTCTGCCCACTGCAAACTCCACCTTCTGAGTTCAAGCGATTCTCCTGCCTCAGCCTCCCAAGTAGCTAAGACTACAGGCAGCCCCACCAGGCCTGGCTAATTTTTGTATTGTTTCTAGAGATGGGGTTTCGCCATCTTGCCCAGGCTGTTCTTGTACTCTTGGGCTCAAGTGACCCTCCTGCCTTGGCCTCCCAAAGTGCTGGGATTATAAGCGTGTGCTACCATCCCTGGCCTCATTTTTTTTTAATATATATATATATATATATATGCATTTTTTTCACATAGAGGGGCTGAGTTTTTAAACATAAAATGTGTGTACATTTTACACACAATAAGTCATTTAATAGTCCCCAAAGTCAATGAGATAAATACCATTATCTCCATTTTGAATATGAAGAAACAGGCTAAGAAAGTTTAAGGCTGCTCGGCTAGTTAAGTGTCAAAACCAGGGTCTGATTCAAGGTCTGTTTGATATCAAATCACTGCTCTTCACCTCCTTGTTACAGCAATTTGACTACACCAGCTCTATACAGTGTTGCCATATAGAAACTTGTTACACAGCATCTCCATGGTTATAAAAAGTTCATTCCTAACTTTCCAGCTATGAGTTTACTTAAAAAGTCTGCCATGTTTACTTTGAAATTTTCTGTTTCCACTATATTTTAAAAACTGATTAGGCCAGGCACAGTGGCTCACACTTGTAATCCTGGCACTTTGGGAGCCCGAGGCGGGCAGATCACAAGATCAAAAGATTGAGACCATCCCGGCTAACATGGTGAAACCCCGTCTCTACTAAAAATATGAAAATTAGCTGGGTGTGGTGGCGCACACCTGTAATCCCAGCTACGCGGGAGGCTGAGGCAGGAGAATCACTTGAACCCAGGAGGTGGAGTTGGCAGTGAGCCGAGATTGTGCCACTGCACTCCAGCCTGGCGACAGAGTGAGACTCCGTTAAAAAAACAAAAACAAAAACCTGAATAACAGAGTTTTCATGGAAATCATTCACATGATTATTATTCTTATTAACTTTATCATCATGCTAAACATGATCATTGTGGTACATTTACTTTGGTTAGAGACAAAGTCAACAAGAAGATGCAATTTAAGATGCATTTTGAACACATTTTTCTGAAGCAAGGTTAGTAGCTTTCTGGAAATGATGTAGAAAAGAATCACCCAATTATCATTCTAAATCCATCAATTTAGAGTCTACAGGGTCCAAAGAGAGGACCAAGGTTTGGTCCTGAGTTTAAAAAACAGAGTCAGCACACACATTCTTTTTCCAATTTGGAAGCTTAAATTTTATCCTTTGCTAGTATACTGGAAGGGTAGCACATTAGTTCTAAGACCAACCCCTTACTTCTTCCTCATACTCCAAAGTTCTTAGGAGTGAGTGCTGGTTAAGGGTTGGTAGAATTTATATGCACTAGGATCTTCTGGCATGGCTTAGAGTTCCTGCAAGAACCCTAGAATGAATTCACTCCCTTAGATGCTATTATGAGTTTCAATTTTGAACCAGACCTCTGACCCACTGTTAGATGAGCAATTAATAGGAACAAGTTTCTTTGAGACCCTTGGACTGATCCTTTGGATACTGAAGGCTCAAGTTTGGGATGCAGTAAGCTACCTAGGATTTGAAGTTCAGATGAGCAATGAAATGAAACAGCGTACAGGAAGCCTGCTAATAATTTTGCACTGCATTGACTTAATTTCCCCAAGTAAAATATAATAATGAATTCATTTAAAATAAGGAAGCTATTTGAGAGCTGTCAACACATATGGAAATTTGGGAGCTTTGCAAACTCACTACTGAAAGAAATATGAAAAACAATTAAAATTATCAATATCACCTATGCTTTTAGTATGAGGATGAAAAGGTAAAGTTCATGCCAAGAATTTGTTCAGTCGTGCAGAACTGAAGTCTGAGCATGCAAGTGACTCAGTCAGAATCAAAGGAGGATAATGAAATAGGCCTTTGAGACATATAAAGAACATATAAAAATTGGATAAACATGCAGAAACAAACAAACAAAAAACCACCTCCCACAGGCTTGACCCTCATAGAGTCCAAAATATTTGACACTGAGAATATCTTCCACACTCTTTGTTAAGCCCCTAGAAGAAGTTCTTTACATGAATTTCTACTGCCGATAAATGTGCCCCAGCCATTGTACAAATGATCAGCATTAAACTTTCTCATTTGGAGTCAGGCAAGGTGGCTCATACCTGTAATCTCATCACTTTGGGAGGCTGAGGCAGGAAGATTGCTTGAGTCCAAGAGTTCGAGGCTATAGTGAGCTATGATGGTGCCACTGCACTCCAGCCTGAATGAGACCCTGTCTCTTAAAAAAAAAAAAAATCCTGTTTGAAAAGAAGGCATTTTTACCACCTTAATTCAAAGGCTACAAACTTAAATAACCATTGAAAGGCATGCACAGGAAATAATAAATGTATATTCAATGTCCATTACCCTTGTTCATGAGGGAAGCTGTGAAATAGAGAATCCAAAACAAAGGTTAACCTCCAAATCACTCATACTTCAATTTGAAGTGTATTTGTTAATTGTAAATTGTTTCCCTATTTTACCTTTACTTAGGTGAGGGCTTCAAAACTTCAACACTATTGACACTTTAGACTGGACGAGTCTTTTGTGTAGGGGCTGTTTTGTGCATTGTAGGATGTTACTAGCATCCCTGGCATCCCTATCAATAGATGCCAAAAGCACCCCATATTTGTGGCAACCAAACATGTTTACAGACATTGCCAAATGTCCCCTTTGGAGCCAAGATCTCTCCCAGTTGGAAACCGCTGATTTACACCACTATAAAGATTAGTTCACCTTTTCTGCTGGGCACACACCAGCTGGAAAATAGGGAAAGTAATTTAGGAGAGAACAAGATGAAGCTGGCCCAGGACAAAGAAAATGTATTGCAGATAACCTGCAGTGTGGATAATCAACAACTAATTCATGAGAATTAAATATATGGTTGGGAGCATCTTATTAGAGTCAATTGGTAGACAATGAATGATTGAGGTTGATATAAATACCGGACGTAGTTATAATCACCTTCCGGCTACCCGACTCTGGCTGCTGAAGATCAAATCAAGTATTCCTTTTATAGAACTGCATGACTTGATACACATTGTGCAATTGAGAGCTTGCTTGTTTTTCAGTCATTGACAGCTGGTCTAGCAGAAAGGCTGCCAGACACTTGGGTCATGCAACCAATCTCAAAATGCATATTGGGCCTGAGAAGATAAGGAGGTGATGACTAAGGATTTTAAGAAGGAAGAAGTAATCACTTCTAACTTAAATGTAATTTGATAGTGTTTCTGCCACATTTAGGCAAAATGTGTTTTAGCCTCCTTTATGTATTTGTATATATTTTATGGACAAAAGTTTTGTTTTTATGAGAAAGTCTTAAGTTATGACAACAGGATGGTTCATGAATTGGTACTCTGAAGACCACTAGTGCAAAATACAGGCTAAATCTCATGCCCCCTTCCAGTCACTACCTCCCTCTTCCCCACTAGACCAACTTCTAACAGTATAAACTTTCGCCTGTTTTTGTACTTTATATAAGTGGAATACTATGTGTATTATTATGTCTGTCTTCTTTCATTTGACATTGTTTTGTGAGATTCATCTAGATTGTTGTAATTTTCTTTTTCATTGCTAGCTGTTATTCCAATGAGTTCATATACCACAATTAATTTCTCTACTGTTGGGTTGTTTTCAGTTTTAGATATTAAGAACAGTTATTTTCTGAAAAAAAAAATAGGCTAAAAAGGTGCATTCATTAGGAAAACATGTATGTTGACTGTATTTTGTGTGTGTGTGTGTGTGTGTTATTCTATTAATCATACTGACTGGGTCCCGAGCTCTTGTTTTCCCAATGTGAGACATTTAACAAAAAAAGGTATACAGATGTGCCCATGGACTGGAAAATAGTTTACTCAGTTGTAATTAATTAATTAATTTTTTTTTTGAGACGGGGTCTCGTTCTGTCACCCAGGCTGGAGAGCAGTGGCACGATCTCAACTCACTGCAACCTCCGCCTCCCGGGTTCAAGCAATTCTCCTGCCTCAGCCTCCTGAGTAGCTGGGATTACAGGCAAACGCTATCACGCCTGGCTAATTTTTGTATTTTTAGTAGAGACGGGGTTTCACCATGTTGGTCAGGCTGGTCTCGAACTCCTGACCTTGTGATCTACCCGCCTCAGCCTCTCAAAGTGCTGGGATTACAGGCGTGAGCCACCGCGCCTTGCCTAATTAATTAATTAATTAATTATTTTTATTTTGAGACAGAGCCTTACTCTGTCACCCAGGCTGGAGTGCAGTGGCGTGATCTCGGCCCAGTACAACCTCTGCCTCTTGGGTTCAAGCGATTCTCCTGGCTCAGCCTCCCTCTTTCTCCTGAATAACTGGTATTACAGGCGTGTGCCACCATGCCCATCTAATTTTTGTATTTTTAAGTAGAGACAGGGTTCCACCACGTTGGCCAGGCTGGTCTCAAACTCCTGACCTCAAGCGATCTGCCCGCCTCAGCCGCCCAAAGTGCTGGGGTTATAGGCATAAGCCACCATGCCTGGCCTACTCAGTTGTATTTATATCAGGTTCAACAATCATACTCTCTGCATTCTTTTTTTTTTTTGGAGGCAGACTTTCATTCTTGTGGCCCAGGCTAGAGTGCAGTGGCACGATCTTGGCTCTCTGCAACCTCTGTCTCCCGGGTTCAAGCGATTCTCGTGCCTCAGTCTCCCGAGTAGCTGGGATTACAGGCGCCTGTCTCCTGCCTCAGCCTCTCCGAGTAGCTGGGACTACAGGCGCCCGCCACCATGCCCGGCTAATTTTTTGTATTTTTTAGTAGAGACGGGGTTTCACCATGTTGACCAGGCTGGTGTTGAACTTCTGACCTCAGGTGATCCGCCTGCCTCAGCCTCCCAAAGTGCTGGGATTATAGACATGAGCCACCATGCCTGGCCTCTACATTTTTATTAATAGATTTCTATCTACTTACCCACTTAGAGAAAAACCTAGATTTAAGAGATGTGTCCAGGGGTTGATCTTTGAATTCCGTTTGTAAAACAATTTTATTAGTGAACTTAATGAAGACCCCAGAGAAGGCATTTACTGCATATCTAACACAGTCCTGGCACTTAGAAGTCACGTATTTGTTGAATGAATGAGTAAATGAGTTGATAGATGGAAAATTGACTGTTGGGGCAAAATCAATATGATTAATTTTGTTAAATGTTATTTAAGCAAATAATGTTAAAAGGAGTTTGCCCAAACGCAGACAGCCAAAAGATTAATGAGCTGAGTTAGAATCTCAGACTAACTCCAAAGCACTTAACCTCTAAACTAGGTGGAATACTCAGAAAAGAAATGCTAATGGATAAATGTAAGTTCCTGCCCTGAAGAGGCAAAAATAAGTTGCACAAGTACAGAATTGTGTATTGTTAATGGCCACTGCTCATATAAAACAGACCTCATGGCTTTGGTTGACCACAACGTCAGCTGAGCCCACAGCGTGATACACCATTAAAAAAGCGAATTCTGTCTGAAGCTGCATTAATCAACATATTAAAGCAGTGAAAGTCCTGTTCAACCCAGCTCAGCACCTTTTACTTTTATCTCCTTGACCAGTGTCTGGGACAGGATGTTGTAAAACTATTCAGTTCTTTGTCTTTGTGTCCTTGTGTTTTACTATCACCAGAAATATACAGGCTTCACTTCATACAGAAAAGTATCCAAGAACAGATTAAGACTTTCTCTTTTTTTTTTGAAACAGAGTCTCACCCTGCCACCTAGGCTGGAGTACAGTGGCGCAATCTCAGCTCACGGCAACCTGCACCTCCTGGGTTCAAGAGATTGTGATGCCTCACTCCTGAGTAAATGGGATTACAGATGTGCACCACCATGCCTGGCTAATGTTTATATTTTTAGTAGAGATGGGGTTTTGCCATGTTGGCCAGGCTGGTCTCAAACTCCTGGCCTCACACGATCTGCCCACCTCAGCCTCCCAAAGTTCTGGGATTACATGCGTAGTCCACCGTGCCCGGCCAAGACTTTCCAATTATAATCATTCTTGATTACCAATTCTTTGTTTCAGGTCCGATTCTTGCCCCCTGTTCCCCTTATTTGGCATTTTGGATTGTCCCTTACTTCTGGCCTATTCTTACTTGGTGTGTTAGTCAGGGTTCTCCAGAGAGACTGAAGAAATAGGATGGATAGATTAGATAGATAAATAGATAGACAGATATAGATAGATAGATAGATAGATAGATAGATAGATAGATAGACAGACATACAGACAGACAGAAAGACAGGTAGATGATAGGGAATTTACTAGGGTAATGGCTCACACAATTACAGAGGCTGAGAAGTCCCACAAGCCGTCTGCAAACTGGAGACCATGGGATGCTGCTAGAATGGCTCAGTCCTAGTCTGACGAGCCTCAGAACCAGGGAAGCCAAGCTCCAAGAACCTGGGGGCTGGGGGGAAGAGGTGCTTGTGTAAGTTTTGGAGTACAAAGGCTGGGAAGCCTGGAGTTCTGATGTCCAAGGGCAAGAGAGGAAGAGTGTATCCCAGCTCTCACAGACAGATGAACACATTCGCCTTTTCTCTGTTTCTGTGCTCTTAGGAGCCCCAGCTGCTTCGGTGGTACCCACCCACAGTGAGGGCAGATGTTCCTCACCTCCTCCACTCAGACTCACAACATGCTAATCTTCTCTGGAAACAGCCTCATAGACACACCCAAAAATGAGGCTTTACCAAGTTTCCAGGTATTCCTGAATTCAGTCAAATTGACACCTAAAACTAACTATCATGCTTGGGAAACGGCCACCAACTGTCATTGCTTTGTGCTCAAGAGACCCAAGCCAGCAATGTCCACTCCCACAGCCACCCCAGAAATTCTGGTCTGGATCAAACTTGGGCCCCAGTAATTTAGCAAGAGATTTGGCAAGTCTTAGTTCACTCTATGATGGAACATTTTATTTGGTTATGGGAATCTTATTGAGACAGACATTGATAAGCTAAGGGCAGCCAAGACGATGAAATACCTACAAATTGTACCATATGTACACATTTGATCTTGGCCAAAAGACTGAGAAAGACTATGTTACACCAGGAAAAGCTGGTGAAACTGGAGGAGTTTAACCTGGACAAGAAAAGGCAATGATGTGTAGTTGGTACAACTGTATTCTGTACGTGAACAGCTGTTCTGCAGAAGGGGTAATAGTCTTAATCTCATTTTACAAGTACGAAATGTAAATGAGTGAAAGCTTTAGGGGGCATTTTGGGTCTGGTGGGAGGGAGAACCTAGCCATAAAAAGGTATCTGTATTAGTCATCTTGCAACTCAATTCAAACCAGTTTACACACTGAAGAGAACGTATTGTCTTTTGAAACTGAAAGACTCAAAGGGATGACTGGCTTCAGATTTGAGGGAAAAATGGGGTAATATACAGCAAGGATAAGGAATTCATAACATCCCCGAGTTATCCCAAATTATCTCCAAAGGTTGGAGAGTTTTAGGGTCAATCTCTTAGAAGAGGTTGGTTTTCAAAATATTTTGAGGAATAGAATGGACATGATTTTCAGGAAAACAATAAAAAAATTGTCCTACACCATACAGCTGGGATTGAGAAAAGAGAATAATGGGCATAGTAAGAGGTTCTCTGTTTAACTAGACTAGAACAAGAAATGTGCAGAACAATGAATCAGAAATTTGAGATAATGGCAGAACCATTGATGAGTGAGTGTCATTCAGACTCTTATGGTATTTACAAAACACATTAGGTCACGTACTCCTATAAGTTCTTAAATGCTTACTTAAATTTAAAATGAGATCTGCTTACCTGGAAAAGAATTATTACATTATTTAGAAACATGAATTGACATGGTATTAGAATATCGCATATCTTTGGATAATTTACCATCTATGGCAATAGTTATAAACTTGACATTTGTAAAGAAAATATCGAGGTGGAGCCAAGATGGCCGAATAGGAACAGCTCCGGTCTACAGCTCCCAGCCTGAGCAACACAGAAGATGGGTGATTTCTGCATTTCCGTTTGAGGTACCGGGTTCATCTCACTAGGGAGTGCCAAACACTGGGTGCAGGACAGTTGGTGCAGTGCACTGTGCACGAGCCAAAGCAGGGTGAGGCTTTGCCTCACTCGGGAAGCGCAAGGGGTTAGGGAGTTCCCTTTCCTAGTCAAAGAAAGGGGTAACAGACGGCACCTGGAAAATCGGGTCAGTCCCACCCTAATACTGTGCTTTTCCAATGGGCCTGGAAAACGGCACACCAGGAGATTGTGTCATGCACCTGGCTCAGACGGTCCTATGCCCATGGAGTCTCGCTGATTGCTAGCACGGCAGTCTGAGATCAAACTGCAAGACGGCAGCGAGGCTGGGGGAGGGGCGCCCGCCATTGCCAAGGCTTGCTTAGGTAAACAAAGCAGCCAGGAAGCTCGAACTGGGTGGAGCCCACCACAGCTCAAGGAGGCCTGCCTGCATCTGTAGGCTCCACCTCTGGGGGCAGGGCACAGACAAACAAAAATTCAGCAGGAACCTCTGCAGACTTAAATGTTCCTGTCTGACTGACAGCTTTGAAGAGAGTAGTGGTTCTCCCAGCACGCAGCTGGAGATCTGAGAACGGACAGACTGCCTCCTAAAGTGGGTCCCTGACCCCCGAGCAGCCTAACTGGGAGACACCCCCCAGTAGGGACAGACTGACACCTCACTCGGCCAGGTACTCCTCTGAGACAAAACTTCCAGAGGAACTGTCAGACAGCTGAATATGTGGTCTCACGAAAATCTGCTGTTCTGCAGCCACCACTGCTGACACCCAGCCAAACAGGGTCTGGAGTGGACCTCTAGCAAACTCCAACAGACCTGCAGCTAAGGGTCCTGTCTGGTAGAAGGAAAACTAACAAACAGAAAGGACATCCACACCAAAAACCCATCTGTACATCACCATCATCAAAGACCAAAAGTAGATAAAACCACAAAGATGGGGAAAAAACAGAGCAGAAAAACTGGAAACTCTAAAAATCAGAGCACCTGTCCTCCTCCAAAGGAACGCAGTTCCTCACCAGCAACAGAACAAAGCTGGACGGAGAATGACTTTGACGAGTTGAGAGAAGAAGGCTTCAGACGATCAAACTACTCTGAGCTACGGGAGGAAATTCAAAACAATAGCAAAGAAGTTAAAAACTTTGAAAAAAAATTAGATGAATGGATAACTAGAATAACCAATGGAGAGAAGGGCTTAAAGGAGCTGATGGAGCTGAAAGCCAAGTATCAAGAACTACGCGAATATTACAGAAGCCTCGGTAGCCAATGAGATCAGCTGGGAGAAAGGGTATCAATGATGGAAGATGAAATGAATGAAATGAAGTGAGAAGGGAAGATTAGAGAAAAAAGAATAAAAAGAAATGAACAAAGCCTCCAAGAAATTTGGGGCTATGTGAAAAGACCAAACCTACGTCTGATTGGTGTACCTGAAAATGACAGGGAGAATGGAACCAAGTTGGAAAACACTCTGCAAGATATTATCCAGGAGAACTTCCCCAATCTAGCAAGGCAGGCCAACATTCAGATTCAGGAAATACAGAGAATGTCACAAGGATACTCCTCGAGAAGAGCAACTCCAAGACACATAATTGTCAGATTCACCAAAGTTGAAATGAAGGAAAAAATGTTAAGGGCAGCCAGAGAGAAAGGTCGGGTTACCCACAAAGGGAAGCCCATCAGACTAACAGCTGATCTCTCGGCAGAAACTCTACAAGCCAGAAGAGAGTGGGGGCCGATATTCAACATTCTTAAAGAAAAGAATTTTCAACCCAGAATTTCATATCCAGCCAAACTAAGTTTCATAAATGAAGGAGAAATAAAATACTTTACAGACAAGCAAATGCAAGTGATTTTGTCACCACCAAGCCTGCCCTAAAAGAGCTCCTGAAGGAAGCACTAAACATGGAAAGGAACAACCGGTACCAGCCACTGCAAAAACATGCCAAATTGTAAAGACCATCGAGGCTAGGAAGAAACTGCATCAACTAACGAGCAAAATAACCAACTAACATCATAATGACAGGATAAGATTCACACATAACAATATTAACTTTAAATGTAAATGGGCTAAATGCTCCAATTAAAAGACACAGACTGGCAAACTGGATAAGGATTCAAGACCCATCAGTGTGCTGTATTCAGGAAACCCATCTCACGTGCAGAGACACACATAGGTTCAAAATAACGGGATGGAGGAAGATCTATCAAGCAAATGGAAAACAAAAAAAGGCAGGGGTTGGAATGCTAGTCTCTGATAAAATAGACTTTAAACCAACAAAGATCAAAAGAGACAAAGAAGGCCATTACATAATGGTAAAGGGATCAATTCAACAAGAAGAGCTAACTATCCTAAATATATATGCACCCAACACAGGAGCACCCAGATTCATAAAGCAAGTCCTGAGTGACCTACAAAGGGACTTAACCTCCCACACAATACTAATGGGAGATTTTAACACCCCACTGTCAACATTAGACAGATCAACGAGACAGAAAGTTAACAAGGATATCCAGGAATTGAACTCAGCTCTGCACAAAGTGGACCTAATAGACATCTACAGAACTCTCCACCCCCAATCAACAGAATATACATTTTTTTCAGCACACACCACACCTATTCCAAAATTGACCACATAGTTGGAAGTAAAGCTCTCCTCAGCAAATGTAAAACAACAGAAATTATAACAAACTGTCTCTCAGACCACAGTGCAATCAAACTAGAACTCAGGATTAAGAAACTCACTCAAAACCGCTCAACTACATGGAAACTGAACAACCTGCTCCTGAATGACTATTGGGTACATAATGAAATGAAGGCAGAAATAAAGATGTTCTTTGAAACCAACGAGAACAAAGACACAACATACCAGAATCTCTGGGACACATTCAAAGCAGTGTATAGAGGGAAATTTATAGCACTAAATGCCCACAAGAGAAAGCAGGAAAGATCCAAAATTGACACCCTAACATCACAATTAAAAGAACTAGAAAAGCAAGAGCAAACACATTCAAAAGCTAGCAGAAGGCTAGAAATAACTAAAATCAGAGCAGAACTGAAGGAAATAGAGACACAAAAAACCCTTCAAAAAATTAATGAATCCAGGAGCTGGTTTTTTGAAAAGATCAACAAAATTGATAGACCGCTAGCAAGACTAATAAAGAAGAAAAGAGAGAAGAATCAAATAGATGCAATAAAAAATGAAAAAGGGGATATCACCACTGATCCCACAGAAATACAATCTACCATCAGAGAATACTACAAACACCTCTATGCAAATAAACTAGAAAATCTAGAAGAAATGGAGGGACAGCATTAGGAGATATACCTAATGCTAAATGACGAGTTAATGGGTGCAGCAAAACAACATGGCACATGGATACATATGTAACAAACCTGCACATTGTGCACATGTACCCTAAGACCTAAATAATAAAAAGAAAAAAAAGAAAAAAAAAGAAAATATCAAAGTAGGATATAAGTATCAAGATACTATGCTTTAGCATATGATTCTATATTCATGATATATCTTTGGAAGAAGACACAAGAAATTGGTATTAATTGCCTCTAGGAAGGAGACCTAAATGGCAGGAGTTGGGATGTAATATGGTTTGGATCTGTGTTCCTACCCAAATTTCATATTCAGTTGTAATTCCCAGTGATGGAGGTGGGGCCTGGTCGGGGGGTGATTTCGTCATGGGGACAGTTTTCTCATGAATAGTTTAGCACCATCCACTTGGTGCTGTTCCTGTGATAGTGAGTTCTCAAAAGATCTAGTTGTTTAAAAGTATGTAGCACCTCCCCATTCTGTCTTCCTTCTGCTCCAGCCATGTAACATGCCTTGCACCTCCTTTGTCTTCTGCCATGATTGGAAGTTTCCTGAGGCCTCCCCAGAAGCAGAAGCCACAATGCTTCCTGTACAGCCTGCAGAACTGTGAGCCAATTAAACCTCTTTTCTTTATAAATTACCCAGGCTCAGATATTTCTTTATAGCAGTGCAAGAACCGACTTATACAGAGTATGAGAGAGAATTTTCATTTCAAACCTCTTGGTATTGTTTGGGATTTTATATCATATGTATTTCTTATTCAGCATTAGCTAAATAATTAATAAAAATATTAATCTTGTATTCCTGTTTGGGTCAATATCAAAGTTTGAAAGACTCTGTGCCTTTTTCCATTGATCTGACTGTTGGTTTTAATTCCTTGTTTTCTACATAATTTGGATCTTTTTTAAAAATTGTTGACCAAAATAGCTAATTGATCTACTCTGTTGTTTGAAGACAAAATCTTAAGCCAGATGTATCTTCTTCTCCTTGCTATTGGTGACTGTGGCACCTTGATAGGAAAATTCCTGAGGCAGAAACGGCGAGAAGTAATTTAAATGATAACCTCTCAAATATGTTCAATTTTCTCCTTTCCCGCTGCTACTAATTTGACCTGGGACATTATATGCTCTCTCCTGGCTACCTTCACAGCCTCCTTAATGACTTCTCTCTCTTTAGTCCTATTTCCCTTTAATTCTTTCTGCACATTCTGGCCAGCAATGTAATCATGTCTCTCCCACTCAAAACCTTTGGATGGCTCTTCATTGTCCTCGGGGAGAAGCCTAGATTCCTTCATAGGCTCGCAAGTCCTTTCAGGATGTGGCTCCTGCCTCCTCATCTTCTCTTGCCACCCTCCCCTTCTGTGCTCCAGCTTTTCCATTCTTGGAATTCACCATGCCCTCTCTTGCTCCTGGAATTTTCTGCTACCCCATCTTTGCCTGGCTAACTCCTATTCATCCTTGAATTCACTTAGATATCATATCCCCTCGAAATCCCTTCAGTCTTCAAAATCTGAGTTTTAAAAACCCTCTTCTGTGCTTCCAAAGCACCCTGTGCTTCCTTTCATTGTCTGTTACTTCTCTGCACTATACTTTACTTCCCTGATTCCTACACAAGACTCTCAGCTCCATGAAGACAGGGACCTTATCTATGTGCTCAGTTGTATCACCAGAACTTAGCACAGGCCCTGGAATGGGTAAGCACTTAAATCAATTAGAGATATACTCTGGAAAAAGAACTATGCTTTCTTTTGTGGTGAAAAATAGGATTGTCATATTGGGTAATGGTGGAACCATGGAAAAGAAGAATCTTATCAGCTAATTTATTAAGTTGTGTTAATATAGTTTTGTTCATGAATATTGTTCTTTACTGAATTCCTGGAAGGAAGGCATTAGAATGTTTCCTTTTGGTTGAGAGTATATTTATGTCCAGGACACACATTAAAAGGGCTGGCTCTGAGTGAGAATATTTTGTAGCATATAAGTATACCTGGACATCTAATGTTATTGGATGAGGCCTTTAACTTTTCTTGAAAGTCACCTTTTACTCGCCACCACTCTTTCTCTTTCTTATAGTTCCTACCTCTGCATAAAATACTTCTAAATAACCTCTTTCCAGCTTATAATATTTTATCCTAACATAAACACATTGCTTTACCTCTGAATAAAATGATATGAATTTTAATTTTTAGAAAATTATACATTATAGTTCCACAATTCCAAGATGCCATTTTTTTTTCCTTTTCAGGGAAAAAACAAATATGAAATTAAATGTGTCAGTGCAGTGGCTCACACCTGTCATGTCAGCACTTTGGGAGGCTGAGGCTGGCAGATCATATGAGATCAGGAGTTTGAGACCAGCCTGGCCAGCATGGTGAAACCCCGTCTCTACTAAAAATACAAAAATTAGCCGGGTGTGGTGGCGCATGCCTGTAATCCCAGCTACTCGGGAGGCTGAGGCAGGAGAATCACGGGGGCAGAGGTTGCAGTGAGCTGAGATGGGACCACTGCACTCCAGCCTGGGCGCCAGAGTGAGACTTTGTCTCAAAAAAAAAAAAATCGAAAAGAAAAAAGAAAAAGAAATTAAATGTGTCAAGACCCCAAATTAGGAGGAGGAGGAGGAAGAAGAAGAAGAGGAAGAAGAAGAAGAAGAAGAAGAAGAAGAAGAAGAAGAAGAAGAAGAAGAAGAAGAAGAAGAAGAAGAAGAAGAAGAAGAAGAAGAAGAGAGGGGAGGGGAGGGGAGGGGAGGGGAGGGGAGGGGAGGGGAGGGGAAGGGAAGGGAAGGGAAGGGAAGGGAAGGGAAGGGAAGGGAAGGGAAGGGAAGGGAAGGGAAGGGAAGCCAACAATTTTAAGGCTCAGTGCAATTTCCAATACATTATAATATGAAAGAATAGAATACAGCAAAATATTAAGGTTGGTGTGATGTGGGATTATGATTAATTTTTCCTTTATTCTTCATATTTTCTGAAATGTTTCTACAAGGAGAAGATCTGTATTTTGGCATCATCAAGGAAAACTAATAAACTCTAAAAATAGATATGACATATTTAACATGTATTTTACTTCTCTTCCATATTCTTGAGGTCCCTCAGTTCTCAGTTTATGAAATGAATTAACACACTCTTGGCTTAACTTTGGGCTACATGCCCTATTCATTTGACCCAAGTATTAATGCCTTCACTTCTTTTTTTTTTTTTCTCACAGAAATACTGTTCTTCCTTCTGGATGTAATTCCATAGAAAGCTTTTGCAGTCCTCATCTCATTATTCCTTGTGTGGCTGCCAATTTCGGTCTTCATTGACACTTGCATGCTTTAGGACATTCAGAAAATGAGTTAGGGCCTCTGACATTCCAATAAATATGGGACATTACAGAAATCAGTTTCCGAGAGTTGCAGATAATATTAGATTTTGTGACTATTAGATTAAATTAGTTAATGAAGGATAAAGTGCATACCAGGTGTTCCGTAAAGACTCTTTCCTTCTCATCCTCATGATCCCTGAGGAAAGAACAAAGCAGCTCAAGAACCATTTTTTTTCTTTTTTTCCTTTCTTCTGCTTGCAGCTTTTCTTTTTTCTTTTCTTTTCTTCTCTTCTGTTTGCGTCTCTTTTCTTTTCTTTTCTTCTCTTCTTATTTCTTGAGATGAAGTCTTGCTCCATTGCCCAGGCCGGAATGCAGTCGTACAATCTCACTGCAACCTCCTCCTCCTAGGTTCAAGTGATCCTCCCACCTCAGCCTCCCATGTAGCTGGGACCACAAGTGCCCACCACCATGCCTGGCTAATTTTTGTATTTTTTGTAGAAACAGGGTTTCACCACATTGCCCAGGCTGGTCTTGAACTCCTAGGCTCAAGCAATCCACCTGGCTTGGCCTCCCAAAGTGCTGGGATTACAGGCGTGAGCCACCACACCTGGCTGCCTGTAGCATTTCTTTCTTTTCTTTTTTTTTTTTTTTGAGACAGTTTCACTCTGTCACCCAGGCTGGAGTGCGGTGGCGCCATCTCAGCTCACCGCAACCTCTGCCCACCTGATTCTTCTGCCTCAGCCTCCTGAGTAGCTGGGATTACAGGCATGTGCCACCACGCCTGGCTGACTTTTGTATTTTTAGTAGAGATGGGGTTTTACATGTTGGCCAGGGTGGTCTCAAACTCCTGACCTCAGGTGATCCACCTGCCTCAGCCTCCCAAAGTGCTGCGATTTCAGGCATGGATCACCGCACCCAGCCTGCCTATAGCATTTCCTACCCAAACAAAAAGTTTAGCTCTTTTGTGGATCCCCTTCCTTTGTAAAAATTTAAAGGAGTGTAGCTTGGAAAATGGCACTTCCTATGCTGTAAAGCTAATTTCAATTCTTTACAGTTAGCCTGAAAGCTGCTACACTGGTTCACAGGGACAGGACAGAGGCATTACCTTGGAGAAATAACCAGTACAATCAGCAATTATGCATCTCAAAACACTTTTTAGAAAGCTCTTTAGGTAGAAGAATCATGGGAAAAAACATGAGCTCCCTCAAGTAGTAGTGTAGCCCCACACCACCCAGCCAAAAATGTTCTTAGCTACCCATACCTTGCTCATTCAAACCTTTGAGCCATCTTGGGCACTCTGAATTCTGATAGCAATAATGACACATGGCTTCAGTGCTGTCCTTTGTCTTTTTGACAGCATATTTCTAGTCTACTTTTGCTGTTCTTATTGAAGAAATCAATTCCTTTTTTTAAAAAAATGAATTGATTGTTTTTTCCAACATGCCCCATGTCAGTTGTACCCACTCCCACAGCTCCAGTTATCATTTCTATGCCAGTGGCTCCCAGTTTTACATCTTTTGCCCAAACCCCTGTCCTGAACCTTAGATGAACAACTGTGAGCTAAATATCTCAATTTGGATGTACAGAAGCATCTCATGTGCTATGTATTTGAAACTTATTTTCCCCCCATATTCTCTTCTTAATTTCCTACCTAGAGGAAGGCCTCGCTGTCTACCTACTTTCCCAAGCCAACAACCTGTCATCTTTGGACCCATCCCTGTTCATCATCCCCTCCATCGAAATGCCAAGTCTTATTGATTATACTTCCTAAACATATTTCAAATCCTCTCTCCCCATCACCACTGCTACTAACAGTCCAGGCCACTATCATTTCTTGCCTCAATTACTGCAAAAGGCTTCTTAATCACCTCCTTGACTTCAGTCTTTGTCCTCAGAGATCCAAGGTATGGATTGCAGCTGGAGTCATTATTCTAAATCACCAACCTAATCATATCACTCTACTACTACCAAATTTTCAGGATTAAGTCCAAATTTCTCAACATGGCTTTATAAGACTTTCATGATTTGGTCCCTACGTGTTTTAACCCCTTTTCTCTCCCCCTTCCCCAAACCTTGCTATAGCCACAGTGAGCTGCTTTCTGTGTGTTCTAGTGTTTCACAGTCTTTGCATATACTAGACACCACTTGGAACACTCTGGCTTCTCTGCATCAGCTGATACTGGTTATCAACTACACTCAGTTTCAGATCTCAGTGTAAATGCTGCATGCCTTGAAAAGCTTCTCGGCAGGAGTCCTGCCCTTGGCTAAGTAAGGCACCCCCTCTACACTCCCATAGCACCCCATACTTACTCTTGTCAGAGTATATTGCTGACTGTTTTCTAATTTTTTATTTACCTGTATGTCTCCCCTTACTAGACTGTTAACTCCCTAAGGACATACAATGTCTCATTTACTTTTAACTCTCGTGTAAAGTGACCCTGTAAAGGTCTTGTAATGACCTAGTAAAGTCTCGGAATCAGTAAGCTCTCAGTGACCATTGGTTGAACTAACGAATGAAGTTGTAGAAGTGATAGGTTCCCTGGCTGCTGGAACACTTACTAATGAAGCTCAAGTTACTCTAATTGTTTGGATTAGCAAGTAAATCTTCAGGTCTAGGCCAGATTGGTGGAAATCAGGACTCCTACTTTTGATGGAGGGCCTGGCCTGGACAGTAGACCACAGCCAGCTGTTTCCTTACCAGTGTGAGGCATGCAAATTGTAAAAAGCCCTTAATCCCTAATTATTATTATTATTATTATTATTATTATTATTATTATATGAAGTCTAGCTCTGTCACCCAGGCTGGAGTGCAGCAGCACAATCTTGGCTCACTGCAACCTCTGCCTCCCGGGTTCAGGCAATTCTCGTGCCTCAGCCTTCCCGAGTAGCTGGGACTACAGACATGCGCCACCACACCTGGATAATTTTTGTACTTTTAGTAGAGACGAGATTTCTCCATTTTGGCCAGAGTGGTCTCAAACTCCTGACCTTAGGTGATCCCCCTGCCTTGGCCTCCCAAATTGCTGGGATTATAGGCGTGAGGCATTGTGCCCGACCCCTAATCCCTAATTCTAATAGAAGCAACTTCATCTTCCAAGATGAGTTATATATTAGGCAAAGTGAATTTTCTACTCTTTTCTTCCTTTAAGCATTCACCTAGGGATTAGATGATTTCAGCCTTAGATCCAGAAGAAGAGATAGGCACAAGAAGATGGAGATTAGTGCTGGAGAGTAAAGCAGGGACAGAGCTTTTGAATGAATGGGTTGAATAGTTGGAATACTTTTATGGGAACATGCAGAAACAAAGGTGACCAAGAGACAATGCCTCTGCTGTGTAGAAGGAAAGCATCAGACAACAAGCAAGCAAACAAATCAACAAGATAAAATCAGAAGGTAATAAATACTATGTTGTCAAAACAAGGTTATGTGATACAGGGTGGGGGTGGGGAAGTAGCTGCTTATCACAGGGGGTCAGGGAAGGCCTCTTTGAAGATTTGAGCTGAGATCTGAATGGGGAAAAGGAGACAGGCATGTGAAGAAATGTTTAAAAAAAAAGGCGGGCATGGTAGCTCACACCTGTAATCCCAGCACTTTGGGAGGCCGAGGCAGGCGGATCACTTAAGACCAGCCTGGACAACGTGATGAAACCCCATCTCTACAATCAATACAAAAAGATTAGCAAGGTATGGTGGGGCGTGCCTGTAGTCTCAGCCACCTGGCAGCCTGAGGCAGGAGAATCTCAAAGGCAAAGAAAAAATTTACAAGTTTGAAGAACAGCAGAAACAGTGGTGCGAACAAGGGGAGCATAGTTGCACGTTATGGAGAAAGGGAGGGGTGCTTACATGTTTACACTCTGGGGAGTTGGGGCTTAACAATCAGTGCACTGGGAAGCCTCTGGAGGGTTCTGAGCAAGTGATTGACTTTATCTATATAGCCTTGAATTTACAGACTGAGCAGGTAGAGGGTAAAGTGAGGAAAAGAGAATTTTTTTTTAACCTTTCCTCCTTAAACTAAAACTGCGTATTTGTGCTTTCCAGCATTTCTGTACTCAGAATGAATTGCTGATCTGTTAAAACACGTTGATTATACATTTTATTTCCTAATAAATTGTAGTTCTTCCTAAATTGAAGAACTTAGAAATATCACTGCCATTCATGATTCTAGGTAAAGAACGAACACTTCTTGCACATTGTAATTTTTTTAGTGTCCTTACCCAATGGGAGATTAGAAAGTAATTTTGTTTAAGAACTAAAATTAAAGCAGTCACTAATTTTAACCTATTCTGCTCCCATGTGGTTATCGCAATTAAAATCAGAACTTCTAACAGTCACATCCAACCAGAAGTCAGTTTTAAACCTTCATTCTAGACCTTTAAGTGAATAGCTGAAATCTTGCAAATCTTCTCTGTTTAATTGCAATTTACACAGCCTTTCTAGTGAAACTGTGAGGTTTAAAGGTGAATTGAATCTGAGTGTAATTAAAACGTTATTTGGACAGCGTTCCTTGCTGGAAATATTATCTACATAGTGTTTGTTAATGATTATAAAGCTGGGTTTATTATCTATAATTTAGAAACTTTATGTGGTTCTCTGTCAAAATAAAAATGTAATATACTGTAGTACTGAAAAAATATTGTTTTTCCTGAGGAGGTCAAAGCATTTCACTGATGTTTTCTCTTTAGTCCTCACCATTTCCCCAAGGTAAGTAGATGGAAAGTGTTATGCACATTTAATAGTTGGGGAACAAGGCCAAGAGAAATGAATGAACATGCCCAAGGACATATAATACGTCAGTGGCAGGGAAGGGATGAATCTCAGGTCTTCTCATTCTCAGAGATCTGGCATTTTATAACATTGGGCAGGTACCAAACCAGTTCTTGTTTGGCTTGGTACATTTGAGTCCTCATGTATACAATTACAATGAACTAATAAGACATCTGTTCAAGGTCATATCTCTGTTTGCTGTTTACATTGGCGATGATTCTTAACTATTATTTTTAAATGAAGGCGTTTGAGGGGTTTAAACAGTGCAGTGAGATTAAAACATTTCATCTCATGTATTGCATGTGGTTGCCTGTCTAGGAACTTCTACTGTCAATAGAAACTTTATTATTTTGCTAAAGATTAGACTTATTACCTGCTGTTTAAGAAATTAGAAACATAGGCTGGGAACGGTGGCTCATGCCTGTAATCCCAGCACTTTGACATGCTGAGGTGGGAGGATCACTTGAGGCCAAGAGTTCAAGACCAGTGTGGGCAACATGGTGAGACTGTTTCTACAAAAAAAAAAAAAAAAAAATTGTTTTAGTTAGTCAGGTGTAGCGGCATGCACCTGTGGTCCAGCTACTTGAGAGGCTGAGGCAGGAGGATAGCTTGAGCCCAGGAGGCCAAGGCTGCAGTGAGCCATAGTTATGCCACTGTACTCCACCCTGGTGACAGAGCAAGACCCTGTCTCAAAAAAGAAAACCCAGGAATTAGAAACAGGCTGGGCACAGTGGCTCATACCTGTAATCCCAGCACTTTGGGAAGCCAGATTTTACCAAACACATTTCACGTGGAGGCAGGAGGATTGCTTGAGGCCAGGAATTCGAGACCAGCCTGGGCAACATAGCAAGACCCCATCTCTACAAAAAATACAAAATTTAGCCAGGCATGATGGCATTCTCTTATAGTTCCAGCTACTTGGGAGGCTGAGGTGAGAGGATCACTTAAGCTCAGGAGGTGGAGGTTGCAGTGAGCTGTGATTACACCACTGCACTCCAGCCTGAGTCACAGGGTGAGACTCTGCCTCAAAAAAAAAAAAAAAAAGGGAAAAAGGAAAAAAATACACACAGAGACACACACACACATACACTTCATTGTATCATTTTCCTATTGAATGCTTTTTCTTCATAATAGGATATTTGAAATCTGTAGGCTCCTGTAAAAAGTTATAGTTGTTTAAGCTTTGGTTCTTGGGTTGTAGAGTGCTTTATGTCCTATCATATTAGTGTATGTTCTTCCTTTTTTGCCTTCTCTTCTCACTCCTATGCTTGATTCTTTATTGTAAACAATTCCAAACACACGCAGGCATACCAAGAATATTACAATAAACCTCTATGTACCTATCATCCTGATGGCAATTACATGCAATTATAATCATATAATTATGAAGATTTACCAAACACATTTCATTTGTCCCTTTTTTTGCATTTGCCAAACTTTAAAAAAAAATCCCAGACATCAGGTAATCTCATCTTGTATACTTGACCTACGTATGAGTCTCTAAAAATAAGAACTTTTAACTCATAGTCATAACGCCATTAT
This sequence comes from Nomascus leucogenys, assembly GCF_006542625.1. NCBI lineage: Eukaryota > Metazoa > Chordata > Mammalia > Primates > Hylobatidae > Nomascus > Nomascus leucogenys. Next base: position 76,115,821 of record NC_044398.1, on the reverse strand, counting down.
CCCCCACCCCAAAATTTAACAATGTCTTTGTATCGTCTAAAATCCACTCCTGGCTGGGTACAGTGGCTCATGCTTCTAATCCCAGCACTTTGGGAGGCTGAGGCAGGAGGACTGCTTGAGGCCAGGAGTTCAAGACCAGCCTGGGCAACACGACAAGACCCCAACTCTACAAAAAAAAAAAATTTCGTTTTACTTTGGAGGCATTGGCATACCTATAATCCTAGCTAGTAAGAGACTGAGGCAGGAGGATTCCTTGAGCCCAAGTGTTGGAGATTATAGTGAACTATAATCACATCACTGTGCTCCAGCCTGGGTAGCAGAGTGAGACCCTTTCTCTAAAAAATAAATTGAAATAAAATCCATTCCTTAATAAAATTCCTCAGATTGTTTTTAGAAAAACCGTACTTTCATAGTTGGGGCATTCAAATAGGAAACCAAACGTGGCATTTGGCTGCCATGTCACTCCGACACTCTGGCACAGCTCTCTCTCTTTTTCATCTATAATTTCATCTATAATTTCATCTCTTTTTAATTCTATAATTAATTGGTGAGGGTAGCAAAAATGGGGATGAGGTAATGACCAGGACTTCTTGCCAAATCTTCAATGTTTCACATCAGAACAAGATCACTAAGGAGAAATATTCTTATAAACCCAAATGCCAAGGTGGCTTATGCTTTTGGAAACCCTATGAGCTCACAGGGTTTGTAGGATCCTAACATTAACAGGGAGCGTGGTCCTATTAATGCAGCTACCACAGGCCTAATTGGTTGGATAACTTCTTTCTAATAACAGCCCTTTATTTAACAACAACATATTTTTATTGTAGTTGTCAGAAATAATTTCATTCTTTACTCATGCACAAAATGAATTTGGGATATTAGCTTTCAGCAGTAAAATGTATAGCAACATTTTAATATTTCTTAATGTTACAGAGAATACAAGCATCATTACTACAAAATGAGAGTGGTTTTCCAAAGTCCTGTTTCCTTTGTGGAAAGTAAAAAAGGTAAAGTTAATCCACAATTTTAAAAAAATTGGCATGGGATCTCACTATGTTGCCCAGGCTGGTCTCAAACTTCTGGGCTCAAGTGATCCTCCCACTTTGGCCTCCCAAAGTGCTTGGATTACAGGCATGAGCCACCATGCCTGTATTTTTTGAACGGTCCAAAAATTCATGTGGAAAATAATAGCTCAGAATAAGAAGGCTTTGCCTCCCATTCACCTTCCTGTAATGGATACTGATCCCTCAAGGTGTAAATTTTTCTCTGCCCTGCCAAGTTACACATTCTAAAAATCAAGTTTTACAATACAGCCTGAGATTCTTCAAGGACAAACAATAATAGGGATAGAGGTCTTAGAATATTTGAAGACAAGATGAAAGTAAGAAATTACTGACTTTTTATAGAAAACAAGCTTAAATGGTGTTTTTTTCTAAAAACAAATGAAAAGAATCTTAACACTCAATTCTGCTACCAAGTTAGTGGTAGTCTTTTTGGGGAAAACGCATCCAAAGGTTAGATTGGGAAACTCAGAATAATGAGTGCCCAGAGACTAAGGTGAAATAATTGGTTTTGGGTGTCTTGACAATATTTCTCATTAAGTATCATATGGATTTGTGTATGGATATATGAAAGTGAGCATAAAGTGTGAAGATCTTTGTATCACATATTAACAATCAATCATGAAAAAGACACTAAAAAGCCAAAAATGACTTGGCTAGCTGATGTCGATCAGACTATGCTATTGGCCACCCAGTGCTGGCATGATGGCCGCATGAGTAGAGCCTTGCAGAAAGATGGAGGCTGTGCATTAGCCCGGCTGCATGGGCTACCACTTACCAAATCTGACCTAACTAGTGCCGTTGCCAGATGTCCAACATGGCAGTAACAGAAACCAGTGTTGAGCCACCATTGCAACACCATCCCCAAGAGACCAGACAGCTACTTGATGAGAAGTTGAATAGAGTGGGCCCCTTCCACTCAATTTTTTTGGACAGTAATAGATAAACATTTTGGTTATATGTTAGCTTTTCCTGCTTACAGAGCCTCTGCCAGCACTATCTGCCAAGAGCTTATGGAGTATTTGATCCACCAACTGAACTCCACATAATATCCATCTGACCAGAAGACCTGCTTTTTTTGTTTGTTTGTTTGTTTGTTTGTTTGTTTTTTGTTTTTTTGAGATGGAGTCTCACTCTGTCGCCCAGGCTGGAGTGCAGTGGCATGATCTCGGCTCACTGCAACCTCTGCCTCCCAGGTTCAAGCAATTCTCCTGCCTCAGCCACCTGGGTAGCTGAGATTACAAGTGGCACCACCACGCCCGGCTAATGTTTTTGGATTTTTAGTAAAGACAGGGTTTCACCATGTTGGTCAGGCTGGTCTTGAGCTCCTGACTTCGTGATCCGCCCGCCTTGGCCTCCCAAAGTGCTGGGATTACAGGCCTGAGCCACCGCTCCCAGCCCAGAACACATCCCCTTTTTACAGCAAAGGAGATGTGACAGTGGGCCCGCGACCTTGGAATGTCCCTGGTCTTTATCAAATAACGAACCAACCAGAAGCTACTAGCCAGATAGAGAATTGGAATGGTTTGCTGAAAACATGCTTAAGCACCAGCTCGAAGCCAATACTTTGTAAGGATGGGGCATTATCCTCCAGGGTGTAGTGTCCCAGTGGGAAGAATCATGAGACTGAGAACCAAGGGGCATAAGCAGGAATGATCCTACTTACTATCACTCCCAGTGGCCCATCTGGGGACTTTGTGCTGCCCATCTGCATTGCATTAGGTTCTGCAGGGTTAGAGATTCTGATCCCCACAGGAAGAACACTGCCTTCAGGAAACACAATAAGAGTCCTGTTGAACCATAAGCAGGTTGTCCTTGAGCACTTAGAGCTCCTTGCATTGAGGGACCAGCAGACAAGAAGCGGAGTCACTCTCTAGGCAAAGATAACTGACTGATTATCAGAAAGAGGCAGGGCTGCTAGTACACAATAGGACATGGAGGACTATGTTGTGGAACTCAGGTAATCTCCTTGGGCATCCTTGTTACATCCTTGCCAAATGGTGATGGAAATAGACAAAGGAAGTGTCCCTTGCCTGAGAAGGACATGGAGACCATGGGCTCACTCCCCTTACGAATGAGAGTCTGGGTCATGCCACCAGGTAAGCCACCAAAACCAGCAGAGATGTTAGCTGAGGGCCCAGGGATTTTAGAATGGTTAAGAGAAGAGATAAAGTGAGTACCAGTTGCAGCCCCAAGACCAGTCACAGCAGCAGGTGTAGTTTGTTCCACCAACCTGCCCCTTCTAAGGAAGAGAGCCCCATTCATACATGAAGCAATGAATCCAAGTAACACATGGGGTAGTCTATGCTGAACATGGAGATGATCTGCCCAGATCTCCCTGTGAGGAAAGATTTGCTGTCTCAGCTGCTGGGAATGCAATTGATAGACAGCCTTCAACTGTCAGTTCTTGTAGAAATTGCCTCAGCTGCAGAAACCCCCCTACCAAGTTTACATCCCTCTGGAGGCAGTCCTTATCCAATGACTGGAGTGAGAGTACAAAGGTCTGGCTACTTTGGCTCACTGTGGGATAACCCTGAGGAACCATTTCAGCTCCAGAGCTCCCCTTAGAATTGGCCGAGGCTGCCAGGCTGGCATCACAGCTTGGCTTCTCCCTCTGCCTGATTCTTCCTTCTCTTCTTTCCTAATAAATATCCCAAACACTAAGCTGTGTTTCGGAGTCTGCCTCCCAGGGCACCCAAACTGCAAGTAGAGAATCCTGTTTCCCGGAATTTCCCTCATCTGCCAATTTCTTTTGTTAGTGACGTCCACGTGAGGTCTATAGGTTGCCTTGTGCAGAGCTGGCACCT